>NC_058405.1:22045829-22416137 GCF_002201575.2 Neomonachus schauinslandi | reverse complement strand
CTTTCTTTCTTTCTTTCTTTCTTTCTTTCTTTCTTTCTTTCTTTCTTCTTTCTCTTTCTTTTCTTTCTTTCTTTCTTCTTTCCTCCTGGTAGAAATAACAGATTCCAAGAAAAGGGAAAGTTAGAATGATAAACTTTTTTTAGATATAGTCTTTGAACTTACTACTTTTTCAAAAATTTCTAACTCCCCATTCCAAGCAATAAGATAAAGGGTCAAAACAACTGTATTTAATGGGTTGAAACAGAAGCACACATTTTCATTTTAGCTAAATGAGATGAAAAGTTAATCTTCACACTTCTATCCCTCTCTGATATGCTGAGAGTTATATTTACACAATGCAAACACAAATAAAGGAAGTTGAAAATTTTGGTCTATTGACCTTCAAGATGATTTCAAAAGTTGTTTTTGAAAAATAAATATAAAGGCAATCAAATGCACTCTCCAAACCTATTTATAGTTTTTATATTCTTGTAGACTAGTACAACTGGTTTAAATAAAATTAATTCTTGTAAATTAAACTCAGTCCAGTACCAAATACCAAATTTTAATTATTTTATTTCAATTACTTCAACATAAACTTGTAAATTCATTCTAAATCAAAAGAGGTTATGAAATATTGGCTTAATGTTTAACTAAAATGCTTAATAATACATAATATTTTTATTTGCACATTTGTAATTGTTTAGAGATCATATTTGGTCTCTTCATATATGTATTTCAATATATATATAAAATATATATTTATATTTCAAATTATATATATACATACATAATACTTGTTTTTTATATATGTATAATATTTGAATGTTTTTTGACATTTTTGAAATGTAAAACATTTAAATAATGTTTTGTTTGTCTGTTTGTTTCTTTAGTCCTGTATATCTAGTATCGTATACAGGACATGATGCCTTATAGCAGATATGATTTTTTATTTCAAAAAAATAGTAATTTATCTCAATATATTTTTTAAAATGTTTGTGTATTTGATGCAGATTGGCAGTTTGACTCAGAATATTTGTAAAAATAGAGAAATATAGTGATTATTTTTTGTTTACTCTCCAAATCATTAATATGTTTCTCACAAAATCTAAAATAATCTCAGTAGTGCACCTACTGATATGATTGTTAAGATATAAATAGGTTACCCCAGAAATTCTCAGTATATTTTTTCTAACAGATGTATTAAATTAAACAGTTAAAGTAAAATCAATTAAGTGCAAGGGGCAGACAAATATTTTCCAAATATGTGTGTAATTACTATGTTAATCTCCAATCAAGCTTTTAGTTTATGTCATGCTCTTTTTACCCCTCCAAAAGGACTGAGGACTAAACATTCCTATTATCCCTATTTCACAAGTTTCATTTTCAGCTGAAAATTCATTATGTTGCCATGTCCTTACGACTTTAGATTTTCATTAGAGATCATTATACTATGGGGAAATAACCATATCTCAGAGACAATATAAGCAGGGTCTTCTTAGCTTTGATTACTTAGCATTGTGTTTTTAAATTAATGTCTAAACACTGAGATCAATTAATATGTTCGAAGAAAATATTTTCTGCACAACAAATTGCATTTAAATTGTCTTGTGGGAAGTTCATTGTCATAATGTGTAATTTAAGAAAATTCCTAGCACTGCTTGGTTATGATAAAATGAAAAGTCTGATAAACATTAACCCTTACAAACAGATAAGAAAATAGGAAATGAAAGTTCTCTTTTAGGTGTTGAAATGTTTTAGAATCGATTTTCACGTCAGATGATTCATGTAATAACATGAAGTAAGGCAGAATGCTTAAGGAATAATAAAGAGAAAGTGAAAGTCCGTGTCTTGCATCTCTGGAACGTTTTGTACGGTGGCTAACACAGCTTTTCTTAATGCTAAGAAAAAATTCAAAGAGTACTTTTTTCAAATGGCTTATATCAAGTAGGAACATATATTTAACATATATGGATCAGAGAATGAAACATTATTGAGGAAATTGAAAAAACAAAAACAACCCCCCCCCCCCCCCCCCCCTTTACCTAGCTATGTGTGAATTCAATTCCGGAAACAGCCGTTGGTCCAAGGCTCCAATGAGCAGATGTTTCAAACACATTTGGGAAGCTTAAATAATTCCAGGAAATGGACACCTCAGCTTTTCATACCAAACCCATCTTCGATTATAATTGGGAAAAGTGCTTTTTTTTCCTCCAATGACATGAATAGATACTGACAGCAACACTGAGGATGATGCTGAATGATAGACTGAAAAATAAACCCAAATATCAGTTCAGTGACTCAGCCTAATGTTGGCTTCCAATGCAAGCACTTCGAACTCCATCAGAAGGAAAAATACCAAAGGTGAAAATGAATAAAGCATCCAATTAGTAAGAAACAGAGGTAATATTAAAAACCAAATGCACATGAAACTGCCACATCCTCTCTAGAGCTTACATAGAACACATTGTATTATCATTGCCACCAGAGATCAGAAAATGCAGATGTTGTCTGGATCAGGAAATATTTAAAATGCCTTTAAAAAACTCCACTTTTACATTCATCATGTGTTGACTGTTTTTATTCATAAAATGTACCTGGGTAAGGTACATCTTTTGTTGGTTACACCAACAAATACACAGTGTTGTTAGCTCCTTGTGGCCTGATCTAATACATAGTCTAGATATAGACTGCTCTTTATAACAGGTGCACTGTAATTTCTAAGTTACATACCTGGATATGTGAGTATTGGATTTAACTAAACTGTATTGTTAAAGGTGGAACTGGGTATATGCCAACATATTATTAAATGGGAAATATTGAGTACATATACATTTATAAAGGGTTTGATCTTAAATCTTTGAATGATGAAGTTTAATATTTCATCAGAAAAATTAGAATTTTAGAGAAAAATCTGTAATTCAGGAGTCAAAGCATATGAAAAATATTTTGCTACAAATGGAAAGACAACATTGCTGTTTGTAGATAAGAATACTGAAAAACAGGGACACCTGAGTGGCTCAGTCCTTAGGCGTCTGCCTTCGGCTCAGGTCATGATCCCAGGGTCCTGGGATCGAGCCCCTCATCAGGCTTCCTGCTCAGCGGGAGGCCTGCTTCTCCCTCTCCCGCTCCCCCTGCTTGTGTTCCCTCTCTCGCTGTGTCTCTCTCTGTCAAGTAAATAAATAAAATCTTTAAAAAAAAAAAAAAGAATACTGAAAAACAGTTACTTTAAATACAGTAATATATTTTAGTGACAGGAATGCTAAAATGAAAATTCAGTGTGGACAAAAAGACCTGAGTTAGAATCACAGATCTGTCCCTAACATGCTTGTATAAAACTTTGCAACTTAATTAACTTCTCCATACCTCAGGATTATTATTATTCTAAATGGTAATGAGAATTCTCACCTCAAACATTTGTTGTAATTCATGAGTTCATGTAGGAGAAAAGTCCTGGTGGCTAATGAACATGTAAAAGCATGTGTTTGTTTCATCTTACAATTATATAATGCTGCCTTAAAGTCACTTTTTAATTTAAAAAAATCATAAATATGGGTTGTCTGGGTGGTTCAGTCAATTAAGCGTCTGACTTCGGCTCAGGTCATGATCCTCGTTGAGTCTGCTTGTCCCTCTCCCTCTCCCTGCATTCCTTCCCCTGCTTGTGCTCTCTCTGTCTCTCTCTCAAATACATAAATAAAATTTTTTTAAAAATTATAATTTTTTATAAATAAATTAATTAAACAAGAGATTTAAAATAATCCCATGTATGAATGCATAATAGAAAATAGATTATTAAAATGCAAGCACACAAAAAAATTGCTTTATTTTTATTCACTTCTGATATAATTTTTCTCCATATCATTCTGTATTTAGTCATTAGAAAGGATTAATGAAATTATATATTTCTCCTACATGAATTTTAAAATATAACGCATAAAGTGAATAAAATATTATTTACTACAAAATATTAAGTGACCACAACTTTAATTTTTGAATTCAGGTTTTTATTTGTAATGTTTCCCTCTTGAAAGTTGCAATTCAAGTCTACTGGAATATTGTATTTGTGGAATTTACATTTAATGGGTGCAGTTTTATAGATATGTATCAAATCTGGAATGGATTGAAGAATACTTAGCTCTATCAATATTCCAACTGTCTTTCTCATAGATAGTAATGTACTGGTTCTATTAGGTATATGGACACATAAAGAAGTAAAATTGCCATGACATTTTGAATGAAAATAAAGTGGGAGCACTATCCTACCAGAAACCAATAAAAACATGAGGTTAATTTAGACCTCTTGCAGACAAATTCATATCCAGAGTAAGTGTTCATTTTAGTAAGTACAAAATGCTACTTCTTCGATAATGGAAATGGTCCGTTATAATCAACTTGCCTTCAGGTAGCTGGCCAGTCACCCCAGGAAATGGTGTGTTAATGGGGGCTCACTGTTGGTTTTTGCTGCCGACAGATTAGGCACTCCGCGGTCAGCCTTGGTGAGTGAAAATCCATGTTGTTGAACCCATGCATAACTTCCATTCTTGCTACCATTGCCACTTTGTTCATCAGCCCATGGGGTAATGACAGAGGTGGCTGGGAAAAGAAGACAACTGGTATCCACAAAATGGATCACCCTAATCACTTGATTATTAAAATTCGTTCCTGCTGAGTTCACCTTTTGGTAAGTATTTACAAAGGTCACAAACATCTTCATTTTTTTTCCCCATTCAAAGCCATTCCATATAACTCTTGCTCAAATTTCTTTGTCCATATTTTCCAGTCATGTTCCTTCCAAGTCCCTGACTAACCAGTCAAGCATAAATCATAACATAAATCAGTGTGGTAATTGCACTTCTGGCTATTTCTCATTTGAAGCAAAGTGAATAACCAGTAGTGCAGCCTGAAGTTCTGCCCACGAGGAGGATTTCTCTCCACACTGTCCTTCAGCAGGATTTCAGAGGTTGTTATAGTGCTCTAGCTATCCACCTTCAGGTGGTGCCTGCAATCCTGTAGAACCGATCTGTAAACCAGGCCAAAGTCTTCTCTTCCTCTGTCAACTGATTGTAGGGAACTCCCCATGAAATCCTAAGTAGGCTGGGAGAGGGCAGGATTTTTAACAAAAATGAAAAAGATGTTATACAAGAATTTCATACTAGGGGTTATTCCTTGGCAATACACAGGAAAAGCAAAGGGCTTTTCATATTGGGCTGAGCAGAATTTTTTATGGGAAGAAAATAGTTCAAGAATGCTAAGAGCTCAATGGGTATCAGTAAAAATACTAATAAAGATAGATTACTGTAAAGAGTCGTCCCTGAATTTTGATTGAGAAATCAGGTATTAGGCAGGCATGCATGTGGGTAAAAGTAAATTAACCAGTGTCAGGCTTCCCAATATTTCTCAGATTCTCTCACAGCAGTGTTTAAAGGAAAATGTGTTTTGTAAGAGCTAAAGGAGTTTATATGATGGAGAACTGAGTGGGGATTGGAAGCTAGAAGAAATTCTGAATTAGGTATAGAGCTACAGAGATTAGTTTGGACTCTTGTCGCAAATAGTCAAGAGGTCCAGAAATATATGCCACAGCTGCAGCATTTGGAGATCTTGGAAAATGAGAAAAAATTATCAAAGCTATAAATTCAGAGATGATCCTTGCAGAAGTATTGAAATGATCTCCAGTATCCTCAGTTGGCTTTTATTTGTTTTTTTTCCAGAGGAACTGAACAGAATGCTAGTTGAAGTTAAGGTACCAAAAGGAGAAGAGACAAGGGTTTACAAATGAAATAATGGGATAAAGATGTAATCAAATCTTTGCAAATTCTTCCTTGCCAGATGTGGTGCTCTGCTGATGGTTCATGGTAGGCATTGAACTGACGAGCCTCATGATAACTCATTGCTCCAGTCACGAGTTCATGTGTCTTTTATTTGCTATCAAAAATGTGTATACTGTCATATGCTATTTAATGCCAAATTCTGTTAGCTTTAATAGTGTTATAATTTTGTATTGATTGATTTATATGACTTATCATGCAATGGATTATTCATAAATTTTAAACAATGAAATAATTGACAAGTAATTTTACTTACTAAAGGAGTGCAAACTTGTGTCACTGAGATCTGAATTCCTCTGTTAAGATAACCAATATGCAATTCTGTAATTTAAGTAAGAACTTTCTAGAATGAATGATTGGTTCATCAAGTATAGATGGAATGGTCCATACTCATTAAATAACACAAATATTTCCACACGACTTATTTGCATTCTCTTTGTCCCTATATAAGATGGGAGGTGCTGACATTTTTTTTTATGTCTCCATTGTTTTATATGATTGCATTCTAAAATACACAGCTCATAGAGGAATATAGTTTTGCAAAAGATTCAAATAATACGCACACTGGCAAATAAAGTAAATGGTGACCGTCCCCTTGGTTCCCAAGCTACCTCCTTCACTCTCACTTCTTTCCAGAGGGATACTACTGCTAACAATTTGATGTGTATTCCTTCAGAATTTGGGGAGGTGCTGACATTTTTAAGCTTCAATTATCTTTACAGCTCTTCTCCTAACATAGTAACCATGAACAAAAAATAATTAATGATATGGAGGCTGAAGTTCAAAATTATTGTTTACATGATTTAAAGTTGTAGCCTCAAACTGAATGTTTATCATATTTTTATTAAGTATGTATATGTTCCAAGAATCAAAATATTAGTCATATGATTACTTATATTGTTGAAACGCAAAGTAGCTATGTGACATTATGCAAGTTGATTAAAGCCTTTGGGCCTCTGTTTCCAAATGTTTAAAATAAGGATAATAAGATACTTCTCTTATAAGATTATCCTGAGTATTAGAGAAATTAATATTTGTAAAATGCTAACAAGTGTTTCTAACAAATGGTAAGTACCAAATGCATTAAAACAGATAAACAAATAGGGGCACCTGGATGGTGCAGTCAGTTGAGCGGCTGACTCTTGGTTTTGGCTCAGGTCGTCTCAGGGTTGTAAGATTGCTGAGGATGGAGTCTGCTGGGATTCTCTCTTCCTCTCCCTCTGCCCTCCCCGCCCCCCAAATAAGTAAATCTTTAAAAAAAATACAGACAAATTACTTGAAGATGCTTCTTGGTTTCAGGTATTTACTTAACAAACCAACAACACTCAATTTACCAGGATCAAAATAAACCATACTTTTTATTTCCTATGATACTATGGTATCAACATACTATTATGATATATTTATTATATTATATAAAATATGAAAATACATTGCAATGACTTACAAACCAGGTTCTTAACATCTGTCTTTTTAAAATGTCACTTATATAACATATATTAACTTGGGGAAAAAACAAGACATGGTAAAATAATTAAGAATGTTTTCTTTAATTAGAAATGTTAAGCACAATTAATTTCTCTTCATGAGGAAATCAGAGTTGATAAAAACTGTGACTACTTTTTATTAATTTGGGAAAGAAGAAAGAAAACTTTTTGTTTATCACATACTTGTTTATTTACATTTTCATCCCTAATAGATAATAAGACCATATTACTGAACACAATTTATATGCTATAAAATTTGATCACATAAAGGGTATCTTTTAATACGATAATATAATCCCTCAAATTAATGCATTAATCTAAGACATCCATTAACCAACCCTGACAGAATGTTAGTCTCATCTCCTTTCTACTTAATCAACCAAATTTTGTTCACAGTAAGGATATTTATATATACATAAATGTTTTATACAGAAGGCCTATCTGACCACATTTCTAGGGATCTATTTGAATAAAGGATCAAAGGGCCTTCAGGGAATATGTGAAGAGAAGAGAAAACCATGGTTCACAAAGTTTGCTGAGCACAATGGGCCAGTTATAAGAAGGGAGGTTACTTTTAAAAGCTTTTGATGTGATATAACTTTAAACTTACATCAAAATTTTAAGAATAACATAATAAATTTTCATGCACACTGTATGCAATCTTATAATTTTTAATAGTTTGTCTCATTTGTAATTCTATTTCTAAATTTACATGTATGCAAATATTTATTTTTCAGAACCATTTGAGAGCAAGTTGGAAGTATTGTGTCCCTTTATCCCTATATAATGCAGTTTGCATTTTCAAGGAAAAAGAGAAATCTCTTACATAACTACATAGTTTTAAAAATTGGAAAACTTAACATTCAAATAATACCATCAGATAGTTTAGAGTTCATATTTAAATATCCATTTTCCAAACAATGACCTTTATGGTTTATAGGTCATGTTTTACTTTCAGGATCCAGTGCAGAATCACACAGTGTATTTAGCTGTCTTGTCTCTGCAGCCTCCTTTAATACAGCACAGTACCACAGCCATCTTTTCTCTTTCTCAACCTTGACATTGTTGAAAAGTGCAGGCAACTTATTTTGTACAATGTCTCCAAGTTGACTTTGTCTGATGTTTCCTAATGATTAGATTCACATCATGCTCTTCCTTAGACATACCATACCATCGATACAGTAATGTTAGTTTTGATCACTTGATTAAGGAGATGCCCACAGGGTTTCTCTTCTTTAAAGTTAACTAAAAAAATAAGTACATTAACCAACAAGCACGTTGGAGCTGTCTAATTTGAGATTATATCAATATGCTGTTCTTCATCAAACTTTAACCCAATAACTTTAGCCTAATTTTGAGGATTTACATATATATATGTACACATATATATGTATGTATGTATATATATAGTATATATAATGCATATTGTATATTATATATACATAATATACTACATATCATATATATTAATATGTAATGTATATTAGAGAATCCTCAAATAAAATAAATGAAATGTAATAATATATAACATAAGTATTGCATATATAATATATAGCATATATACATATTAAAAACCCTCAAATTAAATATATAAGTATATAAATGTAAAATTTTGTATTCTATAAGGAAGATCCTTCTTTTCTTTTTATTTAATGAGTTATACAATACACTGTGATGTTATTTATTTTGATGCTCAATTTGTGAGGAACATTATGAATAGAACTTAGAATATACCTTCAAATTATGTTCTTCCCCATCTTCCATGGACTATGTTTGAGTCTAGGTATAGGAATTTGCAAATGATAGCTAAAAGAATTTAATGATACAGGATTCCCCCCTATCAGAAAGTAGAGCATTCCTATGAAACCTTTCATAGGCCAAAGTGGCATAAATTGAAGAGTATCCCGCTTTCAGAGAGTTCCCGCCATGACATTTCACTTTTATGAAAGGCCTACATTTGTATCTCTTTTACTAGCTGAAAGAAATCCTAAAAAGATTTTGCTTTGAAAAAAAAACAAAAAAACAAAAACCCTTATGTGAACTTTCAGAAAACGGGGATGCCTGTGTCTGAAAGAATAAAGGCAATATATCTTGACCATTTTCCTGAAAGAATATTTCCAAAGGCTGAAGAAAAGAGCTCTGAGTTCCAGAGAGAAAGGGATGATGAAGATGAGATGATGGTCATCCCACACCAAAGGACCAAAGGACACCAGGCTGATACCTTGGATAGCCAATCAGGGTACCATTAGACAAGATCCTAGCTCCTTTGATATCAAGCTTTGATTGCCATGAAACAAATATGGAGGAACATTTACAGCACATACTTCTGGAAATCACCTGAACTCCATGAATAGTGGCACCTCTAGCAATCATGGCCCTTAGTGGCCATTTGTGGGCCTCTGGAGTCACCGCCGTTCGACTATGAACTGTGAACATAGTGAACTAAAATAAGAGAGAAGAAAATCAGTGGCAGACAGTAGTGGTATGAGCAGTACCTCCAAGGTCTAAAATTCTACATTTATGCAAATATGATACCAACAAACAAATGAAAAAGGACACGTCAAAATATTTGTAGAAATCAGCAATTTGGTTGTGAAACATATTGTGTAACCATTTTGTGAAAACATACGTTTTTTAATCAAAGAAGCCGTTGCCTCAGGCTCCACTTTCTGCAAAACTACCTGAGAAAATATGAAAGCCTTCACAAATATTTTTAACTGGCTTGGATTTAATCAGCATGAACGATTTTAGTTTGGATAAAATGCTGAAAAATAAGGCATAAACTACACTGAAGAATTTTTTTTTAATTCCTTGAATTCTTTTTTTTTTTTTTGCCTTCTCCTAAGATATTCTTTTGACATAATGAAAAAATGCATGACTAATAAGTAGTCTTTTTAAAGTGCCTTTTGCCTTTAATCAGTATTGTACTAATTATGTTTCTGAGTATATAATTGTCTGCTCTCCTGAAAAGGAAAAAGAATCAGTTTTCATGAGACAAAGATTTTGTCCCCAAATGTGAAAAAAAACCCCAAATTTCTTTAAATTCCTCAAATTATAATCATATACGTTTCTTTGCAAACCATAATTACACAGTGTCCCTATAATTTCTCTCAGTACAGATTTAGCTCAAGTCACGTGTATGATCATTGTAGAGCAATAATACAATAGTTTCTCCTCACGTGACTCTATTGTGGCTAAGATTCCCTGGCCCACATTTGCAAAGAAGTCATGAGAAGCCAAGAAGCTGGAAAAAACAAGGAGATAGGAGCTATTTTTTTCTTTTTTAAATGAACAGTTCTGCAAGCCACACTTACATTTAATACTTGCATCTCTTGTAAAAATACCCTCTCAGTGTGCATACTTTTCTGAGTTCCTTTATATACAAATCTTTTATTTTAATACCAAGTTCTTAAAGCAGCTATGGAAAATAGAGAATTTTTGTTATAAAAATACTTGCTAGCATTTCTTATTTTCCTTCATTGAATATATTTGTATGTTTTAAAGAAGCATAGACTCTAAGAAAAGCATGCTAACTTTCCTGACAGAACATGAACTGCTTTATTAAAATAACTTAAAACTTAATTATGTAAGCTTCCTGCAAAACTCATATTAAAATCTGTTTTGTCATCTCTTTTCAGTTCTGTGTCATACCAGCAGGTGGCAGGATTAGGCACAAAATTTCTGAATCTGAGAAAGGCAGAAAAATACTCCTTTTCAATGTCTGGGGATGGCAGTTATTTTAATTTCTGTTCATGCAGGTGACTCAACTCACCCAGCTCTACGCCTTAGCAGATGCAGCTCTTTCCTGGAACTAGTTGAGGCTATGATCACAGTCTCAATAATGTTCAGCCTTTACCATAAAGCAGGTCCAAAGCATACGGGCACTTAAATTTGGATCTTTTTAATACCAGGTTACACCAGTCACACTTTCTGGGAGAATGACTCTAGTCATATTATGAGGAATGGACTGAAATTAAACAATCTTGCCTTTTAAAATCAAAGATTTTTTTAATGAGTCATGCATTTTTGCCTTGTTTTTGAACAAACTAGATGATAAATGTATAGATTACATAACTTTTGGAAAATGATTAAAAGGCTTAGGTTACTTAAATCTGGTGGGTTTTTTTCCGCTGAAATTCTCTCATATGTCCCCGCTTCTATTTCCTCTGTCAACAAATGCACCCATTTTGGTGGTAGAAATGTTACTAAACTGGTTTTCCTGTATTGAATGGGCTGCATAATTCCTATATTTTCTTTTACATTTATATTCTCTGAGTTCTCTTATTAGGTCACTTCTCTTAAAGGGATACCCATCCCTTTATACCTTCCTTGCAATCCTTCTGAAAAGTATATAATCAAATCAGAATACAATATGATATACTAAACTAATAAAGGAATTGCTCTGATAAAAATATATTTCATAATTGATTATTAATTAAAGGAATTGAGAGAAATTACATTTTAGTATTACCAGTTCTAAAATCTTTGTAAAAATTTGCCTAAGAATTCAAATGAGATGGTGAATTTAAAATGCCTGGCACATAATCAATATGTATGCATTACATTTTAATATGCTTCTCCCATATTAAGTGTGTATTCAAAATTCTTGTTTTATCAGAGCAAAAATATGTTCTTAAAATACCATGGAAAGAAGTTAACCACATACTTCCTATGTTATAAAATAAAAGGAAAACATCTTGAAAGGATTAACTGGAGGGGTGTTCAGGTGTTCACAATATAGCAATTGCAATATAAGATAAATACATGTGGTAAGTAAAGAAAAACAGTGTGAAGATTTACCCACTGGTCATCATGAGGAGGCTGGGGTAAGAACGAGTAAGGCAATGAGAGGCCAGTACACAAGAAAACAGCAAAGCACGAGGATAAGAATATTATAACGTATACTTTTTATGGATTTCTTATGGATCACAACACAGAAGGTAAAGATATTTTCCTCAGTTTAATTAAATAAAAGTTCTCAGTCATAAGGTAACATATCAATAATTACCCAATCTACAGAAGGAAGGACTGGTATTGAAACCTTGGAGGATACAAGTAAAAGCTGGTGTTCTTTCCTTTCCTTTGCCAATGTCACCATTCTTGATAATATGTAGCTCTGTATTCATGCATTTACTTTATATTCTGTTTTGCATCCCTGCAATTTCAGCCAATCACATAGTCTGCTACACTATTTAAATTTCAGCCTGAACTTATTCCATGTGATTTTGTTTCATGGTAATAATGATATTAGCATTATTAACATTTCCTGTTACTCCTATATTATAATATAGTACTGTTATGATTAGCAAAATAATAATGTTATTAGTATGCAAGAGCCATAGTTCTAATTTTAGTTTTGGTTTTATGCACATTATATAGTTCAATTCTTACAGCAGCCCTATTGGGTAACGCTGTTGTTATCCCCAATTTACAGTCAAGGCTTGTGAGCACAGAGAAATGCAGGACCTTGATCAAGATCACACAGCCAGAGTAGAACAAAAATTTGAACGTAGGCTGAGTCTTTTGTCCTGTCAAAGAAAATCTCAGTAGTACAGATGCTATGTTTGCAGGGGTTATTGACAGAGCATCTTTTGTTAGACCTGATAACTCTGAGACTGCTTCTAAAAGAGTTAGGCAATCATCACAGCAGAATTTGCAGGCATTGAGGGCAGGAGTAGAGTAGGAATCAACAGGAAGGAACAGAAAGAAGGTCATGGTTGCCTCATGTGGAAGAAGAGTTATATGACAAAAGCATGAAGCAGATGACTGCCAAGACAGTGAACTCCATTTTTTCACCCTCTTCTGACCTTGGAAAATGGCAAGGCCATTTGATTAGGAAGAAAGAAAAGAACCATTGCCAGTCTTAATCATGTGGTAATCTGACAAGGCAAGCTGTGAAATGTGATTTCTGAATCGGCATGTAATTGGTTTTATGAATAATGAGAAAAAACTTGCAGTGGTATAAAGTCTATTAGAATAACCATGCTATATATAGTCCATGTCACATTCTGTTCTAAAGTCACTTTACATATAATTTTTCTACTTTGGAATCCCGCGAGTATGATTATTGTTTTTCTGCATCAGAAGTGTGGTGTCTGAAGATAAAAAAATAATATTTAAATTCATTTTTCCTTAAATTTTCTTTTTTTTAAAATTTCTAATGTCAGACTTAAATAATCCCTCAAAGGACCATAGAAATCAAAGAAAGTCTTGCTGGCATTTAAGAGTATCCAAATGCCACAGGATATAAGAAAAATGCCTAAAGTTGGTATTTACAAAAAAAATGTATGATTGTTTTTAAATTTTTGCTTGAGCTGGCTTGTAAAACTTTTGGGAATTCCCAGTCCATTTAAGTTCCTATAGAGACTTGATTTTAGTAATTTCAAGCCTAGCAGATTTGACCTTAAATATTTCCAGTTTACTTACATCTAAATTTTTTCTTTAGTAAATTAAACATATCAATGTAAAGGTTTTCAAGATAAGCATATGTCAATATAAATACATTCCTTATAATGATTCTTTTTTTTTATCAAGAAGCAGTGAATAAATAATTCACAAGTGAGATGCACATTGAGATGAAATACTTGAAACCATTAAACTTTTTGGTCCAAGACTAACTGGGATGCTCCAATCAAGTATTTTCACCAGATTTTTAAAAACATTTCATATATCACAGTAAACTTTCCAGGAAAAAATTAACAATTCAATAGATGGACTTATCTCTGTGCTAAATCTGTGTTTTTAACCATTCCCTTTCTATTTGGGCTCTAGTAGAATTATAGAAAATCTGGAAGGAGTGAGGACTAGAACCATATAAATAAAGTATATAGATATTATAATCTTTATAAATACACCTTTAAAGGACAAATATTGATATATTCTGATATTACAGACGTCATTTAAAGAGGATAGGAAAATAAACCACCTAGAACAAAATTAAAAGATCAAAAGGATTTTGTTTTCTTTAATGTGGCTAAAACTATGTATGAATATTTATCACAATATATTGATATCAGATTTCTGCTGCAGGTAACTGATTTATCAAAAGTGTTTCTTTATCTCACCTAAACACAACAATGCCTTGATATTAAGCAATCCAGGACTGACCGTGTATCTTGATGATGTCATCAATATATCTGTACCTTGTGTCTTTGTATTCTCCCTACATTCACATGGAGGTTAAGTCCTCATATTCACAAAATGATCTGGGATCTCTAGTTTGCTACCACACTCCAAACAAGAAGAATAAAGAAGGAGAAAGAGAGAGAAAATGTGCATGCTAGCTGAATCTACCTTTCAGTCAGGAGAACAATCAGGTTTTCTGGCAACCCAACCAGTCTCCACTTACATCTTATTTGTCACAAGTATGTTGCATTTCCATTCATTATTTAATAGAAGCCTAGGAAACTGTTGATCTGGGCCCTTTACTTCCCCAAAGAAATTTAGGATTCTAGTAATAAAAAATAAGGAAATGATGGATTCTATGAAGGCATGTAACTGGATTTGACACAAAATAGCTCCTACTTGCAAGATTAAAAATGTAAGCAGAATGTGAAAGCAGCAAACAGATTCATAAATACTTGCATGATGAAAAACGTAATATGTTTTTGTATGTCTTGCTATGTAAGTCAATTTCTCTGTCTCTTTAGTTGTCTCTTATATTGATTTTATTTATTTTATTTTTATTTTTTTAAAAGATTTTATTTATTTATTTGAGAGAGAGAGAATGAGAGAGAGCACATGAGAGGGGGAAGGGCCAGAGGGAGAAACAGACTCCCTGCCGAGCAGGGAGCCCGATGTGGGACTCGATCCAGGGACTCCAGGATCATGACCTGAGCCGAAGGCAGTCGCTTAACCAACTGAGCCACCCAGGCGCCCTCTTATCTTGATTTTATATTTGATTTTAATAAGTCTTTTCTTCCTAATTTTCAAAATGATTAGTACTGACTTAAATTATAACTTTTGTTTAAGATACAATGTAGGTAACATCTATTCCATCTAAAATAGTTTTTTCCCTGAAGTATATCAATTATCCAATATTCTATACATACAAAAACATTGTATGTTACATTGGGTTACAATGAAAATACAATGTCAAAACATGTTGCCATTTTAGTTAATTTCCCTGAAATTTGGTTTCCTACAGCCAAATTATATTAAATACTAGATTATGTATTTTCATTTATCTATTTTATTTTTTTGCGGTAAGAACACTTAACAGGACACTTACCATTTCAACACATTTTTAAGCGTACAGTGCACTATTTTCTACCCTAGAGGTACAATATTGTACAAGAGATCTCTAGAGTTTATTCACCTTGCTATTGAAACTTTATGCCTTTTGATTAGTAATCCTCCATTTCTTCCTCCCTCCAGCCTGTGACAACCATCATTCCATTCTTTGATCCTATAAATTTGACTAATTTGGATAAATCATATAAATGGAGTCATTCAATATTTGCCTTTTTGTGACTAGCTTATTTCATTTATCATGATGTCTTTAAGATTCATCCATATCATATATTGCAGAATGTCTTTCTCCTTAAAAGTTGAATAGTATTCCATTGAATGTATATATAGATTTTCTGCTTCCATTCATCTGTTGATGAACATTTAGATTGCTTCCATATCTTGACTATTGTGAATAGTGCCGCAATGACTATTGCGAACAGTGTTAGTACCTGTTTGAGATCCTAATTTCAATTCCTTTGGACACTAGTCAGCAATGATTCATGAATTTGACACCAAAAACAAGAATAACAAGAACAAAAATAAACAAGTGAGACCACATCAAACTGAAAAGCTTCTGTACAACAAAGGAAACAATCAACAGGGTGAAAAGACAACTAATGGAATGGGAGAACATATTTGCAAACCATATATGTGATGAGGTGTTAATCTCCAAAATATATAAGGAACACATGCAACTCACTAGCTAAAAAAATAATAACCCAATTTAAAAAATGGGCTAAAGACTTGAAAAGTTATTTTTCCAAAAACAAAACAAAACAAAACAAGAACATACAAATGGCTGAGGTTGTGGAGTAATTGGAACCATTGCAGACTTTTGGTGGGAATGAAAATTGGTGCAGCCTCTGTGGAAAACAGCATGAAGGTTCCTCAAAATAAATAAATTAATTAATTATTAATTAACTAAATAAATAAATAAAAAGAGAACTACCTTATGATCCAGCAATCCCACTTCTGGGTATTTATCTAAAAGAATTCAATGTTCATTTATATTGAATGTGTTCAATGTCTCTGAAATTTTATATTAATTATTCATTTTTTAAAAAAAACTAACTCTTCTATCCTGCAGTCAGTCTGCTATATACTTCTTTTGGGAATATTGTGACACCATCCAAGAAAGCACACTAAGAGATCTATCTTCATGTCTTTGAAGAAAAATACAGAGACTTATTGAAACTAAAATTCTGTCCCAATCTGGAATATTATTATGGCTTATGTTCTTTCATCTGAAATATAAATAATACTATTTTACCTATTGAATTATAGTTAGACATATAATAAATATTTTGAAAATGTTGAATATTAAGAAGAAAAAAGACAGGGATATGGAGAAAGAGAAGGAAACTGAAAAAAAGAGTAGGAGAAAGTGAGAAAAAAAAGTAAATAGTTTTAGGAAGTTTTTTTAAAATTTTGTGTACTTGGATAATATTACCAATATTTAATTTTCAAAGTCATTATTCATATGAGCACAAAGGTCATCTTTTGTGTTACTCTTGAATGGGAGTTCTCAGTCTTGCAAACAAGAAACTTCTTTCACTTTGCATTTTTGACATGCACTTCTAAGCTTTTGAACACCCAACACTTTCAAAAGAGTGTAAGCATTCATATTTCAACAAGATTTTAAAAAATTTATGTGAATTTAATGCCTTATGAATTATGCCATACCTTTGCATGTTTTGTATAACTTGCCTTTTTGAGGGTTTCATTTATTTATTTCACGTCACTGTTACTGTAGCAACCGATTACTGTACTATTTAGTTTTATGGGTTTTTTGATAAGGCTATCTCCAAATTACAGCATGACTAGAACTTGTTGGATCATAATTTAACTTTCACTGTGAAGAAACAACATATTAGTCCTATCTTGGCAGATTTATATTGGCTTCCTGTTTCAACTAGAATTATCTCCAAGCTATTAATTCTGGAGGAATTTTATTTTTCTTTTCGTGATTAACTGGACTAGAATCCCCATATCTGTCAGGGTGTCAGAGAAAAATATTATCTCTGCAACCCTACCTTTCTGATGAATGTTTTTGCGAATTATATTTTCAATAAGAAAATGCATGTTTCAAAGGCTTTGGTTGTTGTTGCTATTTTTTTTTTCATTTACTTTGGAACCCTCATCTTCATTACACACAAACTAAGAATTATAAGTCATTCAGATTTTAAAAGAAAATTTCTACTACTTTGAGTATCACTAGATTTTCATATGCATTATCAAAATGAAAGATTATGTTGAATGATTATTTTGGTTTGATGGGTTTACTTAATCACAACATCATAACCTCAACTTAAATTTTATTAAGGAGCTATTTCATATGATGTATATATGCAGTCTTAATATACAGAAAAATACATATTTGAAATCCAGGTTACATGTAAGTGAGGGAAACACCAACTTGTGAAGCTCCCGAAACATTCTATATGTCCAGAAATGTCTACAAGAACCACACCGAACCAGTAAATTGCGCCTTATTGCCTAGATAGGGTAATGGAGACTTAGTTTTTATAAGAATGGTAGCCATATTTTTCTACTTTGTTTTGGATAAATATTTAGAGATCATGATAGAACAGATATGGCTCTACTATAGAATAATGTTTTATCCCAAATTACAATTAGTTCTGGGTAAATCCTGTATGATTTAAATCTCATCTGGCCTTTTCTTCCACTCTACTCTTTTTGAAAAAAAAAAAACAAACAGATTTCTATATTGAATAATGACAAAGAAATGGGAAGAAGTTGTCTAGCTTCCCTTCAGAGATGGTGAGAGAAAAGTGAGAGATAGAAAATTTGAATTACAAAGGTTATCAAAGGAGGGTTGCAGTACTGGCTTGCAAAATAAATAAATAAAATAAAAAATAAAAGGTTGTTAGGTTTACTGAATTTCTTTTTTAAAAAAGATTTATTTATTTTATTTTTTTAAAAGATTTTATGTATTTATTTGACAGAGAGAGACACAGCGAGAGAGGGAACACAAGCAGGGGGAGTGGGAGAGGGAGAAGCAGGCTCCACGCAGAGCAGGGAGCCCTATGTGGGGCTAGATCCCAGGACGCTGGGATCGTGACCTGAGGCGAAGGCAGACGCTTAACGACTGAGCACCCGGGCATCCCTGAAATAGATTTTTTTTTTTAATATTTTATTTATTTGTCAGAGAGAGAGAGAGCATGCGCACAAGCAGGGAGAGCAGCAGGCAGAGGGAGAAGCAGGCTTCTCGCGGAGCAGGGAGCCGGATGTGGGACTCGATCCCAGGACCCTGAGATCATGACCCGAGCCGAAGGCAGTCGCACAATGACTGAACCACCCAGGCACCCCAAGGTTTACTGAATTTCTCTATTTTGTCTATTCATGGTGGAAAAATGGCAATTTTTTTCCATGATTATGATATTTGTAAAGGTTGTAACCTATCCTCGAACACCAGCACTGCAAAATGGTTGTAGTCTTTTGTCAGAAAATTTGTTCAAGATTCGATTCTATTCTATTTATTTCGGATACAGGAATACACATTTGACCAAGTTTTTTTTATTTCTCTAAGTGAGCAAAATGCTTCTTTTCCTTGTTTCTGGGAGAGGTAATATACATGTTTATTCAAAATGGAGTCAGGGCTAAGTGTCAGTTTTGTATCCTCATATATCATTCTGTTAATTTCTCTCTATTGTTCTGTTCTTTTTACTGCTGTCCCAGTTTTGACACGGATAGGTGCTCACTCAGTCTGTAGATGTTCATCTTCTGGATATATTGGTCAAAGTGCCCTTGATAGAATGCTGATCCATCTAAATGGATGTCAGCAGAGAAATTAATATTGGGCTGGGTTTATATCCCTTTGTTATTCCTTCCTATTTTCCACATGGCACACAAAGGAAGATAAGGCACTTCAGACTTTACTGTAGTTTGAGGAAATATGAAATTATTATATAGATAGTAAAAAAAGGAATTATATGTTAAATATCACTTATTTTACATACTAAATAAATTGAATTACCTAAGTCAAACTATCATTCTCACAAATGCCTCCATTGCAGACCTTGAACTTTGTCTTCAGGCTTGCCTGAGAGCATTCTGAAATCTTTTAACCTCAAAAGTCCCACCTAACATAGAAACCACCCTCCTCCCAACTTTGCTTACACACTGTAATCCCTTCATCTCACAATACATTCCCCTTAACTATTTGTTGTGGAATTTCTCTCAAGACCCTCCAAAAAGATTTTCAAAATGTTAAAACAGCCATGGATATGTATATCCAGGTCACTTTATTCTTCCAGTAGGCTGGAAGGTAAATAATATGAAAGACAGGTATACACAAATACACAAAACAATCCCAGTCCCAACTACACACACACACACACACACACACACACACACACACCAGTCTCAAAGAAAAATATTCTTTAATATAATAAATATAGTAGAATTCTCCACATGGAGGACTTAACATCCAATTTTAAGGACCACTTATCAAAATGGAATTGGTTCCTATAATGAATGTTTGTCATGAACAGCTATCTACCTTCTCTTGTAAATCATCCCATATTTTTACAGATTTGAATTTTTATGCCTGACTTTCAAATGTAGTATCTAATAAATAGTATTTTCCAAAGTCCTTCCTAACTTAAGTTCTACCAGTCAGACCCACTTGCACTTTGGTTTACATGGGAATTATTTAAGGGTAAAGATTCTGCCCAGGGCATTTGTGTACTGAAGTGAGATGCTTTGAGGAGTCTGACATCCAAACCATTAATAGAGATTATAGTAACATTTTATAGGAATGTTAGCCATTTTTTTTTCTATTTTGTTTGACTATTTCAGAATGTTCATGACTTTTTTTTTTTGTATTCATGACTTTCATTTATTTTCCCTTTGAGCCCATTTGGATAAATATTTAGAGATCATGATAGATCCAATATGGCTCTGTTATAGAATAATGGTTTAGTCCAAATTATAATTAGTTCTGGGTAAATCCTGTACAATATAAACCTCATGTTGGTCTTTTCTCCCACTCTACTCTTAAAACAAATCAATTTCTATATTGAATAATGATGAAGAAATGGAAGAAAGCTGTCTAGCTTCCCTTCAGAGATTGCCAAAGGAAAATAGACAAGGGAGAGAAAACAAGTATTTTGTCTCACTATCATATTTCCTGGGAATTGTAGAGGTTTTATGAAAGTTGCATTATAAGATTAAGATAGCAAGGCATTGTTATCTTTCAAATCAGTTCATGGTGTTATTATGATTGTCATTTATTGAAGTTTTCAATGGGCCTTGTCTCCAGCTCGAATGATTCTGTGAGCAAATACACAGTAATCAATTTATTTCTCAATCAAAATGACTTGAATTGTCTGCAAGTCAGAATCCTGACACAATAATTTGTAAATAAAATTATTTTAAGAAACAGATTAAGGGCACCTGGGTGGCTCAGTGGTTAAGACTCTTCCTTCAGCTCAGGTGATGATTTGTGGGTCCTGGGATTGAGCCCGCATCAGGTTCCCTGCTCAGCAAGGAGTCTGCATCTACCTCTGTCTCTCCCCCCCCATTAGTGCTCTCTCTCTCTCTTTCTCTCCTTTCTCTCTCTCAAATAAATAAAATCTTAAAAAAACAAAACAAAACAAAAGAAACAGATCATAATGAAAATGGAACATGGATTGTAAACTCGTCTGGTTAAGTTTAAAAATATTTCCTATGAATAGATGTAACCATGGTGGTCCATAGTATATAGTAGTAAAACATCTACTGAAATAATTTCCTGTAGTTATTGAAAGTAAATACCATTTTGAAACTGAGACCTTAGTTATGCCATGAAACACTATAAAAGACAAAAAATAGAAGGTGGAGTGAGCTGATTCTTCTGATTATACTGAGAGCTTTAAAAAAATGTAAATCATATGCCAGAAATTGAAAATTCTCAGCTCAAGGAAAATCATTTTTAAATAAGAGTTACAAATGAAATCATTCTTGTCTCATTATCATGGAGCTAAAATAGTTAAAATAAATTTATAATTAGACATTGTAGGTTATAAAATTGTTATATTAATTGAATTTAACACCTTACCAACTCCCTTACATGAAAGTAAGAGAATTGATTAGAAAAAATGAAATGTGAGAATTATATATAAGTCAAACTTTCAATATTGGCAGACAACGTGATACTCTATGTAGAAAACCTGAAAGACTCCACAAAAAATTGCTAGAACTGATACACGAATTCAACAAAGTCACATGATATAAAATCAAGTACAGAAACCAGTTGCATTTCTATACACCAATAATGAAGCAGCAGAAAGAGAAATCAAGGAATTGATCCCATTTACAATTGCACAAAAACCCATAAGATACCTAAGAATAAACCTAACCAAAGAGGTAAAAGATCTTTATGCTGAAAACTATAGAACACTTAGAAATTGAAGAGAACGCAAAGAAATGGAAAAATATTCCAAGCTCATGGATTAGAACAAATATTGTTAAAATGTCTATGCTACCCAAAGTGATATACACATTTAAAGCAATCCCTATCAAAATACCACCAGCATTTTTCACAGAGCTAGAACAAACCATCCTAAAATTTATGTGGAGCCAGAAAAGACCCGGAATAGCCAAAGCAATCTTGAAAAATAAAAAATAAAGCTGGAGGCATCACAATGCCAGATTTCAAGTTATATTACAAAGCTATAGTCATCAAAACAGTATGGTACGGGTGGAGTGCCTGGGTGGCTTAGTTGTTTAAGCATCCAACTCTTAACTTTGGCTCAGGTCATGATCTCAGGGTCATGAGACAGAGCCCTGTGGCAGGCTCTGTGCTCAAAGGGTACTCTCCTTGAGATTTTCTCTCTCCCTCTCCCAAATAAATAAATAATTCTTAAAAAAAAAAAAAAAAAAAAAACTCAGTATGATACTGGCACAAAAACAGACACATAGATCACAGGAACAGAATAGAAAACCCAGACCTGGAACCACAATTATATGGTCAACTAATCTTTGACAAAGCAGGAAAGAATATCCATTGGAAAAAAGACAGTCTCTTCAACAAATGATGTTGGGAAAAGTGGACAGCAACATGCAGAAGAATGAAACTGGACCACTTTCTTACACCATACACAAAAATAAATTCGAAATGGATGAAAGATCTAATTGTGAAACAAGAAACCATCAAAATCCTGGAGGAGAAAGCAGGCAGCAACCTTTGACCTTGGCTGCAGCACCTTCTTACTATACACATTGCTGGAGGTAAGGGAAACAAAAGCAAAAATGAACTATTGGTACTTCATCAAGATAAAAAGCTTCTGCACAGCAAAGCAAACAATCAACAAGACTAAAAGGCAACCTATGGAATGGGAGAAGATATTTGCAAATGATATATCTGATAAACAGGTAGTATCCAAAATCCATAAAGAATTTGTTAAACCCAACACCCAAAAAAGAAATAATCCAGTTAAGAAATGGGCAGAAGACATGAATAGACATTTTTCCAAAGAAGACATTCAGATGGCCAACAGACACATGACAAGATGCTCAATATCACTAATCATCAGGGAAATAGAAATCAAAACCATGATGAGATATCATCTCACACCTGCTAAAATGTCTAATATTAAGGAGGGCACGTGTTGTGATGAGCGCTGGGTATTATACGTAACTAATGAATCACTGAACACTACATCAAAAACTAATGATGTACTATACAGTGGCTAACTGATTATAATAAAAAATAAAAAATAAATTTAAAAAATGGCTAAAGTTAACATCTCAGGAAACAACAGATGTTGGAGAGGATGCAGAGAAAGGGAAACTCTTTTACACTTTTGGTGGGAATGCAAACTAGGGCATCCACTCTGGAAAACAGTATGGAGGTTCCTCAAAAAATTAAAAATAGAACTACCCTATGATCCAGGAATTACACTACTAGGTACTTACCCAAAGGATACAAAAATACTGATCTGAAGGGACACATGCACCCGGATCTTTATAGCAGCATTTTCAATAATAGCCAAATTATGGAAAGATTTCAAATGTCCATCAGTCGAGAAGGTGTGGTGTATATATATACAATGGAATATTAGTCATCAAAAAGAATGAAATCTTGCCATTTACAATGATATGGATGGTGCTAGAGTTTATTATGTTAAGTGAAATTAGTCAGTCAGAGAAAGACAAGTACCGTATGATTTCACTCATGTGGAATTTAAGAAACAAAACCGATGAACATAGTGGAAGGGGGGAAAAAAAGAGAGAGGGAAGGAAACCCATAGGAGAATCTCAACTATAGAGAACGAATTGAGGGTTGATGGAGGGTAAGTGGGCAGGGGATGGGCTAAATGGGTAATGGGTATTCAGGAGGGTACTTGCTGTGTTGAGTGTTAGGTGTTATATGTAAGTGATGAATCACTAAATTCTACTTCTGAAACCAATATTACACTATATGTCAACTAAGTAGAATTTAAATAAAAATTTGGAAAAAAAAGACAATGGACATAATTAGTAGAATACTACACAGATTTGCATTATTATTTAGGAAGATTAGATATGGTTATGAAGCAATAGATACCATGATTCATTGTGTTTTAAGTTTATATGTGTAGGAAAATCATCCAGTGTTAATTATATGAAACTTAAATTATTAACTCTAATAAATAAAAATATAATTGTTTTTATCTTTTGATTTATTATTAGTGAGGTTGCACTATTCAATTATTTTTCTAGCTACTGGTTTATATATTTTTTCTATAAATATATTATGGGGTGTTCTTTTTCTTATTAGCTTATTTTAAACTGAGAAATATTCCATTATAGTTTCTCTTCAGGTACTCATTTGTTTATTTTTGCTTTTCACTTTGTTAATGTTAGTTTTTCTCTTTTTTTTTAAGATTTATTTTATCCATTTTAGAGCGATAAAGAAAGAGCATGAGCTGGAGGGACAGAGGAGCTGGAGGGGCAGAGGGAGAGGGAGAGAGACCCTCAAGCAGACTCCATGTTGGGCATGGAGCCAATGTGGGGCTTGATTTCACGACCCTGAGATCATGACTTGAGCCGAAATCAAGAGTCCGATGCTTAACTGACTGTACCACCCAGGCGCTCCAATGTTAGTCTTTCTATAAAAATTGATTTAGCTGTTATGTTGTGAAATCTGTCAGTTTTTCTTAATAAAATTTAATTTTTAATTTTGTTTAGAAAAGATTTGACAACATAAGGTTTTCCATAAAATCACTAAAGTCATCTTGATATTATTTTTATTTTTTAATATTAAATCTTCAGTCCTAATTATTATCAGGAAAATTAGTACAGTGTGGTGATTTTACTTCATCATACAAAATTATTTTCCCATTCTTCTTTAGCAATAAGAACTCACTCAGCAGAGGCAGACTTAAGGCTACTACCAAACTTTCTATTTAAATAAAAATAATGGTTATGATGAAAGAAAAATACAAATAATTTTTTTAAGTGAGCATAAAATTTTTAAAACTGAGAGATTTGCTTTTAATTGGCTGACACACCATTTAGACGAGTGTAAAACAGGTTCTTGGTAAGAGAGCTGTAACTTTTATGAAACTAAGGGATTAGGGGAATTATTCCTATAGGTCTGATTAAAGCAGATATTTGTGATTGAGAACACCATGTTTTTACATGCATATTGATAGTACATATATATTGGGTTTTTGAAATTACTTTTCTGTGCCCTCAAGATATAGGTAGAGGGCATAACTCCAAAATATTACTAAGTGGAAAATAGTACTGTAGATTTCTTTGATGATTCTATTTGAGAAAATAGTAAATTAAAATTTTAGGTTGTCCAGAAGAATGAGTGAATGACATAGAGCTCAGATAATACTCCAAGAGTATTCCTTCCTGAAACTATTTTTTTTTTAACATGAGAAAAACAACAGAATATTTTAGATTTTTTTACATATGTGTAATTTTTCAATTTAGTTCATAGCTTTGTGCATTAAGAAATAGCAAGTAAAAGCCAAGTTTGATCACCAATCTTAAGGTTGAAAGATCTAACCAATACATATCCAGAAATGCATAGCTTACTGAACTTCACAGTGAAGTGTAGCTAGAATTCTGCAGAATGAACCAAGATTTTAACAAGGAGCATGTCTATGACAGTTTTGATTTTGAATCAAGGTGTGTCTGAGATGTTCTACGAAAGCAGTAATTTTAGCCCGCAACTTTATTTGGTGTGGTGACAAAAATACCTTACTACAGCCTTAAAATCATTATTGCCAGTTTTCAAATCTACTGTAAAAGAACCTTTATAAAAACCTTATCTCCTATTTTCCAATGTTGCATGAAAACTTACTAATTCAGACATCAAATCTGCTGCATCTGTGTGCTAACTAGAAATCGCCTTGTGCTGCTTGTGGAAATCCACGTTCTTTTCATTAGCTGAGTCCAACTCTACTTTCACTTCCTCAGTGGAATCTTCTCAGATTACTTAAAGTCTTGTTTCCCACCTCAACTGAGCTTTTGATGAATAGATCCTTGCTTAGCACACATACCTTTTTTTTAAATTGCAATATCACATCTAACATATAGCATTGCATGAAATGGGTGCTCCCCATATGCTTATGAGTTGAACCGAATTTTAATAGGACCAAAAATTTACAATTGCTTGATATAATGAAACCCTTGTTTTGTTCACCTCTATTTGATTTATGGTTCTCTTGACTTCTGGTATGGAATAGGAGTTGTTCAGGGAGATATGCAATGATTTTTATTCTGTGTATTATCTCCTTTTTCCACATTAGCACAAAGATGAATTTATAGTCGTTTCTTGTTTATTGATCACTGGCAGATTACAAAACGAGTAAATAAATATTCAGAAATAATAAGCACATTTAACTCAAGATATGGTTAAAGTAGAAGAAATATGTAATCTTTAAGAAATTGATATTATGGTTGTCTATTATCAATTCAATTTTAGGTTATGTAAATACATCTTAATATATCTTACCTTATGAAGTTTATCAATAGGAAATATTTAGAAAATGAATGGCATACCAGCAAGTGAGGGAAGATAGTTAGAAAATTTATAATTAACATAGATGTCATATTTCTAAGTCATAAAGAGGTCTTACATATAAATAAATACAAGAGAGATAACAACAAAAAGAGTACAAAAACCATGAACAAGCACATCACAAATGTTGCTATCCAACCGGTCAATAAACATTTGAAAACATGCTCAAACCCATTATTCATCAAGGGGATGCAAAGTGAAAACTTAGAAATATTACTACTCACTTACAAAAATAGTTAAATTTAAAGATTAACTGCTAGGGGTATCTGGGTGGCTCAGTCAGTTAAACATCTCACTTAATCTCAGCTCAGGTCTTGATCTTAGGGTCATGAGTTTAAAAAAATAAAAATAAAAAAAATAAAGATTGCTAATGGGAGTGTAAATTGGTTTAAAAATTTTGGAAATCGGGGTGCCTGGATGGCTCAGTAGGGTAAGCGTCTGCCTTCGGCTCAGGTCATGATTGATCCCAGGGTCCTGGGATTGAGCCCCGCATCGAGCTCCTGGCTCAGCAGGAAGCCTGCTTCTCCCTCTCCCACTCCCCCTGCTTGTGTTCCCTCTCTTGCTGTCTCTCTCTCTCTGTCAAATAAATAAAATCTTTAAAAAAAATTTTGGAAATCATTTTGACAGTTTATACTAAAATTGAACATAAGCATAACCCGTCACTCAATTTTATTCATAGGACAACAAAACAACTGTACAAGAATGTTCATAGCAGAATTACCTATAATAGAAGAACAACCTGAAAAAAACCTACATCTCTAACTGTAATTAAATAAATAAATTTAGAATTGAATGGTAGAATGTTTAGCAATAAAAATGACTTAACCGCTGTTACACCAGCACTATGAATGAAACTCACAAGCATAATGTTGACAGAAAGATCCCCAAATATATAGTTCTAACTGCATGGTTCATTTATATAAATTTAAGGCAAATATATTTATGGTGTTAGAATTGGGGATAGTAATTAGCTTTGGAGAATGGGAGTGATTAGCAGTTGGGAGAGCATTGGAAGGGCGAAACTGAGCTGCTGGACTCATGTGGTAGTTTGCGCTAATTCATCAAGCTGTATACCTGTGATATGTGTACTTTTTTCTACACATAAGCCACACAACAATGAAATAGTTAATATAACAAAATGAAGAAAAATGTATTATGTGTCACTATAAAATAACCTCATCGTTCAAAGTGCAGATTCTGTATGTATTATGAGTTCACTGCATCCAGGGTCTGCCATTTACTATATGGATAATCAGAAATGCATACTTCTCAGCTTCTTCACCTGTGTCACCATCTATAAACTGAGAGTAAAGTAATTCATATTTGTTTTGAAGATTAAATGAGTTAATATTTGTAAAGCCACTGCACAGCACCCAGCACATGTGAAGTTCTAATTAAATGTCAACTATTTCTGCTTATTAAGATTCAACTCTAACAATGGAGTAACTTATTGAGTAAGTCTCTGTAAGGAAGCTGATTGGTTGAGATTTCTTCTCCAACTGAGTTTATTGGAGAATGGAGGCTATAAGGAGGGTATGGTACTGGCATTAACTGGATTAGAAAATAGAAATGCTTTTTCTGTTTCTATGGGCAGGAGAGTGAAAATGGGATAACCGTATAAGAGATTGGAGCCACTCTGGTGGCCACTGATTCATCCAATCAAACACAGTTCTCAAAAACTCCCCAATTAGGACTACTGGTTTCACAGGTATGTGACGTATCCAACACCATAGGGCCCCACACATGGTTTAATGTTCCGCTCTTAGTGTCTTTAAATTCTTATAATTTTTAAACAAAACTCCCTGCATTTTCATGTAGCAGCTGGCCCTGCAAGTTATGTAGCTGGTTCTGCTGAGAAGTGTGTGGTTATGTGCCTAATCAATGTCCCATATACTGATTTGTGCGAAGAAATCTGTAAGGAGTAGGGACAATGTCTAGAGTTGAGGAAAAATGGTTTCATTTTCTGCCTATTTGGCAATTAGTCACGATCCCTATCCACAGCCACCTATAAAGAATCCTAGTGCTCATGAAACAGTATGCATGTTCTTGAATACCCTCACTCTCTCTCTTTTTGTTTTATGTATTTATGTATTTATTTATTTATTATTATGTTAGTCACCAACAGTACTTCATTTTTTTTTTTTGATGTAGTGTTCCATGATTCATTATTTGTGTGTAACACCCAGTGCTCATTGCAATATGTGCCCTCCTTAATACCATCACAGGGCTAACCCATTCCCCCGAACTCCCCTCCCCTCTGAAACCCTGTTTGTTTCCCAGAGTCCATAGTCTCTCATGGTTCGTCTCCGCCCTCTCATTTCCAACCCCCTTCATTTTTCCCTTCCTTCTCCTAATGTCCTCCATGTTATTCCTTATGTTCCACATGTAAGTGAAACCATATGATAATTGTCTTTCTCTGCTTGACTTGAATACCCTCTCTTTTTATGGGAGAATGACTCTAATCTCCAAGAAAAAACTGTGGGAGTTCTTTACTAAAAGCTGACTATTAAAGAAGACTATATCCTGAATATAAATCTCAGCTTTTATAAGAACAGGTGTAGAGAACATATCTAAATTTATTTGATTGATATGTTTACTTTTGTAAAAGATTGCTAACAATGTGAAAAGTTCAGTGAGAAGCAGTGTGAATATGTCTTTCATAATAAGTTCCAGATAATTATTAGAACTGACTCTATAACAAGTCTAGCTTCTTTTTAAATGCAGTATTTCACCAATTATTTTGATGTCATAAAAACACAACAAAAATCTACAAGGTCACAAAGTTAAGGTCTAAAGAATTGCTTACATTTTGAAATAAGACAGAGGAGCTTAAAATCTAAGATTTCTCATTAAGAAACTGAAATCTGCTCATTTTCTATAAGTATATTATTGCTTAAATTTTGTCACCTATACTAAAAACTATAATTCAAATATCATGTTTGTTAGTTTCCTAGGGCTATCATAACAAAGTACCGCAAACCAGATGACTTAAAACAAAATCAATGTATTGTCTCAGAGTTCTGGAGATGGGAAGTTTGAAATCAAGGTGTCAAGAGGTTTGGCTCCTTCTGGGATAACCCGTTCCATGCCTGTCTCCTAGCTTCTGGCAGTTAGCAACAAAACTTCCTGTTCTTTGCCTTGTATAAATATATGACTCCAATCTTTGCCTTTGTCATTACATGATATTCTCTCCCTCTGTGTCTGCATGTTCTCTTCTCTTTTTATAAGAACACCAGTTATATTGGATTTGTACCCACCCCAATTCAGTGTGACCTCATCTTAAACTGATTACATCTGCAAAGACCCTATTTGCAAATAAGGTCATATTTACAGGTACTGGGAATTAGAACTTCAGCTTGTTTTTGGTGTACACAATTCAACCCACAACACTGTATTGTAGTCACCTAATAAAAAATAAAACCCAAAATAACAGTTAACACATGAGCATATATTACACATCAGAAACTCTTCTGAACACTTCACATATAATATGAAGTATTTCTTACAACAAATCTAGAGAATAGATATTATTGTGATAATCCCTATGTCACAGTTGAATAAAGGGCTGTGTAAGAATGCTTACTGCCTAAAGTCACAGAATTCATAGAGTTTCACAATGGCTGTAACCTTAACATCTATATCATAAGCGTCTCAAAATTTATAGATAGCACTATGTTTATGCCAAAATCTAGCTAAACACTTTTCTAAGCATGAAATATATCTAAAAGTCAAATGCGTTACATCTAATATTAAATTTTACATTACTTTTCCCCTAAATTTCTATTTAAATTGTAATTAGTTAACATATAGTGTAATATTGGTTTCAGGAGTAGAATTTAGTGATTCATCACATACATATAACACCCAGGGCTCATCATGGAAGTGCCCTTCTTAATGCCCATCACCCATTTAGCTCATCTCCCACCCACCTCCCTCCGTCAACTCTCAGTTTGTTCTCTATCATTAAGAATCCCTTATGGGAGCACCTGGGTGGCTCAGTCAGTTGAGTGTCCAGCTTGTGATTTTGGCCTAGGTCATGATCTCAGGGTCATGGGATTGAGCCTGATGCCCAGCATGAGCTTGCGATTCTCCCCCACCCTCTCCCTCTGCCCATCCCTCCCTGCTCAGTCACATGCTCTCTTTCTCTAAAAAAAAAAAAAAAAAAGGGTCCCTTATGGTTTTCTTCCCTCTTTTATTAATTTTTCTCTTCCCATATGTTCATAATTTTTATACAGTATTTATATCTGATTTATTATCTGTAATTATTCCTCCTAAATAACAGTTTGTTCAGACCAATTTTAATATTAGAATATATTTTCTATGTCAACTATATAATGAGAGAGAAAAATTTTTGGTAAGGACAAACAATTTAAAACTGCAAGGAAATGTAAGTCAAAAATTTTGAGTCTAGGAATAAAACAAATATATACAGTTGTGTATGTATGTATATGTGTGTGATTGTAAATTGGAGAAAAGGGTCCCAAACCCAATTAAGAAAACATAAAATGTAAAATCCAAAGCGAACACAAAGGTAATATATACCAATTTATGTAGTAAAACATGAATGGCCAGAAATTCAATCTATCACACATATCAAAATTGAAGCATCTTCCAGAATACATAAAAAATCTGAATACATCCAACATAAGAAATTACATTCTTAAAATCCACAGACAGAAAAGGAAATGCTTAAAATTGTATGTCGCACCGATTTGGAATGAAATCGATTTTCTTCAGTAACTGACCAAGGTACTGTCAAATCCAAATCAGTGAACAATACATCGTGCACTTCAAAAGAGGGACCTTTCAACTGATGAATAAAAATGTCTTATTTCAGCCAAAATATGAGAAGATATTTTGATATGAGACTGTTCTCTACTTGCCAGTCTGTCTCATTTCTAATGATAGCCAAATCTTTTGTCATTATCTAAGGATCAGAATCACTGGAGAATATTAATGAAAATATTTTGCAAAGCCCCTCATTTAAGATGATAACTTATTGTTTCTTCTCAAAGAACTGATGCAAAATGTGAATATAGTTTCCTAATTTTAATGGCAAATTTTAAGAGTTTACAGTCGCCATAAAAGCATTTGTGTCTTTAGTCACACTACAGTTTTTTTCTATTTTTCCTGAAGGATATTACATTACAATAAATTTTCCTCCTCAACAGCTTTTGATTCATGAACCAAGATCATAAGTTGGTTTAATCTCATCTGAAAACAGAGTAGATCTTACCATCATTGAAATGGGAAACAGCCATAGGTGTCCTGCTTAGTTTCCTTGTACTAAAATAAACTGGGTAATAATTGTAGAATTTTCCCTCTGGAAGAGGGGCACTTGTTTTTTGTTTTTTTGTTTTTTAATTATTCTTGTCAGTAGATGCAGAAGATGAGTTGTTTGAAAAATAAATATATATACATATATATATGAAAAATCAGCATAGAATTAGTAATTTTCTGCATAACTTGTATATATTTTCCCTATTTTTAAGCATTCTTAACTTCTCTTGTTCCACAAAAATTCTCTCATGGTTCATTTTAAAGTTATTTATATATAGACAAGCCAGTCAGGTGTACCAGAAAGCTACAGAGATGTGCATGATTCTCAAGTTCTGAAGCTTTGAATACATAGTCCTTTTGAAATACATGCAGTTTAACAAGAAGCACATCAGGTAATGTGGTCAAAAAATAAAATCTAAATAAGAGGAGACAGTCTCGTGGCTGTATTGGGACCTGTTTGAGCTTTTATCAAATAATCAGACACCTGGCATGTATTAATTATGGTTTTATAAATGAATTGCAACTTGGGTTCCAAACAAGGATATTGTATATACATGAGGATCATTTATTAGAACGACTGAAATTTGTTTTTAAAGCTGCTTAGCTTTGATGATTCATAAACAAAATTATGTGGAAGGGGAAAATAATTGAAATACTTAGACCTAACACCCACTCAGTGAAATGTGATTAATCCTGTTTTAGAAGGAAAAAAATATAGAATCTCAGAACTGAAGGTCACCTCCAGGCACAGTTATGCTTATCTACTTGGAGCAGATTTTTTAAATCCCATATTTAAAGATATCTCTGATTGATATCTCATACCTTTCTTTAGAAACATACCCTCTGTTTAGTCAACTGTCCAATTAATAACATCTCCTCAGGTCTAAGGGCCTTCAATTTTATTAGACATAAGAGTCACCTGAGAAGCCTGTTAAGAATGCTGATCGCCAAGACCCACTCCAAGCATTCCTTTTCAGTTTAATGGATTTGGAAGGTGCAATAATAGATATTATAGCCGCTTTCCAGGTGATTCTGGCACAGGTGATTTGTAGGCCATGGTTTGGGAAAAAAATTGCATCAGGTTACTCAAACCCCTTTAAAACCCTGACCTACTAAATTCCTGACTCTGAAATATAGCCATACTAAATATCCAAATGTCCTTTATTACCTGTATAAGTAGAGGCATATTATAAGACGAAGAAGCTGTGATACTAGTGGGAGATCTATTAAGCAACTTAGACTAAAAGACCTGGTGACTCAGCTTTAGGACAGTCTTGCTCTTCATCTTTTTTCTGTTGTAATTTTCCATTTGCTTCATTCCTATGATCAGTTTCATCCCTGTATCCTATTTCCAATATTTCCAATGTAAATATTAAGTCCCTTATTAACTTGCCGAAAGGATCTAGTATTTCTTGAACTTTAGGTCTTCCTCTCTTTTTCTAATGCCCTCCTATAAGGCTGTGTTTGTATTTGCTCCTGAGTTATTGGCAGATCCTTTTCCATCAATTCTCAATGGCACAGTATTGACCACCTTTGAGCCAGCAACTCAGCACATTAACATATGTCAGCACTCCTTAAATGTCCATCCTACAGCCTGAAATGATTCCCAACTGTTATCATTACAAAGCCCGAGAATTCCATGTATGTACTAATATATTTACATAGTACCTCTACTATAAGTTATTTTATATTAGTCCTCAAATCAGGGTCACAGAAGTAAGGTCAAATACCTTCCTAAATATCATACCATTTGTTTTGAGAAATAGACTTTATTGGGTCAAGGGTAATAGAAGGTACAGGTCTTCCAATCCATTTTTCATCCCAAAGAGGTATGAATTCATTGGACAGGACTCTCCCCATACCATTGTTCTCCCTTCTTACAGGGCAGCCAAGAGAGCAACATTGTCTATCAGAAGATTAACAGAACTCTTGGGCACTAAGTGTTTAGGTATTTCTAGGAGTTGTCACAAAAAATCCAGCTGCCCAGAACTTGGAGAATTTGAGGTGCATGGGAAGTGGCAATCATTCTTGTCACAGAGGAGAAAGCCATTAATACCATTAGAAGTGAAAGAATGTGCCTGACCTCCGAGTAAAGGGAGTAGCTCCATCCTAGTTAGCTTACTCTACAAGTAAGCCAGAATGATCTACTATGGTCATTTAATACCGTTCAATTAGCATTGGTTTATTTATGTTACACAGACTATCTTCCAGCTACTTTAGGAGAATTGAGACAGGAAATTTTACAAAATCACAGTATTTGTGATATAATGGATTTTTCAGTGAATTTATTATATAAATTAGATAAATATTTAGCCATTATACTTTTCAAGTATACATTCAATAATCACAAAACCTTTCCAATATGCCAATTAAAACTGCCTTGTTCATAATCTTTTTGGAAATAGGCAAATAGTTGAATAAACAGAGGACTAAGAGGCAAATATGTGACCTCTAGACTGAGTTTGCACATTAGAATATAGATTTCAGATCACCTGATATTTTAAAATTTTTATTTAATTAAGTTTTTAATAAAGTGAACAAATTGGATTTTATGTTCTCACAATCACTTAAAGCATTACATTGTATGTCCCTGAGTTGATCTGTTAATGTAAACACCTAAATTTGCTATATGCCAGTTAACTGGTATTTTTCACCATATCTTTAGGTGTTTTATATGCCTTCATAACAAATTTCTCCAACTTCCATAAGATGGGTTTTTTTCTGGTATGTATCTGTACACAATATAAAAGCTCTACCCTATCGGGCATTCTGATTTTCAGTTACAATTCCTCTAAGTTGGTTTATTTTGCTAGCAGCTATTTGGTCATTCTGAAACATTTTGAGTGTTTTTTCCTTACTCAACTCTGTATTGAGATTAATAACAGCTGACTGTTGTCCTCTTCCTTAATATTTCACATGATTGAACAAGTTAATATCACCCATTTTCATATTCTTCTTGAGGAGAAAAGCTCTCGAGTCATTGAGATGTTATGGACCATTCTATTTCACTAATTTATCAATTTAAACTTACCCATTTCCTTAGGGAAAAATGTGAAAAATTAATATTCTAATGAGGATTTTACAATATAAATTATTTTAGTGACAATATATCCAGGATGAAATAAACTACCCTAAGTATTTAAAAATAGTGGGAATTTAATGTACATTAAAGTGATATTGCTGGAGCTCAAAGGACAGATCCAACAGGCAAAAGCTATAATTACAAAGATCTGCTTGAAGATCTGCTAGTTACCGAAAGAGACAGTGATGACAAGAATCAGCTAGATACAAAGAAGAGAAAATAACAAGCTTCTCTTATCTTTTCATGCTCTAACATCCTACGGCACTTCAGATTGAACAAACCCAGGCAGGATATGAGTTGGCCTGGGCTACTGAGAAACCCACTGGGACACATGGCCTCTAGGGTCATCCCCACTGGGATGTTAAGCAGCACAGATAATAGGGCATAGAAAGTATCTGAGAGCAAAAGGTTCACAACTGTCACACAGAGTATGCATAATGCCACACTCTCATAAACATTAGTAGATAATACTGATGACAATAATAATTGAATAAAAAATAATTTTTTGTGATTACAAGACTAATTTCAGGATTTGAAGTTATTTTTCTCGTATTTTGATCTTACACAATTGCATATAATATTACTATTTATGGGTAAAGAGGCAGCTAATAGAAACACTCAAATAATATAATTATGAGGTATTTGGAGGATACAGGAAAATCTGAGTTAAATCCTCACATGTAATTGCACAGCGTCAGTAGGTATTGCATGGATTTGCCAAATCAATAGCTGATGGTAGTGGATATATATACCCACTTTTATATACATATATATCCATATATGTGTATATTTATATGAAACATAATATAATATGTAATCTGAAAAAAATGCCCTTAGTGCTGAGTCATGTGGAAGGTTGATCTAACATAATTTTTTCTCCAGGAAAAATGGCATAAAATTTATAGCTAAAAAATACATAGTACTGTAAAATGAAAATATAATATTGGGCTTGAAAAAGAGAAATTCCATGGTGACAAGTATCAAGGGAGGACCATATAGAGCTTTGAAGTGCGGGGGTCTAACAGCTCCAACCTTCTACTGCCTTCCCTACATATTCTAAGATCATTATTTCATTATTTTGCAGGAATGCACTTTAAAATAGCTTTGTTTTGTCTGAGAATAACTCTTTTTGAATTAGGTTTGGAAATGCATTGGATTTAGAAGTTAAATTAAGGCCACTTGGCATGTACACTGTCGAGTCTTCATGTCAGAGAGCAGAGCTGGAAGTCCAAGGAGTTTAAGGCCGTGAGAGTTCACAGGGAAAAGCATCAGAGAGGAGAGAGCTGCCCAGGTCTGCAGGGGTTGGTTCCCCCTAAGCGGAAGGTGGGCAAGGCCAGTGAATTAATCTACTAAGCTGCCATAACAAAGTGCCACAGCATGGGTGGATCAGACAGCAGAAATTTATTTTCTGACAGTTCTAGAGGCTGAAAATCCTCTGGTTCAGTTTCTCCTGAGCCCTCTTTGATTTGCAGACAACTGCCATCCTGCAGCTGGCCTTTTCTCTGTGCACACAAATCCCTGATGTCCTTCCCTCTTCTTAGAAGGATACCATGCATATTGGGTTAGAGCTTTACCTTTATGAGCTCATTTAACATTAATTTTCTATTTAAAGGCTCTGTCTCCAAAAACAGTCACATTGCCGATTTAGGGATTAAATATGTGAATTTTGAGGTACACACCTCAGTCCATAACAACCAGGCAAAGAAGCACCCAGAAACTTGAGAAGGACTATGACTCATTCAGGATCAGGGATAGTTTATGTCTCTTATAGCCAGAGTAGAGAATCTCCTAATTCGTATCGTATGGGATAGAATACTCAGAAAGATACTGCCTCATTAGTAAAACAAAATGGTTCTAGACAAACAAGGATTAAAAGTAAGCCTAACATCATCAAATTAAATTTAAACAACATAATCATATCCCAGAACAAAGCTCTGGAGTATTTATAGGATACAGTATGTCCAGTACTCAAAAAGCTAAAATTGAAAATAACTGTCATTCAATCAAAAATTACCACGCATGCAAAGAAACAGAAAAATGTGACTCATAATGAGGTTAAAAAAAATCAGAGAGACACAGAAATGACACAAATTATACAATTATTAGGAAAAGGCATTTGAAAATTCTTATAACTCTATTCCTTATGCTCAAAATGGGAAAGGAATATATTAAATAGGAATATAGAAATTACAATAAAGAACCATCACATTTCTAGAGATGATAAATAGACTGGATGGGACGGTAGTGGGCTAAATGGTGGCTCCCAAAATGATATGTCCACATCCTAATCCTTGGACCCTGTGAATGTTACCTCATTTGTAAAAACAAGGTAATGTCAATTATATCTTTGCAGCAGTAATTAAGGATCTTGAGACAGTCATCTAGGTTGTACGAAATCCAATGACAAGTGTCCTTATAAGAGACACATAGAAAAGAAGGTGGCATGAGGAAGAAGCAGAGATGCCAAAGAATGCCCATAGCTTACCCGAAACTGAAAGAGGAAAGGCATGATTCTCCGGTAGAGCCTCCAGGGGCAGCAAGGCCCTGCTGACACCTTGATTTTGGATTCTGGCCTCCAGAACTGTGACAAATTAAAAGTCTGCTCTTTTAAGCCACTTGGATTGTGGTAATTGATTACAGCAGCCTATGAAAACTAATATAGGTGTTAGCAGGAGATTATATACTGGAGGAAAAAACAAATCTTAATGAGAGCAATAGAAATCTCCCAAAATGAAACAAATACAAAATGGAAAACAAAACAAAAGAAAATAAACCAAAAAAAAAAAAAACAAAACAAAAGGAGAAAGCACCAGTGACTTCACAGAAAACTCCAGGCCAGCTACTGTGAGGATTTCTCAGGATCCTGCAGAAGTAGTTTTGCATATCTGGAATTTAGTAATGATGTCAGAAGTGGTTTCACAGACTTTCTCAGCCCAAGAGGCGGTCTCCAGAAGGAAAACAATTTTATTTCTAAATTTAAATTTCCAATTATTATAAACAGAATAGGAATATAAGTAGTATCGTGATAACAGGACCCAAAAAATACAGAACAAAAAAAAATTAAGAAAGGAAAAATAAACCTACAGATCAATATGTTTATTCAATGTAGATGCAACAATTCTCAACAAAATATGAAGATACTGAGTACAGAAATATATTGTTAAGAATACAAGTATTTATCATATTTTAGTATGCAGGAGAAATGCATTCTGTATTGACACATTTTTGTCACAGCCAATATTAAAAAAGTAAAGATGTGTACTCAGGATCCAGAATTTGTAAAATTAATAATTTTAATACTTTGCTGGGGACATTTAACATGTATTGACTTTATTTGTGATGGTGTGATCACCGCCTTCCCACCATCAGTGTAAATGTCAGCACCATGGAAAAGGCAAATAATGTCTTAGTACTATTATGAAAATAGTTTTGACCGCACACATTTCTTAAAGATTTAATATTTCCTTTAGGCAGAAACACTTATCAGTAGGTTGATTAGACTTGCTTTAGTTTCTTTTTAATCCCCCACATTCTGATGAAAATATTTGCATTTTAAAATAGCAGTTTTAATGTTCCTCTCTTTAAACAATTTTTTTTAACATTTAATATATTTATCTGCCTAGGCAACATTATATATAAGTGATCCTAGTAAGTTAATGCTTCTTATGATGAAAACTTGTGCATTTTTTTCTCATTGCTAAGAATTAAAATGAAGTATGGTTTTGTTGTTGTTGTTGTTGTTGTTATATGCATTGAGAAAGGAATTCTTCTACTTTTATAAAAGATATCATACAATATTGTGGAAAAGACCCTTGCAGAAAAACAATAGCAATTAGGCCATGATATATAACAGCTACTTTTGGTAGAAGTGTTCTGAGAACTTGTCAGCCCAGCATGATGATTTCAGTTCCCCAATGGACTGACGAGTATCACAGCTCAATTCAAAGCCAGCTGTGCCAAGCCCTTCAGACTTGCTTCTCATTTAACAACTAAAGTTATCTAAATTGGTGTATTCCCACTTGCCACAACTGATGGTCAGAAAGCGTGTTTTGGCTCTTCCTTTGCCCTTTTAATAGCTGCATTCATCAAACATGTATTGCATCTACTGTTTACCAGGCACTTTGCTAGGCACTAGGGATGAAGAAATCAAATAAGGCTTTGTCCCTGACTGTGAAGAGCTTGTAACCTAATTTACAAGTTTGAATATGAGTTCTGAGCCCCATAACCCTATGGTTCCTCTCAGGATAAAAAGGGATTAACTACGTTCTGTCACCTAATTCATCATAACACTGCTTTTGGTAAACATGAGTTTAATCTTGGGAGTCTAGTGGTCAATGATTAGTCACCATGTATTGCATATTTTCTATGTACCAGACATTAATTTAAGTACTTTACAATTGTTTAAAATTTTATTTTATATTTATAAATAACCTGTGAGAGACATTTGAACCTCTTGGTTTTCATCAATGAAAGCTGAGACCTAGCGAAGAAAATTTTCCCAAAGTGCCCAACACATGCACAGCAAGTGATGTCCAGCTTACGTTCTGTGCAGTGCAGGCTCGGCTCCGTTCTATCCTCCTGCCAGGCTCCACAGTTACTCAGAGACAAACCCCTGCTGCCGATGAGAGTGAAGCCATCTCTAACATATTCCCAGAAATAGTGAAGATTTATTGTAATCCTTTACTCGATATGCACCAGGAATGGGGAAGAAGAAGAGTCACCAGAAGCAAGTTTGTTAATGTGATTGATGCCAGACAAGTGTCAGAGCGACTAAGAGCCTTATCAGAACCGTTTGGAGGTTAGCTGACATCATAATGCATGCTGTTTACAATTACCGGATTTCATATAATCCCCACATATATATGTATTTGGAAATAATCTGAAACTAAAGATTACATTGAAACTTGGAAAATCACAGTTTCCTTCTGGCTTCAACCTGTTCTTCAATCGGATCCGGAAATAGATACAAATAACATGAAACCTTGCTTATTTTTTTTCTCTGCTTGTTTCTATCTTTTGGGTTTTTGTTTGTTTGTTTTTTATCTTTTTTTGATCAGAGGCCACTGAGAAAACTGTGATTTGCAGGAATGAAATTCATTCTCAAATCCCACAGACTGTGGTCTGTGGGGACTTTATGACTAATCCAATCTTCACTTTTTTTTTTTTATCAGTTTCAGCTGATTTATTTTTCATATATTATTCATAAACCAGGCCTTGATTTTTTTCTCCTGCCTTATTTATAAAGGTCTCTCTCTCTGTCTGTCTCCCCATTCCCTCCCTCCCTCCCTCTCTCTCTCTTTTGCAAAATATGTGTTCTACAAACTATTTAATGGCCAACTCAAGATAAACCTGACCTCTGATGTCTTCTCTGATCTATCAGGACTCAGACAGAGTTCTTTCCTAATTTACATCTATTACCACTTCCTTAAAACCTTTTCATTGTCTTTGAAGCCTCAAGTTATTTCATATGTGTATATTTGATCTACCCTAATACATGAATTCTTTTTGATATCTGCTATCTTAGGCTCCTTTATTCAGTCAATGAAAATTCAATAGATTTTTAGGAAGTACTCTTTACAAAAATGATTTTAAAAAACCCAAAATACTTATCCATTTTAATAACTATCCAATATTGTCCCAAATGTTCCATTTTTTATCATGTTCTAATTTAATTTAGTAAAATTGCAGCTTATTTACCTCACTTTATAGTTTATAAACTAAAACAGGTTTACATGTGTTATTTCAATTGAGCTTAAATAAATTTCTGGAAACTAACACAGGTAGATGTATTTTTTTCAGTTGCATAGCTTATGGGACCAATACTAAAAAAAAAAAAAAAAAAAAAAAAAAAAAATTAATTTTTTTTTTTTTTATTTTATAATTTTTGGGGAAAAAAAAAAAAAAAAAAAAAAAAAAAAAAAAAAAAGTCAATTGACTTCTCCAGAATCATATAGTTTTTAGGTTATAAAACTGACACAAGAAATCAAATCTTCCAACGGTCAAGCCTAGCCAAGTGTCTTTGTAATTTTCTTTGATATTCCCCACTTACTTCTTCAGGGATATTGCCATATTTTTGTTTATATGTTACTCAGCTTATAAAATATGAAAAACGTTTAAACATAGCTTTGTCTTAAAAAACTTTTGTAAACCAATATCATGAAACTGTATTTTATAGATATTACAGGTTTGAATTAGTAAAAATCCCATCAATAAAGTAAAATACTGAAACCTTCATCATGGATTGTAGACTACTCCATTACAAGCCAGCCCCTCCCAAAGCTGGAAAATAATTCCACTAAAATATCAAAAACTTGTCGATCTTTTCATCATTCCATTAGTACTGGGCAGGGTAGATGTAACCCGGCAGCTCAGCTTTTATAGTAAGCCATTGTGCTTTCCTAATTGTGAGAGTGAGATGTGAGAAAACTGTTATCCTGCAAAACTGCCCCTGGATAAGTATGATCAAAAAGAACTGACAATATTTGATCTTATTGCAACACAAATCATTTGTAAAACAAACTGTGTTGCCCTGACAAGCACATTTACAGATTCTCACCTTCCGTTTTTTTCATTTGTGTTTATGGGCACAATACATGAGCTATTCTACATCCACAAATGATATCCTAAAGGGAAATGATCTGAACCCCTTTTTCAAGGAATTTCAAAGTGCTGGGAAACTATAACTTTAATTGTTATGAGAGTCAGTTACCCTGTAAAATGGTGAGTCCTTGCTTTGCTAAAGCTGAGGTATGGTATTAGAAAGATATCAGCACTTGGAGGCAGGAGAAGGGTTCTGCCAATCAGTCCCTGAAATGTACACGTGTTCGAAATCTCATTGGGAAGATCTAAAAAGGAATTAAAAAAAAAAAAAAAAGCTCCTGCTCTCTCAAGGAGCTTGGCCTAACAGATGAATTAATAAGAAATGTAGATATAGAATTATCTACATCCTAGAACAATACAGAGTAGGTATTATGAAAGTTCAGATAAGGGAGAAATGTAGCAGCACAATATTAGGGAGTGTGGGAAATCTTTGTAAACGACAAGACAGTTATTTGGTGGGCTTAAGTCACATATGATTTTTTTTTTAGTCACACGTGATTTTAACTTGTGCAGAGTAAGAAAGGGAATTCTAGATAAAGAGAACTAAATAAGCAGAAGAATAGATACAAGAAATTGTGGGACATATTTGGTGCAAAGTATGGAAGTCAATTTGACTAGTAGAAAGTTTGCATAAGGAGGAGCCTTAGACTTCAATGGGGCCAGTTATTTAGGAAAATAAATACAACAAAACATCATGAATGTGGAACTAAAGAATTGGATCTTACCATAAAAATAAGGAGCCATTGAAGGTTTTGAACAGAATAGAATTGATCTTAGGGAAGTCTTGTCTGGAATTGACATAAACATTTGTTTAAATGAGTTAGAGACTGACAGTAAGAAAATCAGTTTTGAGCCACTACAAATTCATTATTATAGAGTAGAGATAAAGTACAGAAGATGAAGGGCTGCTGAGGATTAGTCTCTAGAATATTCTGGAAGGAATCTTGACAATGCATGGCAAAAGATTGAAAAATCACAACAATTCTTATTTTATTAAGTTTCCTTCATCAAAAATCTGGTGGAATTTAATATGAGACAACAGGAGACCAAAAAAAAAAAAAACACACAAAACAAAAGAAAATCACTAATTATTAATAAAGATGGTTGTCATTCCATATTTTATAGGCCAGAAACTTTGGTAAGTATTATACATATATTATCTGGCTAACAATTCTGAAATATTTATGAAATTATTTTATCCATATTTTATAGTAAGGAAATAAGGACTCAAAGAAAATAAATACGTTGCTCACATATCAGAAAGTGCATATGGCAGATCCAAGATTCAATTTTTAGTTCTTCAATCCCAGAAAGAGCAAACAATGCTCATTTTGACTCTTTAAGGTTATTTATCCACTAGTACTCTTTCCATCCATCTTTTAAACAGACTGTCCAATCAATGACTACTAATGTGCAACACCAGTTGTGACAACCTTTGTACTATGATTAATACTAAGTATTTTTATACCTTCCAAGAGTTTGAATAGTGAACAGCTGTCAGAACAAAACTGTACTTGACCTTTCTCAATTTTCCCTATAAAATCTGAAATCCCTCTGTGTTCCCTATGACATTCACTTTAGAGCTGTTCTTATGTTGTAACATTTTAATAAAGGCTTAAACTAGTGGCTTTGGTTGGTTTTTCTCTTTCTGCTGTCTGATTCCATAATAGAGTTTCTTAGAGGAAAAGTGCTGAAAAGTAACACAGTGAAGGGCAGAAAGGGAACTGGTATAGAAGAGGCAGGATGGAGAATCACGCTTGGAAAACTGACTTATAGAGATGTTCTCTAAGGAGTCTGAAGGTCACCGTCCAGTATTCCAAATAATGTTAGCAACTTCAGGCTTCTACCGTGAGAAGATTAATAAATAAGACTATGCATTCTATTGGAGTGTGATACGGAAAATAAGAGGTTTCAAAGACAAGAGCATGATATAGTTGGGCATATGGGAGCATCATGATCAGAGCTGATCATTCTATTTAGAACAAGAAACTAGAGAGCCAAGTTCCTATGAATGCTTGATGTCTGAACTAATGGTCCTAATGTTTTGTTTGAATGTCTGATTTTAATATCGCCTTATTTTCTCTACATTTGTGTAAGTTAAACTAACCACATGCATTTGAGCCATAATATTTAATTTTTTGCTTTTTGTGGTATGTTTGCAAATTCGTTCTGTGTTCTATTTTGTTAGCTCTATTAACTTTGAACATTACAGCAATTGAATTTCCACAATTTGAAACAAACTTTATAATGAATGAGGAGACCAAATTTGAAGATTCCAGAATATTTTAATAGCATAAATGTGTTAAAAATTTTCTGTGAGGATATTAAGAAGTCTTATTTTAGCATTAATATTTGAATTTCATTCAGTTTATTGAATGGGTTAGTTGGTCATTTCTATAGACGTGTACTTTGATTTACTAGGCTAATATAGGTCCATTGTAAAGATAATTTTCATTTAAAATGGACAATCTAACGTTTTCCATTGTGAAAATGGTGGACACAATATCAGCCCATTCATATTGATGGTCTAATAAATGTATAGTTTGGATTACTCAAATAGTATCATTATTAAACTACACAAGTTATAAGTTTACTTTAAATATAATAATGATAGTTATTATTATTGCTTATCTTTCAGACTTTGTTTATTTAGTAGTTGCTTTCAATTTGTGCAATGAAAACTTTATCCTTAGGACAAAAATAATAGGAAATTCTACTTAAGTGTTTTGTTTTTGTTTTTGTTTTCTCCCCGAAAACTCTACTCAAAACTTAACTGATCAGTAGATAACTGAATCAGATACCTAATCAGTAGAAAACTTTAACCAAATTGAGAAACAAATCCCAGCTTTCTTGGATAGAGTAAATAAGATAATGTCCATTATGTCTCATTAAATTAAAGCCATACACTCAAGATAATGTATTCTCCAAAGAGTGAAGATTTTTCATTAAGATTTTGTTTTTCCATAAGATCCTTGAAAATGATTTTGGTAATAATTGATTGATTGAAATTCCTGTTCCTCCCCCCAGGAATAATAAAAGATCATTTACAATGGATAAAGGGATTGGCCTAGTTATTATCAACAATATATTTTATGTATTGTAAATAAAATTAAATAATACCACAGTCTTTAATTTTTTTAATAAAGATATCAACAAAGTAGAGAAAAATTATGATGCTTCAAATTCAGTGAAGGTTTTGAATTGTAATCCACTTATTTACTCATTCTAATACTCATTTACACGTAGTTATTATGAATATCTAGATATATGTTATTAAAGCAAAAAAAAACCTGTCTTCATGTAATTTCAAGTAATGGAAGGATAAAATATTTAACTTATAGTTAAAGCAAAGCTTAGGGGGCGCCTGGGTGGCTCAGTCGTTAAGCGTCTGCCTTCGGCTCAGGTCATGATCCCAGGGTCCTGGGATCGAGCCCCGCATCGGGCTCCCTGATCTGCAGGGAACCTGCTTCTCCCTCTTCTACTCCCCCTGCTTGTGTTCCCTCTCTCACTGTGTCTTTCTCTGTCAAATAAATAAATAAAAAATCTTTAAAAAAAAATAAGATAAAAAAAAATAAAGCAAAGCTTAGTACCCAGTTGTCATGACAAATGCTAACTCACGTAAAACAAAAACAAAACAAAGATTGCCAGTCTCGATTAGCAAGTAAGGTTCAGCTATGGCTTATATAGTTTTAAAATTGGACACAAAATATTGAAAGTAAAATGATGAAAAATATATACCAAACAAATATTAAACCAAAGTTAAAGCTTATGCACCTATTAGACACAATATGTTATAGAGCTATAGTTACTCACAGTGATAAATAGGATAACTACACCATGAGAAAATATATTTTGTCACCACAAAGAAATAACAATTACACAATGATATGGTTTCAGAAGTTTAGCTTCAGATATATACAGCAGAAATGACAGAACTAAACGGGTAAGTTTTTCTATTTTTTTGTGTGTTTTTCCCAAGTTTTCGTTTAAATTCTAGTTAGTAAATATATAGTGTAATATTGGATCAGGAGTAGAATTCAGTGATTCATCACTTACATATAACACCCAGTGCTCATCACAACAAGTGCTAAGTGGATAATACTTTGAATGATCTATGCATGGTTATAGTTTGAAACATCTCTATGGATTAAGGAGATAAACGATGTAAAAGGATAGAGATTTGAAAACCTCTTGGCAGCATTGCCCTAATGGATACATTGAACACTGTATTCAACAAATGGGGATACTTTTTTACTGGACACTAGCTAAATAAAAAGACATCTTACTAGATAGTGTGAATGAAAGAAATGCGTGTCACCAACCACCCATACTATTCCTCATTTTCCTTTCATAGTTGCACAGTAAGATTTTCTCATGTAGAAAACACATCCATACCTTTCAAATAGATGTGACTAATGGTTGACATCGTTCCAAAGGAACCAAAATAGTGTTTGCAAATGTCCTGAATACAAGTATAAACTATATTTCATACTGGTACATTACAACCTAACACATTTGATATTTAATTATAAAAATAGTACCAACACTTATTGACTTCTTTCTCTACACATGCAATCATAATTGCCCATATATCTGGTGAATGTTTTAACTTTATACAGCAAGTATATATACAAGAAAAAATAATTTATCTTGTCCCAAATTAATTTCTTAACTCTTTACCTTACAGGTTGGGTTATTCAAATATTCTGAATATTTGTTTCATTATTTCTCATATGAGATTAATAGACCCTAGATAACAGGTGTTGTAAATACTAATGGGGCTCATATGTTCAATATAGGTAACACATTTATTCCCTAAAATGCATAAGAGATTTTTCTGGATCCTGGGGTGGAAGTGAGGTTATGGCAGGGAATAAAATTCAAAAAAGCCCTTTTTCAACATTCAAATGAAGCGAGTATGAAGCAATAGATAGTTAATATGTTAAGTTGTGCTAATGATTATATTGAAAACTGAAAATATACTAAGATGAAATAGAGATTGATTGATGTATGCACTTAAAGGTATGGTCATGGAAAGACTGTGATGAGATAAGCCTGAAAGAATTGAAAGAACATGCTTCTAGAAAAAGTTGATAGCCGCTTGTTATGTCTGAGTGACAAAGAACATGCCAGGGTAAGTGAAGGAAAATGAATATGGGGAAGTGATAGCCCAGTATTAGAAGGGGCTCAAAGTGTAGGGGAAAGACTGTGTTTTCCTCTGCATAGATGGGAAACAATCGGGGGGGGGAGGGGTTTGACCAAAAATATATGTAATGAACAATGTTTTATGGGTGTTACTCTAACCTGCTGTGAGGATAATTAAATCAAAGGCAGCAAATGTGGATGCAGAAATACCAATAAGCATTTTTTTTCATTCTATATAAGTAATGATATTGACTTAAAGCAGCATTAGGAGAATATGATGTAAAACTGTCAAGTCTTGATATATTAGATAATAGATCCCATAGAATTTGTTCATGGATTAGATCTGAATGCCTGGATATAGGTATGAGAAAGAAGCAGAAAGTCCTTCAGTATGAGTACGTAAAAACAAGGAGTTTATGATTTTTTGAAAATGGAAGACTAGGAGAGAAACAGAGAGTGAAAACCAATACAAGACACTTCTGACCAAGGTGAATTAACAGGGAAGAAATTTACACTACTACTTGACACCACTGAAAAATGAAAACTGAAAAAATATATAAAACAACAGTTTTTAAATTTTGGAAATTATGGACTGAAGCACAGTGATCCTGGAGAGACAGGAAACAAACAAGATGAGCCCTATGATTGGTAAGCTTAATGCCTTGAGAGAGTTTCCAGAGCGTGGCTCAGGGAGATATAACCCAATGAACTCCCTGAGTAGAAGAGACCTAGTTGTTGAGTCTAGGGGCAAGAAGGTAGAGATTGTAGAACAGAGTAGCAAAGAGAAGAGAGAAGCACAAAGGGCAAGATGGAGATCTGCAGAGGCTCTCACACAATTACTCAGCACAATACTGATCAGTACATGCATGTCAGAAAATAGTCGAGGATGGGGGGATAACAAGCCAATGGAATTAAAGGGGAGTGGAATCGAGAGTTAACATTCATTTCTCTTAAAATGGCTGGATCATAAATTAGGTGAGTGCATATTTTTTTCTAAGAAAAAACAAACCGTTTTCCGAAGTGCGCATATTATTTTACATTCCCAAGAGCAGTGAATGAGTTCAAGTTTCTCTGCATCCTCACCAATACTTGGCATGATCAGTCTTTAAAATATCAATCTTTAAAATATCAGTCTTTAAAATATTAATTTTATTAAGTACAATGGTATCTCATTCTGGTTTGAATTTGTATTTCCCTAATTGTAGATTTAAAAAAAAATTAAATTAAAATTCAATTAGCCAACTTATGGTACATCATTAGTTTCAAATGTACTGTTCAGTAATTTATCAGTTGCGTATAACACCCAGTGCTCATCACATCACATGCCCTCCTTAATGCCCATCACCCAATTACCCACTCCCCGCACCCACCTCCCTTCCAGCAACCCTCAGGTTGTTTATATTTTTTTTTTTTATTTTTATTTTTTTTTAAAGATTTTATTTATTTATTTGAGAGAGAGAATGAGAGAGAGCACATGAGAGGGGGGAGGGTCAGAGGGAGAAGCAGACTCCCCGCCGAGCAGGGAGCCCGATGCGGGACTCGATCCAGGGACTCCAGGATCATGACCTGAGCCGAAGGCAGTTGCTTAACCAACTGAGCCACCCAGGCGCCCCTCAGGTTGTTTATATTAAGCTTCTTTTCAGGAGGGTATTTGCCACACAGAAACACACACACACACACTTGGGTGAAGTGTCTGTTCAGGCATCAACCAATTCTTCTTTTCTGTGAAAATTAATTTTCCTGTTTATTTTCCTTCTTTTGTGAGGATGAGGTTTTTGAAAATTATTGCCCGCTTCCCTTAGTCATTTTCAGAATCCCTGGCATAATGATTATTTAATTACATTAAGTTTCTCACAATACTAATTGTTCATGGAACTCAATATTTTTGGTCTCTGCTGGATTAGAAAGCAAGGCATGTACTACTAGCATTTCTCACCTCAGGGTAAATCTGTCTCATTCAGATTGCAGACAGGAAAGTTAAGAAAGAAAATCTATTGCCTCAGATCAAAGCCTTTTGGGCCTGAAGGCAGGGTATCACTTTTTCCTAAACTGGTACCTATTGCATCAGAAAATCATCTGCTTTCTCTTACTCCTTTAACTGCAGACATTTGTCAGTTCAAGCCTGGGCTTGCATTTTAATTTTTTTATATTATTTCATTTCACAACAGTAACAGGTATATGAATATGTATGTGTGTAAATAAATTTCTATGAGAGAGCTTAAATTTCTATGTGTATGCAAACACATATGTGGAACATACAAGTACACAGTGCAGTGCTACACAATAGATTAATTCATTTTCAGAAAACACTTGCAAATATCTAGTTCAAATTATAGAGATATTATTAGTATGTACTTTCCATTTTTAATAAGTACTATCTTAGATTTCATTAACATTCAAAATCAATTTGTAAATAATTTGAATATTAAAATGATTTGCATTACATACATACAAACACACACATATGCACACACAATAATGTCTAATGTGTGCACAATTAACTTTTTAATTATATATTATGGTTAAGAACAAATTAATGGCTAGATCTCAAAGAGTATGCCTATCAGTGTTCTTTTTAAATACATTTCCCAACATTTTTCAAGCTACAGATGCTTCAATATTTTAACAAAGTATTGGATAGTTCAGTGAAAAGTTATATTTCTCTTTTATTATCCATATACAGATTGTACATTTGTATTTGTTTAGCTCTTTCACAAGAGCAAAACCGAATATAAATGGCTAGTCAGATGAAATTGACTTCCATTGGGATGTCTATATCAAGCTTCTCTCTTAGATTCCTATTTCTGCACCCACTGATGGCTTGACAGTCTGCATTCTTTTTCTCCAAGGTTAGAACTGAGCAGAATCAGTTAGCTTGTGGTAGGGTACAAAGAAATCATTTGCTTATGAAGCTTAGATATTAGAGGAGAACATTTTTATTTTTTAAATTTTCTTCTTAAAAATTTATTTGTTTGTCTATTTATTTTTAAATTTTAATTCCAGTATAGTTAACATACACTGTTATATTAGTTTCAGGTGTAAAATATAGTTATTCAGCAATTCTGTACATTAGTGCTTACCATGATAAGTGTACTCTTTAATCCCCATCACCAATTTTACCCATCCCCCACACTACCTCTGCTCTGGTAACCATCAGAGGAGGAAATTTTTATTTTTTAATTAATTAATTAATTATTATTATTTTTTTAAAGATTTTATTTATTTGACAGAGAGAGACACAGCGAGAGAGGGAACACAAGCAGGGGGAGTGGGAGAGGGAGAAGCAGGCTGCCCACTGAGCAGAGAGCCCAATGCTGGGCTTGATCCCAGGACCCTGAGATCATGAACTGAGCCGAAGGCAGACGTTTAACGACTGAGCCACCCAGCCCTTGAGGAGGAAATTTTTAAATCTGAAGACAGACTACTGAATGGTAGAGTAAGCAAATTCCTTTGAGTTCTTCTGAGTAGCCACAGTTTCTAATTTCTAGAAATTGATATTTTTACTCTTCCATGAAATAGGTGAGATTAACTAGGATCTTCCTATAAATTCTTCCTATAAATTCTAGTTTTTCATAAGTGGGATAAAAGTGTAACTTTTTGTGAGAAAAAAATGTAAATTTGTTAAAACAAATTTAACACAAATTTTAATTAAAATCACAAATTAAAGGGAAAATCATCACAAAATAAATATAACTATAAATTATGACTATAAATATTAATATAATATTAACTCCTTGAATAACATTGTGGAACTGCATATGTGCTTTCTTAATTTTTTTTTCAAAAAGTGTCATCATACTACACCGACTAGTATACTATCACCCAAATTTCTTACATAACTTCATAGGTTATGTGTAGCAATCTAGACTATCCTTTCATGTCAATAAACATAAATCTATATAAATAATATAATGCCATATTACTGCATTGCATATAAGTACCAACAATAAAGAAAATAAAACAATTCCCTACTGTTGGACATTTGGCTTTCTTTCAATTTTAATTATCATTATGAAATATATTACTACAAAGAGCGTTGCAAATGAATCTTTGACTAATATTGAATTTTGTTCAAAGTGCGAATGTTTAATTAATTATTAAAAGAAAAGATGTAAAAACAGATGTAATCAGGTAACATATAAACATATAATGTTGTTCTAAAATTTGCATACCAATTTACATTTCTAACAATATTACATAAAAAGAATCGTTTAATGCAGCATCATTATCGGTAATAGTTATTTTCATTCTTTTAAAAGTTTCACTAACAAAATAAAATTTCACTAACAGAATTTCTTGAATCTTGCATCATAATACTTTGTTGTTTTCTTAATTACTGGTTAGTTTGATAATATTTAAATATCTATTGGCTGTTGTTTCAAATACGATCTCTTCATAACTTTTATCTACTTCTTTGAATACTTTCCTTTTTCCTCTGTATTTTTTAAACTGTGTGTATATTATGGATATTAACCCTTAGAGTATAATTTGTAATTTGATTTTTGTAGTACCACAAACATATGGAATTTGTCAATTTTCATGTAGTCAGACCTATCAGTCTTTTTTTTCAAGTTTTTATTTGAATTCCAGTTAACATACAGTGTAATATTATTTTCAGGTGTACAATTTAGTGATTCAACACTTCTGTACAACACCTGGTGCTCAATACAAGTGCATTCCTTAATCCCCATCACCTATTTAACCCATCCCCCTCACCCACCTCCCCTTTGATAACCGTCAGTTTGTTCCCTATAGTTAAGAGTCTTTTTCTAGGTTTGCATCTCTCTTTTATCCTCCTATGATCATTTGTTTTGTTTCTTAAATTCCACATATGAGTGAAATCCTATGGTATTTATCTTCCTCTGACTGACTTATTTTGCTTAGCATAACTCTCTAGCTCCATCCATGTTGTTGCATACAGCAAGATTCCATTCTTTTTGATGGCTGAGTAATATTCCATTGTATGTATATATACCACATCTTTTTTATCCATTCATCAGTTGATGGACAACTGGACTCTTTCCATAATTTGGCTATTGTTGATAATGCTGCTATAAACATCGGGGTGCATGTATCCCTTTGGATCAGTATTTTTGTATTCTTTGGGTAAATAAATACCTAGTAGTGCAATAGTTGAATTGTAGTGTAGCTCTATGTGGTCAATTAATCTTTGACAAAGCAGGAAAGAATATCCAATGGAAAAAAAGGCAGTCTCTTCAACAAATGGTGCTGGGAAAATTGGACAGCAGCATGAAAAAGAATGAGACTGGAGCACTTTCTTACACCATACACAAAAATAAATTCAAAATGGATTAAAGACCTAACTGTGAGACAGGAAAACATTAAAATCCTAGAGGAGAAGACAGGCAATAACTTCTTTGACATTGACAGACCTATCACTCTTGTTCATTTTTTATTGTTTTTTTAACTCCCATTTTTAATGTAAACTTATATCAAATATTTGCACTCCACCACCTTTAAATAAGAAACAATACCCTTTAAAACAATGAAAACACTATCTCAAGATCATGTGTTTAATAACTGTTTTATAAGTATATAAATAAGTCAATTATATTTTGATAATTTATTTTTCATCTAAATTTTTAATACATTTGAAATTAACTTTGTTAATATGTCAGGTAGAGGAGTTATTTTATTTCTTTTTCCCCAAATATTTTCACCAATGTTCCAAACACCATTACTAAAATTGTATTCTTATTCTATGCCCGAATCCCATTGGTTTGCTTGGGATTTAGTATGTTAGTAAATACGCCAAAGCATTTGTAGATTAGCTGAAGGATAGTTGGCATTCTTTCAACATTTGCTCTTCTTGTGAGGACAGAGTACATATCTATTTTTGTGTCCTTTTTATATATTTTAATAGTACATAAGTGTGTGTGTGCACACATGTATTGTCTGTTACTCATTGTTTAATCTTAAGATTATGTGGGTTTTTTGTTTTTGTTTAATGTACACTTGGCACTTTCTTCCACCTGGGGTGTGAAGTACAACTAATAGCAATGAATCACTTTTTTTTTTTTTTTTTTTTTTTTTAAAGATTTTATTTATTTATTTGACAGAGAGAGACACAGTGAGAGAGGGAACACAAGCAGGGGGAGTGGGAGAGGGAGAAGCAGGCTCCCTGCAGAGCAGGGAGCCCGATGCGGGACTCGATCCCAGGACCCCGGGATCATGACCTGAGCTGAAGGCAGTCGCTTAACCAACTGAGCCACCCAGGCGCCCTGAATCACTTTTGTTTTCCTCCCTTCATGCCCTTTTAATAAAGGCAGGTCTAAACCTCACACACAGTGTCTCCAATTTATGCCAGTATATATATTTATAGAGGGCATCTGATTTATTTTCCCTTATAAGTAATGTCATTTACCAGTTATATCTCCAGAATATTTATAGAAACCTATTTCTAGGACATATCTGCTGAACACTGCTAACTGTTCTGTGAATAAGTCTCTCAAACTGAGCATCTACCCAGGTTCTACATGACAATCAGGTTCTACCTGAACCCTAGGGGACATTTGCCCGCTTCACCTAAGGCAATGGAATCTGGGGAATGGCGGAACTGCAAGGTGAAAGGAAGGACATCTCTTTCTAATACATCTAATACATGAGGCAGTTTTGCTTGTGCCTAACTATTGTAGAGAGTTTTACAAGTACACCTTTCTCTCCTCTCTTTTTTCATTCAAATGGTTATTCACCTCTTCATTTGTTATCTTATTAATTCTCCAAAGCATATAGGATTCTGACAACCTGTATGACTTAAAAGCAATTTAATGGCAGCCATCTTCTACAGAATGACCCATCCACTCACTACCTGTTCCCCTCTCTGCAGCCCTGTGACTAAGGATTTCTATTTTTTTTTCTTAAAGATTTTATTTATTTTTTATTTGACAGAGAGAGACACAGTGAGAGAGGGAACACAAGCAGGGCGGGGTGGGAGAGGGAGCAGCAGGCTTCCCGCCAAGCAGAGAGCCTGATGTTGGGCTTGATCCCAGTACCCTGGGACCATGAACTGAGCTGAAGGCAGAGGCTTAACGACTGAGCCACCCAGGCGCCCCAATGACTAACGATTTCTAAATGAACCAAAGTAACATGTTGAGTTCAATGCTTCTGTCTTAAGGTTTTTTTTTTTTTTTTAATAGTACATCATTAGTTTTTGTTGTAGTGTTCAACAATTCATTAGTTGCATATAACACCCATTGCTCAATCGAACACATGCCCTCCTTAATACCCATTACCGGGTTTGTTTGTTTGTTTGTTGTTGTTGTTTTCCTTTTTCTCACAGTAGAGTTTCCAGTCTTTTGTTAGGACATCCTATCAATGTCCAGTATGTATCCAGACCCAAAGCAGTAGATAAGAGGTCTTTGTTGGCTTCCAACAAATTTTCCTGAAATGAACCTACATGCTTGAATCTCACCTATGCTTGAAATACACCTGCTACATGACTGTTATAGTATTATATTATAAATTATATTTCCAAACTGGGTAGAGTGAGTATATTGAAAATTGTTGTTTTTTATATATTTGGTTTAAGGAGAACAATTTACAAAATTATTAATTCTAACAGGTATACTTCTGTCTTTTTGTAAGTTATACTTCCTTCTATAAATTTGGTTGCTCATTTTACTTGAATTAATTAATTTGGAGGTACTTTGTTTGTGGTGAAGGGTGAATTCACTTCCAGGTTTTCCGTTTTAGAATTCATCTCATTTTTGCCTCTTTTACTAATTGTCATCACATATTAAGCCCTCTATCCTGAAATACAACAAAGCAACAGATAAGAAAACTGAATTTTTGCTACTAAGGAATTTCTCTTGTCTCCCCTCTATCCTTCCGTCTAATTAGATATTAAAGTTCAAATACTTCTGTGAACACAGCTATAAGATTCTAAATGTTGAAATGTTATATAATATGCCAAGAAAAATTAAATAAAAACAGTTAACTCTCTATTAGATTCAGATAATGCCATTGGACTCTAAAGATAAAAGGTATCAAGTTTTGTTATGTTTTGGAATAACATTACTTATAAGGGAAAATAAATCAGCTGGTTTCAGTTTTCTCAAAAGCAACATTCAATATCACAGTCCAACTAAGCAACTCCTACTAGATAGAGAAGGAAAGTGCGATCCATGGGTTTTATAATCAGTTCAAAATTATTCACGTACAAAGCCAATATAAAAATGGTTTTAAACATGGAAGAGCTCATCTTGTGCCCTTGAGTCTGTTTTGAGAAATTACTGGAGGATGAGCTTCAAACAATGAAGAAATGATTTGGGAAATTATAGCTAAAGGACTATCAGTGATAATTGAATATATTTATATGAAGAGTAAATATTAAAACAAATATGCGTATTAGAGCAACAGAAATATTGCAAATGTTATGTCTTCCAACCATGTAGATACGATCAAATTAAAACAAATTAGCTGAGGAAGAACGAAGAAAATGGGAAATAGTCCACAGATTGTCTCATCTATAATACTGAGAGTCAAATGATACCATTTAGCTGGAATACCAACTACTGAAAGAATAAAAAAAAAGAAAAGAGGAAATATAAATGTGCCTGTGTGAGCATTTCCCTGCCCTGGATAGACACACAAGATTGTAATTGCAGTACCTATAATTTTGAAAATGTACTTGAGATTAGTATATCACAACTTAAAAATTCATGCATCAACATACTACTGTGTATTTCATTTTGTATTTATCCATTATAACCTTGATAAGGTATTTCTATTTATATTAGATATATAATAATACATAGCATATATTATGCACATGACATACCTTTATAACCATTGTATTATAACATTTGACTTGTTCACAGTTTGAGCTATTAGTATGTATGCCTCTAAAACATTCTTGTACATGTCTTCTTCTGCACCTACTTATAAATCTGCATGCACACATAGCAATGGAATTACTGGGTGAAAGAATAGGTCTATATTCTAATACAAAACAGTATTCTAAAATAGTTGGATTTTGGGGGGCCTGTTTGGCTCAGTTGTTAAGCATCTGCCTTCAACTCAGGTCATGATCCCAGGGTGCCGGGATCGAGCCCCACATCGGGCTCCCTGCTCTACGGGAAACCTGCTTCTCCCTCTCCCACTCCCCTTGCTTGTGTTCGCTTTCTCACTGTCTCTCTCTGTCAAATAAATATTTAAAAAATAGTTGGATTTAGTAAAACAGTTTGATAATTGTTTTTAAACTGTACTAAATTTCATTCAGTTATTTTTATAATAGATATACAATTGAAAGAGCAAGCAATGGTTGATTACGTACTGCATACTGAATGTAACTATTACAAAACTGAATACAATATGGTACCTTCAAGGAGGTCACAAATTTGTTACAATTAGTGGAATTATAGTAATGTATTCAGGTTGCGTGTGTCATTAACATGTTTTCTGTATTACTAGCATAGCTCTTCATTGTAAGATCTCAACAGCAGACAGTTATGTGTGCTAAAACTAGGAATATCAGCATGAAGAAAAACTTTTTTACATTTGGTCTAGGTACCCACTTTGTACAAACCATATTGCATTATATTTTTTATTAGATTTTAGTTTTGGCATCTTTATTTAACTGCAGACTTCACGAAAATCAGCAACAAAAATAAAGAAATAATAGCTAAGCTATTGATAAATAAATATAGCTGGATAGAAGATAGATAACCACATACAGAGCAAACGAAAGCACAAAAAATACTCCATCTGAAATTCAAACCTTTATGTTCTATACAACTATTTCTTCATTGTCATGATACTTAATATTGAGAGCTATTTAACCAAGCCTTGAAAATAATTTAGGAAATTAATTAGACTCACAAAATTTCATTAGCTTAGATTTTTTTCGTAAGCTTCAGTTGGAATCACAACTAGTCCTAAGCCCTGTCATATACAGGCACATACTCAGGCAAAATTATATTACGTGGAGCCGTATAATCTCATACATTCTCACTGCTATACGAGAGAGCTACATTTCCTCCAGATCCTTCCTCTATTTGCACCTGGGATTTTGCATATTTCAACTGATTAGCAGAAAGGGAATTCATTGGAGATGCCTGGGTGACTCAATCAGTTAAGCAGCTGACTCTTGATTTTGGCTCAGGACATGATCTCAGGGTCATGAGATCAAGCCTGGCTTGGGGCCCCACGCTCAGTTCAGAGTCTGCTTGAGATTCTCTTTCTCCTCCCTCTGCCCCTCCCCGTGATCACTCTCTCTTTCTAAATAAATAAATAAAGTCCTTAAAAAAAAAGAAGGGAATTCATTGGAATCACCTCTTCTTCACTGCCTTAACTTGAGACCTCTCTCCTGACTTTTGTAAAATTGCATTAAATTCCTGATTGATCTATTCTCTACAGTCCTCCCTTCTTCAACTTCATTTCTTCATATCTTCTGCTATAATCATTCTGAAATACGGGTATAATTAAATTTTTAGTTCTTAAAACACTTGAGTGACTCCCACTTCATTTAAGTACTGTTCATACTTCAGTGCTTCACACAGTTTCAAACACCAATTATGGATAGAAAAATGTTTGCTAGAGGAATGAATGTATTATTATCTGGAAAGATAAGCATGGGAAATACTTGCAAATTATATCTTTCATTTTGAGTTTCAATCTCTCTCATATAACATGGAGAATTCCAATTTTCTTTTAGCCGTCCACCTTACAGAAAAGCTTTTCAGTTACTGCTCAATTCCCAGGTAAATCTTTGCTACATGCCAAAAATTTGACACTATCAAAATTTCAAACTTTGTCATCTTTTAGACAACACTGAGTTGGACTATGATTAGGATTAGTGTATATATTTAAAAATATATTTACAAGTCTATTTTATAAAAGAATTAAAATTGAGTTAGAGTTGTGATTTTTCCTAAAGTCACATTTTTAAAAATTTTGCAATGACTTTGAATAAGAATACTGTATGCCGGGCACTTGGGTGGCTCAGTCATTAAGCGTCTGCCTTCGGCTCAGGTCATGATCCCAGGGTCCTGGGATCGAGTCCCACGTCAGGCTCCCTGCTCAGCGGGAAGCCTGCTTCTCCCTCTCCAACTCCCCCTGCTTGTGTTCCTGCTTTCACTATGTCTCTCTCTGTCAAATAAATAAATAAAATCTTAAAAAAAAAAAAGAATACTGTATGCCAATGGTATTTACTAGAATTTAGATAAGATCAATCATATTTAGCATACTTTGTGTAGGATGTTGAATCCATATTTTATGCTTATTAACTTACACATTGCAGAGATACTAATTGAGTAGTTATTGTGTGTCAGGTATTATCCATGTCAGAATTCATACTATGATTGAACACTTAATTACCATACTAAGTGACATCTTTCCGTCTCCAATCAGAATCAGAAGAGAAATGCAAATATAAATATTCTCAGATGTCATGAGCTGCAAAAACTGGGAACATTACAAAAATAATTTCTATGTCTACAAATTTCTATCATTTTATTTTATTCTTTGAGTTCTAAAGAGTTCAGACAAGCAAAAATTCTTTATCATCAACCAACTGTTTTTCTCCAGGAGGTATTATTTGTTATGGTTGTTTTTTAAAATTATTATTATTCCAATTTGATTGCTTAGAATGTGGCAGGAGGATCAGATATTTGAAAATATGTTAGGAGAGAAATTAAGAATCTAATCAGCACAAATTCATGGAAAGTATTATTGATTTGATTAAACATTTAGGTAGTTTTAACAAAATAATTTGCAATTCCCCAAACTAAAAGAGGTCATTAGTTTTATGGATGCATAACAGGAGTTTGGAATTTGTGTGCCAGATTTTCACAGCTGTATACTGTATGGTCCTCTCCTGATCTATCTGCATAATGTATTACCCCAGTTGTTTGGAAGAACTGAGTTAGAAAAATATCCTTTTGGGAAAGCTGATTTTACATTGAAGTTGGACATATTCTATTTATATTTTGTTTCTATGTATTTTCATCTTAACAGCTAAAGGATTACTAAATGTCACTGAGACTAAAGTAAAAAAAGAGCATGTTGATTATATTTTATTATGACAAAATTATTTAAATTTTCCATATGCTTATAATATTGGTGAATGTTAATAGCTTTGAGAAATAAAAAAAATACTGTACACCCCTCAATTGCTTTTATACAAAGTTTATTTTAAATTTTACTGAGTATTAGGATCAATTTTAGCTGTAATTTAAGTCATTTAAAAATACTTCATATTAAATATAGTTGATATGTTGTATTTTCTTATCTTTCTTAGCAAAATTATTTTTTTGTGATTATCAGATATCTAAGAAATAAGACATACACTAACCTTACGTTCTTATGTTTTCATTTTATCCACAGAAAAAAGTAATTAAGAAATACACAAATTCTTGTAAACAGATTATAAATAATTATGTTTATGTTATAGCTGAACTGATGTTGTTTTAATTATTTATAGAAACAGTGCTGAACCTTTGAAATTTTGTTATTATGTAACAGCTGAGGTTGATTAATATCCATTTTCTTAAGTTTTAAATAAACGAGAGTGGGGCGCCTGGGTGGCTCAGTCGTTAAGCATCTGCCTTCGGCTCAGGTCATGATCACAGGGTCCTGGGATTGAGCCCCGCATCGGGCTCCCTGCTCAGCGGGAAGCCTGCTTCTCCCTCTCCCACTCCCCCTGCTTGTGTTCCCTTTCTCACTGTGCTTCTCTCTGTCAAATAAATAAATAAAATCTTTAAAAATAAATAAATAAATAAATAAATAAACGAGAGCACATTAACTTTATAATAGCACTCAACTTATTAAGATATCTAATCATAGCAGCAAACCTTTACATATCAAAAACATTTACTATAGCAGATGATGAAAAAGTTTTATCAGAGAAAGTTAAAAAAAAAATGTCAAAGTCCACTACCACTCTTTTGGGAAATGGAATAAAATATATAATCATATATCAAATATTTGTCAACATCACCAAGACTACAGAGCTTTTTCATTTGGTAACTGTGAAATTGGACAAGTTTCTCAATCTCAATTTGCCAACAGGAAAGACATCACAAACACTACCAAAGGTTACTGCTGATCCCTCTGGAGTGTGGCACCCTTGCCTGTGCCATACAGAGGCGAGCAGAGCCACACCTGGGGCGGCTGGTTGTTGTTCCAGATGCAGGGAGTGGAGTCTGCCATGTAAGGAGGTGCCATGAATGCCAGCACCCCTCTTTGGAAACCACTCTGCCTGTTGGACCTTGCACTCTGAGCCTGCGATAGGATGGACAGCCCTGATGATCTCTGAATTGCATTTAGGATCATTCTTCCATTGCTTGGGACAGTAGCTTCTGGCTTCATGTCGAAATGGCTGATTAATCTCCTTATCAAATGGTCATTTGGCCACACCCTTGGTGTTCTCTCCCAAACAGGCTTTCATATTCTTTTCAATATAAATAGGCTGAGAATTCCCCCCAGATCTTTAAGTTCTGGTTCCTTTTTGATGAGAAATTCCATCTTTAAGCCATTTCTCTCTTACCACATTTCACTACAAGCAATCAGGAAGAATGAGGTCACTTGTTCAACACTTTGCCTAAAGATTTCCTCAGCCAAATACCCAATTTCATTTCTTGCAATTTCTATTTTCCACAACGCATCAGAACATGAACACAACTCAGCCAAGTTTTTTTTCAATTTATAACAAGGATCACCTCTCATCCAGCATCCAATAACCTCTTACTCATTTCTGCCTGAGACCTCATCAGAATGGCCTTTATTGTCCATATTTCTTCCAACATTCTGTTTAGGATTACTTAGGTATTCTCTAAGAGATTGAGGATTTCTCTACAGCTGCCCTCTTTTCTTCCTAGGCATTTAACAGAGAGGTGCTTGAAGATCTGTTCATGTCAATGTAGGCTGTAGATGCACCTCCATACTTTTCCAGCCCTGATCAAGAGTTTGAAAGCTGCCTCCACAGTTTTAAGTATTTGTTACAGCAGTATACCTACTTCTTGGTACCAATTTCTCTCTTAAAATGTTCAGGATTCTGTAACAAAATGCCATAGAGTTTGTGGCTTATGAACAACAGAAACATTCCTCACAATTCTGAAGCCCAGGTGGTCTGAGATCAAAGCACCTACAGATTCCATGTCTGGTGACCTCCTGCCTCCTCCTTCGTAGACAGCTCTTTTTATCCTGTGTTCTTGTGTGGCAGAGGGAGGAGGGAGCTAGCTCTCTGGGCCTTTTTTTAAGGGAACTAATCTCATTCTTGAAGCCTTCCCTTCATGGCCTAATCATCTCCCAAAGGCCTCATCTCCAAATATCATCACACTGGGGAATAGGTTTCAACATGTGCATTTTAGGGCAGACACAGTCTATATCACAGAGCTCCCTGTTGGCCAAATAAACTGGGATCCAGAGAGTAAGGGTGGTAGTTAGTGTGACCTACATAGGTCAGACTCTTAATACATAGGAAATAATGAAAAAGAATGAAAGATAAATCCCAGATGCAAAAGGAAAAAATCATGGAACATCATTTTTAATTAAAATTTAAATTATTAGTTCAATCAATAATATCAATTTATAGATATTTATTAAAAGTTAGCAATAAGCAAGTTATTGGGTTTGACTAAATAAAAGATTAGCATATGATATCTTTACTTTCAAGAAATAGAAAATACATAAAGGAAATGTAATGAATATAAGTGTTATAACAAGACTGGAGATGTAAAAATACTGTGAGAACTATAAACAGGATGTGAAAGAACTGATGACAGAGTAAATAACTCCCCATGTGTAAGTAGCAAAACATTTACAGTAGGGAGAAAGCAAGTTGAAATGAAAATTTCTTAACAATTTTAAGAAACATTAAGAATTTGAGAAGAAGGTAATAGCTGAAGCAAAAGAACAGAGGTAGATCTGCAATGTAATGACATATTTTCTTTTTCTTATTCACTCCAAAACTAGGTTTCTACAATTGTTCCTGTTTTGCATAATTTACCTGCCTTGCCAATCTTGTAAGTTGCTAGTATCGTCCTGAGTCCCACTTTCCTCAACTATCCATTCTACAGCTGGACATTCACTACATAATCAGAAATTAATTAATATTTGTATCCTTGACTTCAGTGCCTCAGCTAGCTTCCTATTTATTTGTCTCTGTATATCTGAATGAATAGTTTTGAGTTGAATAACATGGCCATAGAAGGAAAGTTTGTGGTCCCCCAAATGAATGTGTTAAAACCTTAGCCCCCAATCTGATGTATTTGGAGGCGGGATCTTTGGGAGGAATTAAGTTATGAGAACCAAACCCTCATGAATGGGATCAATGCCTTTATAAAGGGACTCCAGAGAGTGCTCTCATCCCTTCCACCATGTGAGGACATAGCAATAAGAGGGCTATCTGTGACCTGGAAAGTGGGCTCTCATCAGATACCGAAGTTGCCAGTGCCTTGATCTTGGACTTCCCACATCAGGAACTTTGAGAAATAATTTATTTTGTTTACATGCCATCCAATCTATAGTATTTTTTATAGCAACCCAAACAGACTAAGAAAGTGATATTTTCCCCATAGTAGTGATTTTTTTTGTGAAAATGCTTCTGTTGACTTAGTCTTGTCTGCCATGCTGGTAAGTTTTCTCCCTATTTTCAACAAATGTCAAGGAATTAAAACTTGCCAAGTTGTGATTTGTTCCTTTTCTGGTTTTATCTGATGTATCCAAATATTTCACAACTTCTGCCAAAGTGGCAATGATGAGAATATAAAAATAATCTCAAATTTAGATCCAAAGAGTTTGTAGTTAACTTATCAGGTAGTAAGGAAATACATAATATTTTGAAGTCATGTTAGGAGCTGAGCTTTATAAAGGTGGTTAAATTATTAAGTGTGTAGAAAATGTTGAGTAAGTACAGAAGGGAGGTTGGTATAGAAACTAAATCAGGGAAGATTTGATTATGTGACAGAAACAAAGAACATCCTAATCTCGATGGATTAAAAGAACTGTAATTACTTCTTCATACCACATATCTATCACAGATCAGCCACAAATCTCTGTTTATCATGGTCAATCAGAAATTCAGGCTGACAGGCTGCATCTCAAAACATGTTACCATGATTAAAGAGGCAGGGAATAGAGAATGAAATGAGCAACACCCAAGGATCTGCCCAGAAGTGTCGAAATTTACTTCAGTTCACGGTGTATTGGGTAAAGAAAGTAACATGACTGAATCTAGTTCTTGTGGGAAAAGGCAAAATTGAACGTGTAAGAAAAGAAAAATCAAGCAGAGAATGAGAATTAATGACTACCACACACAAGTAATAAAGGGCGTTGATTGCATTGATAATATGAAGAATAAAATTGGATAGGAATTTTTAAGGTAGGATCTATAGGACAGTTAGAGATGAGATACTGTTTCCATTATTGCTTACATTTGTTTTTAGTAAGGTATCTGTATTTCCTCTTTTGCTTCTTAAAGATTTTTTATTTTTTTCTTTTTTGTCAGCATCTAATACAGACTTGATTATAGGGTGTGAGTCGAATAGAAGCAAAGTAATTCAAAAGTCTTTGCCCTTCTAAACCTGATGATCCAAAAGGTTATTGAGACAATTTATTCAAAAGAAAGCCATAAGCAGGTAGTTGATTTGAGAAAAACATTGCTTTTTTTAAGGCATCCAAATTAATATGAAAAACAGGATATAGATTTGAATCTAAAGACAAACATTTCGGAGTCAGCAGTCTCAAAGAGATGTTGAATCTCTGATAAAACAAAAGCCTATGTAACCACAATTTAAAATTTCATTAAGCAATGATATGGAAATCTAGGCAGAGATAATGAACAATTGAATTAGTGACCTACAGTTTTATCATTTTATTTCACTAAAAATGGGGAGGAGAGATTTCTTAGATTTGAAATTAAAACATAAACTCTGACCAGAATACAACAGGGGCAAAATGACATGAATTACATCTCTTATCCACCCACTTGCTTGAGAGTTAAACAAAATACTCTATGAAGGTAAAGATAACTTTACTTTTATATTCTAATTTAATACTCAGATAGTTGGAACCACCTGTTTAAATGTTAAAAAAAGTAAGAAACAAGTATAACAACTGAAATTATAATAAAAAAAATTAGAAAAAGATTGTTTATTCATCTAATTACTATACAAAATCTTACTACTACACCTTTTAAAAGGTACTGTATAGTGACAATAACAACAACAAAAAAGCCATCTGATAATCACTGTTATCATTTTATTTTATGTGTATTTGCTAGTTAATTAGTTCCACTGAAAACCACTTACTTGAGAGTAGAAATCAGCTTCTATTTAGGCCATACTTTAGATAACAATAAATGACAAGAAAATGGATTTGTTAAGCTATTAAGATATGTTGATTAAAAAAATGATAACATGACATAACATTCCTTTCTAAAGAAAATGGTATCTGAAGCTATTGCTTTAGTGTTTGGTGTAGCTTTTACTGGCTATCTATCCTGAAAATGTTGCATATACTAAGCCAATGCAAGCACTATTTGTTTTCAATCTTTTCCCTCATCAGTTAAATACCTCATGAAGAAAATTTCAAATGTATGTATAAAGCATAACCTTATTAATTTATGGTTTTCAAACTCATTTAGGCCAGTTTTTCTGTCTTTACTCCTCCTAATGTACTTTCAGCATGCTTATTCTGACAGCACAATAAATGTAGGAGTAATGCAGGTCAAGAGAGGTGTAAAGCATGTTCTGCACGGAGTACTGGGTGTGATACACAAACAATGAATCATGGAACACTACATCAAAAACTAATGATGTAATGTATGGTGATTAACATTACATAATAAAAAAAAGAGAGAGGTGTAAAGTAAAAGATTTAGAATACTGTATATATGTGAAAACCTAAAGGTAAGACAGAATAACGTGTTGGAAGATATCCAAAGAATCTGGAACATGAAATATGGTGGAATTATTGATAAGTTTTTGTGCATGCCCTGGTAAATAATTCAACCTTTATTCCACATGTAAAAGGAAATCATTAGATAACTTTAAGGAGAACCACAATTCAATCCAAACTTTCATAAAAATATATAAATTTATCTACTTAGAGAAGAATTAATTGAAGAGGAGTAAGACAGCTGAGGACAGTAGGGAAGGAACCAAAGTAGAGGGGTTAGAGAGTTATCTGAGAGCTAAGTGACACAACTTGGTGCTTGATTAGAAGGGGAAAGATGAAGGATAAGATGGCATCAAAAATGGGTTTTTAGTTTAAAGATTTTACTTATTTATTTGAGAGAGAGAGAGTACATGAGTGGAGGTAGGGTCAGAGGGAGAAGCAGACTCCCCACTGAGCTGGGACCCCGATGTAGGACTCGATCCTGGGACTCCAGGATCGTGACCTGAGCCAAAGGCAGTTGCTTAACCAACTGAGCCACCCAGGCACCCCGGAAAAATAGGTTTTTAGTTTAAACATTAATTTGTACATCATTTGATGAGAGAAGGAACCCTGGAATGAACAAGTAATGAGCAAAATATTAATTAATTTAATGTGTAATGAGTGTGAATTGTGGGGTATATGGTTGGAAAGACATTTGTTTTGGTCATGTGCAATATGAGCCACTATGTGGCAGTAAATCCATACAAGAGGGTGTTTTTTGCTTAGGAGGTCCAAGTAAAGTAAAATTAAAAAAAAAAGAGAGAGAGAGAAGTCCTGGAAATGAACTTCTCATTATACTGATATATATTATATTTTCAGAATAGATAAAGGCTGAAATGTCAGCAAAGTAGAATGAATATAAATTTGCTGTAGAGATAAGAGAGATAAATCAGGAAAACGTAATCAAAGAAATAAAAGTTGGTAGAATAATGAAGATAGATATAGAGTTGTATATTCAAATAGCACAAGGCTCAAAACAGATATCAAATTTACCAATATGGTAGAAAACTCAACCACTTGGATACTGCCTTTCAACCGGAAGGGCAGAGCATGAAGTGGAGCATGTTGATTAAAAACAAACAAACAGGGGCGCCTGGGTGGCTCAGTTGGTTAAGCGACTGCCTTCGGCTCAGGTCATGATCCTGGAGTCCCTGGATCGAGTCCCGCATCGGGCTCCCTGGTCGGCAGGGAGTCTGCTTCTCCCTCTGACCCTCCCCACTCTCATGTGCTCCTCATTCTCTCTCTCTCAAATAAATAAATAAAATCTTAAAAAAACAAACAAACAAAAAAACTCCATGAAAAATTTATCCATAGAGTGTTTGAATAAAAGATGAGTTCAGTTCTGACTAAAAATATGAAATCCACAAATAAAAATATGAAATCCACATGTTATCTCAAAGTCAAATTTATAATTTTATTTCTTTTAGTTTATAATGCTTGGATAATTGGTTTCCATAACAAAATTATTGGCTAGTAATAGATTAAACAATGTGCCTATAAAAATCCATAATTAAATGCTATTTTTCCATCAAATATACCCATAAATAGTGAAAAACTCAAGTTAACAAAATTATCTCAATGTACCTAATGTGTTGGGCAATTCTTATTGAGTTACTGAATTTTAATATGGAAACTACTTTCCACTAAAACTAATTATTAAAGATAATTAATAACTAGATTAAAAGTCAACATTCTTACAGATTATCAATCTGTGTGATATATCTGAGTATGTATAATTCATAGTTGATTTTATTTTTCATGTACAAGTTACAATGAAGACTTTCATTTGGTTGAGAGTTCTATACAAAATATCAAATATTTGAGCTGGAATCTTATTTACCTAAATGACTCTCATCTTTCAACTAACAATAAAGCCATGCGTACATTTGTAGGGTTTTTGTAAAAATCAAATGTAAATATTATAAAGTGTTCTATGAGCTGTAATGTCAAACACACAAATATATACCAATATACATATTTGTGTATTATTTATATGCATTATTTGATTTAATTTTAATAAGGAAATATAAGGTAAATGTCACATATGTTAGTTAGATAAACTTGTTTTCTCAAATGCAGTAATGACAAACATAAAAGTATAAAATTATAGCAAAGTGAATATTTATAAAATGCTTACTTTAATACTGAAATAATTTTATTATATGCTTTATAATTATAATGTAGGGTATTAATTGATGGTAAATGAACAGTAGAAATTTCAACATTCTAGATCTTATTGATGAATAATGCCAATATAAATGCATGTTTCTGATCTGCCTAAGCAAAGTCAGGAAAAAATTGTTACTTGCAATCTTCATACCCAAATCTGATATTACTTATTTATCATTCTAGACCTGTAATAATTATTAAACAATTACTTATTACATTCACTTTTAAAGCATTTCAAAAATGATAGCCAATTTTGTTTTTTAAATATTGTATAAAAGAGCAGAATTGACTTGGTATTGCCTACTTTATTGCTATTGCTTTATACTATAATTAATTCCCACTGACGTATTCTGTATATCTGGGCAATTGAATATTTCTGGCTTTGAGAATATATAGTTCAATATTTTTTTATGTTGAGAATAATAAATGTCATTGCTAAACTTCACTATCTTTTTATGCATTGCAAGTGCATTATTTATAAGTTCTACACTGTGTAAAAGACACTGTAATTAAGTAGCAAAAAATTGCTTAATGATAATTTATAAATTTTGAATATAATAGTACAAAATATAGAAACATTCCTTGTTAGCACAGTATTTTTAAAGCAAAATCTCCCAATCTATGATCTATGGGGGACAAAATGCAAGATATATTAATGAAATCATTGCAAAAAAGAGGATTTCACAGACAAACTGGTAAACAATACATATTATATCCCCTCTTGATAATTTACAAAATTCACTTGCTACTATTAAAATACCATATGATTTCACTGATATATGAAATTTAAGAAACAAAACAAACGAGCAAAGGGGGAAAAAAGAGAGAGGCAAACCAAGAAACAAACTCTTAACGGTAGAGAACAAACTGATGGTTACCAGAGGGAAGGGGGGGTTGGGTTAAATAGTGATGGGAGTAAGGAGTGCACTTGTGATGAGCACTGAGTGATGTATGGAAGTGGTAAATCACTATATTGTACACCCGAAACTAATATTAGGCTGTATGTTAACTAACTGGAATTTAAATACAAAACTTAAAACCTATAATAAATCACTAGACAAAAAAAAATACTTAATATTGTTAATATAGTGTATCTTAAATGAGTTTCAGTACAGAATTCTTTTGTCATAATGTGGCTATAGTTATTTTGTAGAACATTATTTTGCCGTCCTATGGGATGGCAATTTCAAAGATGGTTATTTAAAGCTGATTTTTTAAAAATCAGCATATATTATGAAGTACTATATTCCAAGTATTATTCTAAGAGCTTCAGAAATATTATCTGGTTTAAGCCTTGTAACAAAGCTATGAGGGAAATAGAATTTAATTTCCACTGTATCAGTGAGAAAACTGATGCACAGACAGCTAAATTAAATTGTCCTTGATCACACAAATAACAAAATTCTAGATTTAGGATCTGGACCCAGAGGATGTGGTTCTGGCGTCCAGCTCAATTTAGTTCACTAGATAGCATTTCCATTCTATTTTTGTTTATTTCATTTTATCTCATTTCATTTTACAGACTGTAGAGACTAGAATTGAGTCTATCTATCCACACTTGGATCCCTAGTGGGAGAGCACTGCATCTGCACAATGGTGATTCATTCTACGGGAGAAAGTAGCTTCAAATAGAGCATGGGCTGAAATGATAAGAAATTCCCATGACAACAGAGCAATAGCAGATACCACTGAGAGCTAACATACATAGTGAGAAAGGTTGGAACTCTGAGTATGACTCTGAATATGAGTGGGCATATTTGTGATCCTGAAAAGGACATCACTGGAGATTTTTAAAGTGGTGATTGAGTAGGAGGCTAGAGATTCAGTATTAAGAGTAAGAAAAGCAGCCAATAAAAAAAGTGATTGCAGTAGCTATCTGCATGCAACTGTATTCATAGTCCAGGTAATTTGTGGAGATTTTAGTAACTTGCTCTTCTTTGTTCTTCTCAAACTAAAACATATACAAAGGGAATAATGTTCATAGGTGAGGGAGGCATTAATTCTAGTCCAAATTAAAAGGGTGTTAGATGAACTGCAATTGAAAAATGGATTATGTAAGGTTTGTTTTGTTTAAAGATTTATTTAATTATTTGAGAGAGAGAAAGAGAGAGCACTCACCCACATAAGTGGGGGGAGGGGCAGAGGGAGAGACTCTTCAAGCATACTCCCAGCTGAGCGTGGAGCCCAGTGACATGACCCATGAGATCATGACCTGAGCAGAAACCAAGAGCCAGATGCTCAACCAACTGAGCCACCGAGGTGCCCCGCATTATGCAGGTTTTTAAAATGAATACAGTGTAGGGGCGCCTGGGTGGCTCAGTCGTTAAGCGTCTGCCTTCGGCTCAGGTCATGATCCCAGGGTCCTGGGATCGAGCCCCACATCGGGCTCCCTGCTCGGCGGGAAGCCTGCTTCTCCCTCTCCCACTCCCCCTGCTTGTGTTCCCTCTCTCGCTGTGTCTCTCTGTCAAATAAATAAATAAAATCTTTAAAAATAAATAAATAAATAAAATGAATACAGTGTAATTCTTATTCAAAATTTGAATCCAGACTGCCTAGACTGACTTGTAATTAGGTTACAGTGCTAGCAGTCCAACCAGCAGGGCAAGAATTGAGGGTTTTGCATTAAGGATATTCTTGTTATGAAATAAATAGTTCGATACTTTCTGAAAAATTTAAATTCACCAAACTTGGACTCAGGAGACTGATTTTGTTCGATGTTAGATCTTTCAGTTACTGGTGATTTGATTTTTTTTTTTGTTATATAATTCTTACGTTATTTAATTCCTTCCCCTTAGAGTGTGAAATTGTGTAATTTGTGAAGTGTTTAAAAAGCTTAAGATTGTTTTGGGGTCAAATACTAAAAGATGCACTACTCATGTGTTTGCAATCGCATGTCCTCTCTACAAATGGCTAGGCACCAAAGAAGGTTAAAAGGAAGTTTCCTTGAGCGTCCTGTGTTGAGACTCAGTGTGTTTCACAGAAATTGTCATATACAGTGGTGGTTAGGTTAGGTTGCCTCCCATGTACTAGGTATTATTTTAGCCTTAGAAAAACATCAGCAAGGCAGACATAGTCCAACTTTCCTTATAATTCCACAGTGTTTGTGAAATCGGACACAGGAGAATTTACAGCTAAGAGCTATCAATGCTAAGGCGGGGATAAACACAGGGAAAGGGTAGACTAGGTGAGATGGCCCAGGCTTTATGAATCACTAAAAATTTGTTTCCATAAGTAGTGACATAGAAACTCAGACATGAAGGATGCATAATCATTATCCAGGTGAAGAAAGAAGGGCACTACCAGATGAGGAAAACAAATGCAAAGACCTGGAAGTAAGACGGATGAGGGATTTGGGAATTACTATTAAGGTTTGGTCTGAGCATAATGTTTAAGAATAAGAAATGGTACTGATGAGACAGGACCCAGACTATTATAGAAATTTCCCCAGCAAAGGCATTTAATGCTGGAAAACAGTGACAACACTTGTTCTTGATTTCTAGCATTCTTTCTAAGCCATGTGAGGTTGAAAAAATTAAGTTCTGTCAACATAGAGCATTACTCCCATTCTCTTTTTTCCTTCCTTCCAACCTTTGTCCTAAAGATGCAGGACTTCTCATGGCCATATCTCTGCTGTTTTTGAATGTTCTTGATGCAGAAATGGATGTGATGGTATTGGTCTCACTCGTTAATGCTAAATTGCCTAGACTACATCTGTGTTCCAGGCATAGTTGTCTATTGGGCACACCAAAGAATGTAGTCTCAGCAGGAATCTCTGGAACAATCAGAGGACTTTCATGTGCCTCGTTTAGTCTGGAGAATCCCCTACTGTTTCTACATTATCACAATGGGAACATTCTAAGATCCTTCAACGTATAGATATTCTTAATTCTCTGAAGTCCCCTTTTCACATTTATTTATGGAAAGAAAAGATGATTTGAACCCAACCACATTTGTTTGATATATTGAACTTTCTTAAAATTTCACTTCATCTAAGGTGTTACAAGACATGCATACAATTTAGGCTGTCAATATTTTCCTTACACTGTCTCTTCCAATTTTGCAAGTAAAATATTGATAATTTTAATTAAGTATATTTTATCAAATATGAATAACTCAAGCAGTGAGGCAGTAGAGAGAATGATTGCTTTCTTTTTTTTTTTAAAGATTTTATTTATTTATTTGAGACAGAGAGGATAAGAGACAGAGAGTATGAGAGGGAGGAGGGTCAGAGGGAGAAGCAGGCTCCCCGCCGAGCAGGGAGCCTGATGCGGGACTCGATCCCGGGACTCCAGGATCATGACCTGAGCCGAAGGCAGTCACTTAACCAACTGAGCCACCCAGGCGCCCCGAGAATGATTGCTTTCTAAATCATTTATTCCATTATAATCAGACATATGTTTTATAATAATCACAATTCAGGGGTAAAATATATAAATTGGGACAAATTTTGGGAAGCACTGGAGAGAATAAAGACTTTTAAACAGTTGATGTGATTAATAATGATCAATTGATATTTTAAACCTGATTGGGTAGCATAACTGCTATTAATTATAGTGTTAAGAATTCATGATGGCTTTAGGCTCTTTCAGGGAATAAATTTCAGGCTTGATGGAAAAATATTTTCTTACACTAAAAACAGTCAAAATAATACATTTATAGGAGCAATTACACAGGAGTTTAAAAAGCTCTGTTGAAAAGCTGACCTACTTATTTGGGTCAATATATTCTTTTAAGTATCTCTTTGAAGAGGGCAATACTCTAGGAAACTGAATTTACCAACTTTTGGTGTCAAACATTAATATCAATAATTAAAATGTTAAAATGCATTTCATATAAATGTTCTTTAGAAACTTGCTCAAGCATAAAGAAATGAAAGGAAAAGTTTTACTTTGAGATGTCAATTATAGATTCTATTGAAAATTCAACATAGCTTATTAAAATATTCAGAATCTCATTTAAGTTGAAATTATTATGTAAAATGCCATTAAAATCACCAGCTCTCATGGTAATCAATGTTCAGTGGAAGAATGGATAAGCTCAACATTTAAAGAATCTTTCAATTTACTACCAATCTTCAAAATAAAAACTTTTAATTATTTTGACACACCCCAATTTATTATTTAATACAGAAAAGAAAATGACCTGTATAATACAATTGGTTCCAGTATCTTTGGACATTATCTATAGAGGGAGTATAAAGTATGAGAAGTGGCAATTGTTAGGAGTCTTAAAGCAAATGTTAATAAGGAATCTTAAATTTTTCTTGGGTCCCAGCAAAGTAACTTTGCTTTGGTGTTTCTTAATCTGCAAAATGAAAATGATGAAGCTATTTCATAGGTCACTATGAGTTTAAAATGAGAAAATTATGGATGAAAGCATTTATGAGACACAGAGCAAACCATATGATTTATTTTCATGATAATTGGTAAAATGAACATAACGCTACATGGTAGGATAATTTTGAAGATTAAATGAGATAACTTAAAATAAATAACAAGTGTCTGACATACTGTAATTGCTAAATAAAGGTATCTGTTACAGTAAGATAATAACATACCATTTTGAATGTAATTATAATGTCATTTTTATAAAGTCAAACATGTTAAAATATGATATATGCCATTTAATGAAGGCAGAATGTATTGTTGAGAATGAATTCTTTAGATTTATTAACTTAAATTTTCTGTGCCAAACCTAAAAAGTTGCATTGAATAGTCAACAATTCATCGTGATCTACAATTCATTTTTTCATCTAGTACTTAGCCTTTCTTATAGTCTTTTTTGGTGTCTGTCACAGACACATTGACATATACTGTTTAAAAAATAAATCTATCAATCTCAGGTCAACATTTAACAACTATCTCACACACATAATAAAGATGTTGTGAGTGCTGTTTACTATATTGCAAACTGTAATATAAGGGAATGGATGTGAAAGCTATTCTGTAATGCATGCAGAAAAATGTAAAACACATGTAATAAAGATGGTTATGAGAGAGAAAAACATTAAAATTTGCATCTCAGTGTTGTTTTAAATGTATGCTCAAGAACATACCCTTTATTCAATAAATACTGAGACACTTAACATGCAGGGACTAAAGGAGGTAGGAACAAAGTTGCTTTCTCTATCAGTGTAACTGAAATATGAGTTTGCCAAGGAATTAGAATAGTTCTGGGTTTCTAAACTATCTTGAACAAGTTGCATTTAACTTTGATGAGATAATACTGCAAATATAGAAAAAATGTATTCTTGCTGCTGGGGCCCATTCCCTTAAAGCCGAAGGCCTATTAAACATTGCATAATGTAAACTGTGAAGCAATCTATTCAAAAAAAGAAGAAGAGAAATTTCTGTTATGTCTTCACTGCTCTAAGACTGATTTTCAACGTGGCTCGCTATCCACTAACTTCAAAGTCAGGTCAGAGCTGGATCAGTCTTGTCTTTCTCTTCCCTGGTGGAGGAACATTTATAAAACTAGAGGAGAGGGCGCTTGGGTGGCTCAGTTGGTTGGACGACTACCTTCGGCTCAGGTCATGATCCTGGAGTTCTGGGATCGAGTCCCGTATCGGGCTCCCTGTTCAGCAGGGAGTCTGCTTCTCCCTCTGACCCTCCCCCCTCTCATGTTCTCTCTCTCTCTCATTCTTTCTCTCAAATAAATAAATAAAATCTTAAAAAAAAAAAAACTAGAGGAGACTCTGAACTAAAGTGACAATTACAATTTCAAAGTGCAAAATCCAGTAAAATAGGTACTGAGTGAAGAATTTAATAAAGCCAATTTGTTTTGAAATTAATAAAAAAAGAGAAACTACAAAATGAAAAATGAAGACATTCAAGGTTAGAAAAGAAGTTTATCTGAGCTTTTTCACTGAGGGGCGCAGTGACTTTTGTAGTTCTAGCACAGTGATAAATAGGGATTATGAAATAAGTGATGATAAATGTCATAAGAAAAAAAAGAACCCTTGTCTCATTTGTCCTATTTCTGTTTCTATCAGACTCAGCACAAATGACAATAACAGACAGATGTTTTGCTTGATGTTTGTTCTATTGTGAGAAATGAAAAAGTTAGGGAATAAATATGAATAACTGGACTGAAAAGAAATCAAAATGATAGATTTTGAGCAAGACACTAGGTAAGTCATGTTAAGGTTAAGGCCCTCTGAAGAATTTTCATTAGTATGAGTTATAAGACAAAAGGGTCTGTATTAATGTAACAAATTTTAGACATACATTTTTAATATCTGAGGAAAATAATGGCAAACAATGCGAAAAATGCAATTAAATAAAATCTCAGCTCTTTGTTAGTTTTTTAAATACATGTTTGCTATTTTGTAAAAGATGTTAAAGAGGTCAGGTGTCCATTATGTTATGCCTCTCTATTAATGAGAAAACCCGGAATACACTATATAAAATACACAGTTAGAGATTCAATTTACTCTTTTTTTTTTTATTTAAAGATTTTTATTTATTTATTTGAGACAGAGAGAATGAGTGAGACAGAGAGCACATGAGAGGGGGGAGGGTCAGAGGGAGAAGCAGGCTCCCTGCCGATCAGGGAGCCCGATGCGGGACTCGATCCCGGGACTCCAGGATCATGACCTGAGCCGAAGGCAGTCGCTTTAACCAACTGAGCCACCCAGGCGCCCCGAGATTCAATTTACTCTAAAAACTCTTTTTGAAGAGCGGTAATTGGTATAAAATTGTGAAACTGGGTTAAAATTTTCTGCATCTCTGATTGCAATTCATGTACATTAGTCAGTGGAAATAGCTATTATTAAAACCCCTAAAGTTCAAATCATTCATTTAGAGTTAATTATGATCTAAAACTTCATCAGTATGATGCTATGTCTATGGATAAATGAAGAAGAGGCCCTGTTCTTAAACAACTCAAAATATTGTGGAGGAGAAAAACAAAAAAGAAATAAAAATGCTGTGTAAACAAGGATGTGTGAACAAGAAAATAGCTCAGCATGGGAAGAAATGCATGATTTCAATCCACAGTGACCTCTAATGAATTTAAGATAAGTCACAAATCATCAACACGGCTGTCAAGATTCTGCCTGATTTGGGCCCCAAGTGATATGATCCTTGGTTATCCTTTTAGCTATATTAAATTACATGCACTCACAAATTCCCAGCCACACTGTCTTTCAGTCAATTGCCTATTCTGTTGGCTGGGATTGTTTCCCTTACTTAGAGCTTTTGCATTTGGCATTCCTCTATACTAAAATGATTTCATTACAATTCTTTCCATAAGTGGTTCTTTATTTTCCTCCAAGTCTCGTTATGAGTGTCAACTCCTCAGAAAAGCTTTCTCTACCTTGTTATTTAAAGCACCATCTCTGGGCGCCTGGGTGGCTCAGTTGGTTAAGCGACTGCCTTCGGCTCAGGTCATGATCCTGGAGTCCCTGGATCGAGTCCCGCATCGGGCTCCCTGCTCGGCGGGGAGTCTGCTTCTCCCTCTGACCGTCCTCCCTCTCATGCTCTCTGTCTCTCATTCTCTCTGTCTCAAATAAATAAATAAAAAAAAATCTTTAAAAATAAAATAAAATAAAGCACCATCTCTGTCTGTTATTTTGTACTTTTATAACCTTTTTGTTTATCTTGAAATTCTTTATTTGTTTCCTTACTTGTTGGTGTTGGCTGTCTTCCCCTCTAGAGGAGATGAACTGTGGAGCCAAAGAACACATTCGCATTCTTTGTCATGCTATCCTCAACCATACTCGCAGCCCCAGTTCCCTCATCTGTAAAATGGGGATAAATTATAATTTGATTTCAGGGGGGTGATTTTGTGAATTAAGTAAGAAAATGCATCCAAATATTTTAAAAGAGTCCTAGTCTATAGTGGATGCTAAGAAAAAAAAAATGTTATATAGTTTTTCACACTTAAAATTTTGTCCTGATTAGCTTCTACATGCTACAAGTGTTTGGCTACAGAGGGGAATAAATATTATGTTTGAAATACACTCAGTTTACAGAAATACAAAAGTTTCATATTTTATATATAGTGGATACCAATGATATTACTTATAGACATAATGGAAATAATTTGTCTTTTACTAGATTTTCAATTTGGGGATGACTTCTTTTTATTATCAGAATTTCTGTTAAAATTAAATGAGCATAATGATGAGCAATTACAGAATGAGATATCTTTGGACATCAAATTAGCTTGTATCATTACTGCTTTCTTGAAAAACTGATGTTAGAATAATGTATAAACCTGTGGCAATCTTATAATCTTGGGATTACAAAGGAAAAAGGAAATGAGAGCAGTTACAGATATTACACTAGTCTCTCACAAGAAATGAAAAGAAAAAACAAGATGCAATTAAAACAGTAAATTTGAAGAATAAAAAAATTCCACTACTTTTTAAAAGAGCTTTTTGTAAAGAAGGGCATAATTTCCATTCCTGTACCTTATAATTACCTTTAAAATTCACAAAATAGTGATTTTAAATGGGAGAGAAATTTAAAATGAAGGAACAGTCCTAGGTTGAAACGACGTAAAGCAAAGCAGGGGACTCTTTTGACGGCAGAGAATGTCAATAAAGGAGCTAGGGGAGCGGAAGGAAGATTTGTGGAAATGCCTTAAATGCACTTTTTATACCGAAAAACTCTAAGTACATAATTAGACAACTTGCGCCGAACAATCTTTTCTGAAACCTAATGCTTTACAATGTATTCAAGCTGTCACTCTTTCATTTGAACATTATTAAAGTCATGGCATTTAATTTTCCTAACTTCATAAAAAGGGATGAAATTAACGACATTCTGTGTTTTATTTTTCCCCCATCTTCACCTCTATCATAGTTCATATAATCATTTCCTAAATAACACTCTTTACTTCTGTTGATTGCTCTCTCAATTAATTAAGTTTTCTTGTGATTTTAAATATTAGTTCTCTATGCTTCTTAATAATTTTATGCTCCATTTTCTCAATTAGGAGTTATAGCTATGGGCAACATGCCATTACAAGGCAGGTTCATAGGTCACATATTATGATTTTCTTCTAAATGTGAGCTGACTGTGTAGATGCCATCTGCATGGTAAAAAAGAAAGAGAGGGCTGGATTTATTGTAACCTTTCCTTGTTTATATCTTCCTTCAGGTTTGTATCAGACTTAATTATGTCAGTACCACACATACTTTCAAGTACAAAATGCCTTTGAGGAAACTAGGAGAGAAGCAGTTGATAACTTAAAAAGTCAGTCTAGTATTTACTTTTTTAAAGAAGTTTTTACTTAAACACACAGTGCTGTATTAGTTTCAGGTGTACAATATAGTGATTCAACACTTCTATACATTGCTCAGCGCTCATCACGATAAATGTACTCTCAATCCCCATCACCTATTTCACCCCATATCCCCGCCCACCTCCCCTCTGCTAGCCATCAGTTTGTTCTTTATAGCATTTACTTTTAAAAAATATCAGCATTTATGGAACTGGAGCAATGAGATCGAAAATTTTCCTTTATGGAATCTTACTTTTTTAATCTGATGCAGATCTGATCACAGAATATAGGGTAGGACTATTTTTCCTTTTAATCTCTGTAGAATTATTTTATACCACATTTTAATTAAAATGAAAACAAAGGGTCATTGCAAGTGGTTTAAACAATGCTGTACTTTGTAAGAAGATCTTTTGTTAAAAATAGTGGGCAATTAACTAAATTTGTGGCAAAGCTAAAATTCTGACAGGAGCTAGAGATCAGAGCTTGTAGGAAAAACTCATCATAATGGATAAGGACCAACCATTTTCTAACTCACTTTCCTGAGAATACACTTTCATCATCTTTTTATTTATTATTATTATTATTATAGTTCTTCCCACTGTTCAAGAAAAGAAGTGTACCTTGATTAACTTCTTTCAGGGTATGCACAATAGAGTGAAAAGCAATTCTCTACCCAAGAGGAAATTTAAATATTTTTAGTAAAAGATAGTTCAGGGCTACTAAAAATAATTCACTACCATAATAACTTCTCACTTTCATACATCCTTTCAAATTATCATCTCTGGTATTTAATGAATGACACAATCATTTATTCTCTTGGTGACTATAGCAGGGTTTTTAAAATTTATTTTATTTTATTATTATTTTTCTACTGTGCTGTCAGCATAAAAAGACTCAGATAAAATTCAACAGAAAATAACTTCCTATGTTATTGGTGAATTAATCCAAATACCAGTAAACTAGTAAATACAAAATCTCAGGTGCTAATTGGCAGAATTCCAACCAAAATAACACCAAGGAATTAGTCTGGTGAAGACACAATTGCAACTAATGTTGAACTCTGTACCTTGCAGATTTTACCAGGTGGATTAAAGATGAAATCCTGCTGCAGACCACATACTGCAACCCACAAATACCTGATGCTATTGCGACAGTACAGCTGTGATATCAAATAGACAAGCAATGAAAGAAAAAATGAATAAATTAGATTACATTGAATTTAAAATATTTTGTGCTTTAAAAGCTACCATCAAAAAAAGAAAGAGTTGCTACTATCAAAAAAGTGAAAATGGGGATTTATTTTCCAAACCATGTATCTCATAAGGGAAATGGATCCAGAACATAAAAAGAACTCTTACAATTCAATAATAAAAAGACAAACCAATAAAAAAAATAGGCAAATGATTTGAATCAACATTTCTCCAAGAAAGAAATACAAATGGCCAGAAAACACATGAAATGATATTCATTGTCATTAGTCTTCAATGAAATGCAAACCAAAACACAATGCAAATGCTACTTCCCATGCACTGAAACGGTTAAAGTCAAAAGACAGAATATAACAAGTGTTGGTGACAATGTGGAAAATTTGAAAACATTCATATTTTACCAGTGGAATGTAAACCGATGCAACTAAAATGGAAAACAATTTGACAGTTCTTAAAAATTTTAAACCTAGGATGCATCAGTTCTACTCTTACGTATATATTCAAGATAAATGAAAGCAGATGTCTACAAAATGTCTTATACACAAGTACTTATATGGTCATTATTCATAACAGCATATAAGTGAAAATAAACCAAATGTCCATCAATGGGTGAATGGATAAACAAAATGTGGTATAGCCATAAGATGGAATGTTACTCAGCAATAAAAATGAATGAAGTACTAATATGTACTATAACCTGGATGAGCTTTGAAAATATCATGTGGAGTTCAAGAAGTCAGTCAAAAGATGATATATTGTATAACTGTATTTATATGAAATTTCCAGAATAGGCAAATCTATAGAGAAATAAAGTAATTAGATTTGTGGTTGCCTATGGCTGGAGAGAGAATACAGGAGTGACTGCTAATGGGCACAACAGGAATGATGAAAATATTCTAATATTTTAATATATATTAATATTAATTAATTAATTAATATTCTAATATTCTAATATTCTATTCTATTAGGTTTTGGTGATGATTATACAACTCTATGAATATACTAAGAAAATATTGAGTTGTATACTTTAAATGACTGAATTTTATACTATTATATCTCAATAAAGATGTTAAAAATCACATGGTCCATAAGAAAAGAGGTCATTTATTGAAAATATATAAAAATAGTATTGTAATATGAATTGATATATGGTACGCAAAATGAGATTTTAATCTTTCTGCAATAGATAAAGAATATAATAAAGCTTATTTGTAAGCTTATTAAAATAATTAAATGGGGGCACCTAGGTGGCTCAATCAGCTAAGCGTCTGCCTTCAGCTCAGGTCATGATGTCAGGGTCCTGGGGTCGAGCTCCATGTTGGGCTCCCTGCTCAACTGGGAGTCTGCTTCTCCCTCTCCCTCTGCCCCTCCCCTGCTGCTCGTGCTCTCTCTTTTTCTCTCTCTCAAATAAATAAATAAAATCTTTAAAAAAAAGAATTAAATGAAAATCAGACTTATGTACACAATGTTATTTGCATATAGTTTATTACTATTCCATCTTCCTGATGAATTGACACTTTAATCCTTATGAAATGACTTTTTCCTCTAGAAATATTTATTTTGGGGTGCCTGTGTGGCTCAGCCAGTCAAGCAACTGACTCTTGGTTTCTGCTCAGGTCATGATCTCAGGGTCATGAAATCAAGCCTTGCAGCCTCCTCTCTGGGTGTGAAGCCTGCTTGGAATTCTCTCTCTCTCTCTCTCTCCCTCTGCCCCACCTCTCTGTCCCCTTGCGCATATGCACGCTCTCTCTTTCTCTGAAAAATATTCTTAAAAAAGAAATATTCATTTTATTAAGATCAATTTTATTTGATATAAGTTTAGCCATTCCAACTCTCTTTTGGTTACTGTTTCCATATTATATAGTTTCCTATTCTTTTACTTTCAAGCAGGGTATTTAAGTTTGAGTGTATCACAGGTAGAAAGAGTAGACGATATATCATGAGATCATGTTTTCATATTTCTCCAGTCTGACATTTGCTTTTCAAATAAAATGCTTTTTTTTTACTTTCATTTGATGTAACTACCTGTATATTTGAATATTTGGTTATATATGTATAGAATATATGTATCGGGTAAATATACATATTCATGTATATAAACAGTCTTATATTTACCAACATGTGTATGACATTTCTGGTGTTCTCAATTCCTTCCTGTGGATTCCAATAAAAATCTCTTTTCTACAATTAACTTTTCTGACTTTGTATTAATTTTTAATCTTCCATAAATCTTGTCATTTTAAAATTTTGATTTACTTTTATATCTCCCAAGTCTTATTTATTTGCTTCTCCAAGTTGGGATGCAGAGGGAGTATTCCTATCATCTTGTAAAATTCTGTATGCACTTCAAGATTCAGATCAAATATATTTCATTCATTAACACTAACAGATCCTCAGAGGTGAAATTAGTCTCACCATTATTCTACCTTCGTAGTAATTTATTTGCATCTATATAGTATTACTTATTTTTGTTGGTCATTTTTGTGTATATTACTGCTTTTCTTTTGAAAGCAGGAAAAATACTTTGGCTCTCACTTTTTATGAGCTTTGTATTTCACAAGAATCAAACAATGTACTGTAAATATAGAAGTTCAATAAATTTGAAGAATTAAATCCATCATACCCATACCCAGTACTACTGAATACACCAAGATATATTATCTCACACCCATAGCAGTCAATAATGTTAGTTATTATGGTGATTATCAGCATGAATCTGATGATGAGGAAGAAGAAGCAAACATGGTGAGGGAGGTACTGAGGCTGCAAAGTCCGTTTCATTCAGTTTGTGAGACATTCATGAACAAATGATGCAACACAGAGTTTGAAAGGCTGTGCCTGAGTTATTCATAGGGTATATGGGACACTAAGGTAATAAGTTTTCACTTCCATTGGTCTGTGGATAAGCAGTAAAACCTCATAAAAGGAGAATTTTTGAAAGATGAGGAGGATTTTCCAGCTAGAGAAAGTTAAATCATGGAGGAATATAATAACATGATGTGTTTGAAGTTCTGTATGCTAATGATTATGGCTGGGGCCCAGGTTACAAGGAATGGGTAATTATAAAATCTTGTACACCATAGTACAGAGTGTTTATTATACTGCATTTTTTGTTAACTGATCAGGTTTCCCTCTCATTAAATAAAAGTTCCCATTATAAACTGTTAAAATAATACAGGTAAAAGATGAAAGATATTAAGGTGTTTTAGAAATGAGACTTTTTTTAAAAAAGAGGAATACCAAGAAACAGACTCCTTTTTTTTTTTCCTTTGCAAGTTTTTATTTAAATTCCCGTTAGTTAACAGACAGTGCAATATTAGTTTCATGTGTAGAATTTAGTGGTTCATCACTTACATACCACACCCAGTGCTCATGACAACCACTGCCCTCCTTATTACCCATCACCCATTTAACCCATCCCCTGCCCACCTCCCCTTCAGTAACCATCAGTTTGTTCTTTATAGTTGAGAGTCTGTTTCTTGGCAAAACAGATGAACATGGGAGGTGGGGGAGGAGAGGGAGGTAAATCAGGAAACAGACTCTTAACTATAGAGAACGACAGAGAGATGCTGGAGGGGAGGTGGGTGGGGGATGGGTTAAATGGGTGTTGGGCATTAAGGAGGGCACTTGTGATGAGCCCTGGGTGTTGTATGTAAGTGATGAATCAGTAAATTCTACTCCTGAAACTTATATTACACTGTTAACTAACTGGAATTTAAATAAAAACTTGAAACTACAAAAAAAAATAATTGAACCTGACTTTTTTTTTTACAAGTTTCTGTCATAATGTCCATTTTTTCAAATCTTTTATTTTTTAATTATTTTTTGTCCACTTGAGAACAATACCTTAATGTATACTTTGTTCATAAACACTATACAAGTTATAACTGTGCTTTGAAAAAAATCCCCTTTCCAAAGATGTAGGATTTAACCAATATTTCTTGGTTGAAACAAGGGGTATAAAATAAATATTTCAAATGTGTAATTGTAACAAAAATTCATCTGACTTATATTTTTAAAGAAAGTAATCTCACAATGTTCATTACCAGGCCATGGCATGATATAATGTATTCATAAACTTCCATGATTTTAGTTTTAATTAAATATACATAAAATATTTTTTTAAATCATTGATGTGTTAATCTTTTCCAAAACACCCTCACAGACACACCCACGAATGTTTTATTAGCTATCTGAACATCTCTTAGCTCAGTCAGGTTGACACCCATAATATTAGTCACACACAGCATAGTTTTTTGTTTGTTTGTTTTGTTTTGTGTGTTTTTTTTTTTAAGATTTTTATTTATTTGTCAGAGAGAGAGAGCACAAGCAGGGGGAGCAGTAGAGGGAGAGGGAGAAGCAGGCTCCTCACTGAGCAAGGAGCCTGAAGTGGGACTTGATCCCAGGATCCTGGGATCATGACCTGAGCCGAAGGCAGACGCTTAATGACTGAGCCACCCAGGTATCCCTGTTTTGTGTTGTTTTAGAGAGAGAGAGAGCAGGGGGGTGGTGCAGAGGGAGAGGGAGAGAGAGAATCCCAAGCAGGGGTTCCATGCTGAGCGCAGATCCAGACCCTGGGCTAGATCTCATGGCCCTGATATCATGACCTGAGCTGAAATCAAGAGTCCAAAAATTAACCAACTGAGAAACTCAGGCACCTCACACTTCATAGTTTTTTTTTTTTTTTTAATTTTTTTTGGATTATTTCCTTAAAATGGATTCCTAAAAGTAAGATTATTTGTCCAAACAGTGTAAATATTGTGTGTCTTTTTAAAAATTTCAACCTAAACATTTATATTTATTCCTCAGTATTGAATCATCCTTCCACTTAGTAGTCCTTTTGCAGTGTCCAATGGGTTGAATAAGCATATTATTTAAACCAAATTGTTTGCAACAATAATATTTTATATGCTAGGATAATTAAGTATTTTCAGATACATATTTTTGGTATATAGCTTTTAGTGTAATAATTTTTATAAAATATAAGAAATGCCACCTAGGACAAATTAATAGGATTTATATTCTAGCCTTCCATGAACGACTACATCTTCTTAGAATGAAAATACACTTTGTCAAGGTTCATGTCAAAAATTGTAATTCATATTATAAGTCTATGTGGAAAAAAAACCCTGTTTTTTTGTAACAAATACTTATAAATTCATGTTATTTTGTTTTATTTTTTATTCCAGAAATGTATCTGAATTTATTTTTTAAGAAGTTCAACATAAAATTATATATTTTGTTCATTTGCCCCTATGTTCTGAAGTTGTTGACTTTAAAATTTATTTTCTTAAATAGTTAATTTTAAGAAGATACATTTAAAAAGATGTAATAAAATATTGCACATTGTCCTTTTCTACTTACTGTACCAGGGGTAGAATATTTTTATTGTGATTTTCTTAGATTTTTCTCACAAAATAAAAAAAATGTGATTTGAAACTAACTGTCATGAACATGAAAAGCTAGTAATAAGCCATTTAAAATTATTGGGACCTCTTTGAGTAAGAACAAATATTTTTACTATGAACGTCTATTTTTTTTGGAGCCAATCAGTTGATTGTAAATTTTTCATGTATAATTTTGTTATTTTAAAGTTTAATTAGATGCATATTTATGATATTTAATTTGAAGTATTATCATAAGAATACTCTGACTTTTTATCATATCTAGGAGATGTCTTGACTATGAGGCTGTGTTCCATAATATTTACATATAAAGATAATTTTATTAATAATTATATTTTAGCTTATATCTCATTAAGTATTTATATGATTTATTTTGCATTGAAAGGCAGTTTTGAGTATAAATGACAGAAAGATGTATTAAGACGAACACAATGCAATACATCTATTTTAAAGAAAGGATAATCAATTATTTTTCTTATATTTTTCACTAGATATATCTGTTTCGTATCTGTGTAGGTTAATATATGTGGGTCCACTACCAAGAATGCAATAGATGTATATATCTTCATATGATTCCCAGTTCTCTAATACTAATATCTAGGTCAGTGCCTACTGTGTATGATAACAAATACCATTGCACTGCTTATCCGTATCCTTGTAGGGGTGCCAGGGTGGCTCAGTCTGTTAAGCGTCTGCCTTCCGCTCAGGTTGCGATCTCTGGGTGGTGGGATGAGCCCCCCTGGGGGGCGCCTATTTCTCCCACTTGCTCGGGCCCTCCCCTCCGCTTGTTCTCTCTTTCAAGTAATAAATAAATAAAATCTTTTTAAACATTTTTTTTAAAATGTCTCCTTGCAAATGGGTGCCTTTGTTTCTCATAAGAATGAATAGCAGGAAAATTGATTCTTGGATCTCAGTGGATAAATATATGCCATCGACTATGTATTTATTTATTTATTTATTTATTTATTTTTTAAGATTTTATTTATTTATTTGACAGAGAGAGACATAGCGAGAGAGGGAACACAAGCAGGGGGAGGGGGAGAGGGTGAAGCAGACTCCCCGTCGAGCAGGGAGCCGGATGTGGGACCCGATACAGGGACTCCAGGATCATGACACCAGCCGAAGGCAGTCGCTTAACCGACTGAGCCACCCAGGCGCCCTCAACTATGTATTTATAGACTTATACATTATATGCTCTCCTGAAGCAGTTATCCCAAATTTTCATTGATATTCAGTATTATTCAACTTTTTGACCTTTTCAAATATCAAAGGGCCAAAGTCTGTATCTTTTAAAAATTCAGTCCATACAAACTCATAAGGTTATGATCTCTTTATCAATTACCTTCATAGTATGTAACTCTATGAACAGCTAATTCACATTTACTGCTCATTTTTAATTTTTTTTTTAAGATTTTATTTATTTATTTCTTTGAGAGAGAGAGAGCATGAGGCAGAGGAAGTACAAGACAGAGGAGGGTCAGAGGGAGAAGCAGACTCCCCACTGAGCAGGGAGCCCGATGCAGGACTAGATCCTGGGACTCTAAGATGATGACCTGAGCCTGAGGCCAACTCTTACCAACTGAGCCACCCAGGTGCCCTCATTTTTTATTCTAATTCCTTATATTATTCAATTTTCAGGAATTTATCAGATAGTGTAGACAGCAATATTTTATCAATTATATTTTTTTGTAAAAATTACTCTGTCTACTCTGCTAAGGAGCAGAAACAAAAAAGGTGGGATTGGTATACTCAAATGTTTAAAACATTGACACCAATTTCAAACACTGTATTCATACTGCCTCAGTATGAGTCCTTACATAAATAAAAGGCACACAATATCCAATTATCTGTTTTCCATTCAAAGGGAACACAACACCCAAGCGCCCACAAAGCCTATTTCATAATAAAATTCTGAATATCTCATAAATTTATTGAATATTGTACTGAAAGTGAAAAACAGAATGGCCACATGGGGACAGAATGGTTTAACTCTACAGGTTGTTTACCCTCGTGATTCTATGGTTGACTTTGAGCTGCAGCTGGCTGCCCACTGCCCAACATCATGAGAGAGTATTGTTATTATTATTATTATTATTATTATTTTTAAGATTTTATTTATTTATTTGACAGAGAGATACACAGCGAGAGAGGGAACACAAGCAGGGGGAGTGGGAGAGGGAGAAGTAGGCTTCCCGCTGAGCAGGGAGCCCGATGTGGGGCTCGATCCCAGGACCCTGGGATTGTGACCTGAGCCGAAGGCAGACACTTAACTACTGAGCCACCCAGGCGCCCCTGTTATTATAATGTTAATGATAGTTAAAATACTATTTTTTTTTTTAAGATTTTATTTATTTATTTGAGACAGAGAATGAGAGAGAGCGCAGGAGAGGGGGGAGGGTCAGAGGGAGAAGCAGACTCCCTGCCGAGCAGGGAGCCCGATGTGGGACTCGATCCTGGGACTCCAGGATCATGACCTGAGCCGAAGGCAGTCGCTTAACCAACTGAGCCACCCAGGTGCCCCTAAAATACTAATTTTTAAGTGAGAATTCAGTCATAAAATATTTTTAATTTACTTACAATTTTTTTTTGCACAGTGTAATTGTTCCTTTGGCAATGTATATAAAAAACTTTAAATATATTTTTATCCCTATATTCTATTCTATTCTACTATCCGTTTGTCCCTCTATCCCTTCTATTCTATCCCTCCCTTGGAAGTGGGAGACTGGTTAATTAAATTATAGTAATATTAAATATCAAGTTGTTAATGGCACTGAAAAGTTATAATGTTATATTTTATTTGTAAAAGAAGTTTATATAAAATTCAAACATTTCCTTTAGATTATAAAATAGCTTTATTTCTTTTTTTGTTTCTTTTTTAAATTTTTTTAAAAATTTTACTATGTTATGTTAATCACCATACATTACATCATTAGTTTTTGATGTAGTGTTCCATGATTCATTGTTTGTGCATAACACCCAGTGCTCCATTCACTACGTGCCCTCCTTAATACCCATCACCGGGCTAACCCATCCCCCCACCCCTCCCCTCTAGAACCCTCAGTTGGTTTCTCAGAGTCCATAGTCTCTCATGGCTCATCTCCCCCTCCGATCCCCCCCCCTTCATTTTTCCCTTCCTGCTATCTTCTTCTTCTTCTTCTTTTTTTTTTTTAACATATAATGTATTAAAATACCTTTATTTCTGTTTTCCCTCTCAGTGGCCTGTGATCCTCAGCTGATCATGCTGCATCTTTTCTCAATGACCTCATCTCACATGCCTCTCAGGAAACAGTTCAGTTAAAGATTAGGTGAGTGTTGATTAAGGAGGCAGCTAAGGAAACATTTGCCATTAGCTGAATGGTTCTAGAGAGTCCTTTGTGGTTCAGGCTTTGTTGGGTGTGATACTCTCCTGCTGGCCCTTACAAAATAAAATGATACCTTGTATATTGACAAAGACAAACTAGCAAAATACTGTCAGTATTGAGAATTGCAGTTTAGAATAATGACCCCAGCATGTATAAGGTGGTCGTCATGTAGTATTAAAAGCAACAGTCAACATTTTGTGAATTTTTTATAAACATAAAGATAGAAACAAAAAGCAATATAAATTGTGCAATGGTAGTTTATAACATATTCAGATTCTATGTTGCTCTAATAGGTGTGGAAAATTAATGGAAGACCTTTCTGACAATACAGTGCCACTTAAAAACTTTAGTTCATTATATCTATACAATCAATAATATTTTTGTTATGAATATGTTTACCTCTTACTTTTATAGTATGCAAAACTCTTGTTGGTCCAGAGGAAAGCTCACTGAAAAATGACCCAACTAAGCTAGCAAAGATTCCAAATACACATTTTATACATTATTCTTACAATAGTCTATAAATAGAATATAAATTGCTATCATAATTCATTGCATATTATTAAATACATAGTGTATTTTAACTTTATAAATGCTATATTATTTATTGATTCCTTTTATGTAGTATGCCACATATATATATTTTTTTCCTTTTATAAAAGTGCGGCTTGAACTCACCACCCTGAGTTCAAGACCTGAGCAGAGATCAAGAGTCAGACTCTTAACCAACTGAGCCACCCAGGTACCTCTATTATTTCTTTATATATAAAAGGAAAAATCATTGAAAATGATCAATGATTTAGTTGAGTGGTAAAGAGTACTGGCTCTCGAGTCAGATTTTGTTGGTAGAATATTGGTTTTATGTGAGAAATTGACCAAACAACTTGTCTTTCTTTGGTTGGTTTTCTCAACAGTAAAATGGAATAATATTTTCTGAATCATGGAATTGTTAAAAATGTTAAATTATAAATCATAAATGTATAAAGACAGAAGGCTATATAATACTTCCAAAGTACAATAAATATATCCAGAGATAAATTAAACATTACAAGTGAGGAGACAATTATTTTACTTTACATTTACTGAGACATAGGGGCCTAGTTTATTATATATATACCTTAGGTAAATGAACGCTAATTTTCCATTTTTGATATTCTTTTTCATACTCAGAAAGACACTTCCTTCCATTGATAGTATACAATGAGTCAGACAAATTGACTTTCCACATTCTAACTTATTTAGCATCTCTTCAAGAGTTGGAAAAAGAGTAAATAGTTACTCGTGTGAGATTTAGCATTAAAAACGTGATTTCTCCTTTGACTTTCTTCTCTATTCCTAAAATTCTATGATATTTCTGTGACCCAAAGATCTTCTCCTCTAAATAAAAGTCCTGGTAAATATAATTGGACCAATATTAATGTTTAGATTATGTTTGTAAAATACAGCAGAAAGCAAATATGAAGTTGAAATTAATATAGCCATGAGGTAATAAACACATTTTATTGTGAAACGAATTTCCAAGTTTATATAATAACAAAATCTCCATGAAACATTATTTAATTTAACTTAAATTATTATAAAAATGTTCTAAGGGAGGCGGAGCAAGATGGCGGAGGAGTAGGAGACCTGGATTTCGTCTCCTCTCAGGAATTCAGCTGGATAGGGATCAAACCATTCTGAACACCTACAAACTCAACAGGAGATCGAAGAAAAGAAGAGCAACAACTCTCTGAACAGAAAAGCGACCACTTTCTGGAAGGTAGGACGTGTGGAGAAGTGAATCCGAGGCGATATTCAGGAGGATAGACGGCAGGGGAGGGGCCTCTGGCGGCCGCTTCTGGCAAATGATAGAGCCGCGGAGCACAAAATCGGAACTTTTAAAAGTCTGCTCCGCCGAGGGACGTCACTCTGGGGGCTAAGCGGGGGGTGGAACCCTCCGGGACAGTGTGGTCTCAGGACCCTCGGGGTCACAGAAAGACCAGGGGTGCCTGAGTGTGGCAGAGCTCCCAGGTAACGGAGCAGGGAAGCCGGCTGCAGAGGCGGAGCCCAGGCGCGGGCTCTCAGCTCGGGGTTGCCATAAACCGTGATCCGCGGCACAGTCGGGCCCCTGCTCCTCCAGGAGGGACCCAACAAGTGGCAGATCCGGGGAGACTCACGTTCCTCCCCCGGGAGGAGCCGCGCGGGAGTGCGCCGCAGGGATCTGCTGGGTTTGGAGACTCCACCCGGGGTCGGGTGCCAGAGATAGAAACGCGCGGTCACAGGCCGGGTGAGCACGGAGTGCGGCTGGAGGCCGGGGAGACGGGAGTGACTGACAGCTTTTCTCTGGGGGCTCACTGAGGAGCGGGGCCCCGAGTTCTCGGCTCCTCTGCGGTGGAGATTGGGAGGCCGCCATTTTCACTCTCTGCATCCAAAGCTGTACGGAAAGCTCGCAGGGAACAAAAGCCCCAGAGAGCAAACCTGAGCAGATTACTTAGCCAGGAGGGGGCAAGGGCGGGGCAATTCTGCCTCCGGCAAAGACATTTGGAAACCACGGCAACAGGCCCCTCCCCAGAAGATCAGGGAGAACAGCCAGCCAAGACCAAGTTTACCCATCAATGAGAACGGCAGAACTCCAGCGCTAGGGGACTACTGCACATAGAATTCATGGCTTTTTTACTATGATTCTGTAGTCTTTCAAAGTTAATTTTTTTTAAACTGTCTTTTTTTCTTTTTTTTTTCTTTTTGAATTTTTCTTTTTCCCTTTTTCAACCAACATCTTATCAATCCCTTTAAAAAAAAATTATTTTTCATTTTTAGGGTCATATTCTATCCCTTCATAGTAGTTACCCGTATTTTTGGCTTATATATATAAGTTGTTCTCTCTTTAAAATTTTGAGATAGTTTCTTCTAACAGATCAAAATATACCCTAAATCTCTAGTATATGGTGTTTTCTATTCCCCTGCCTGATCACATCCACTCCCTTTTTTTTTCTTTTTTTAAATCCTCTTCTTTCTTTTTTCAAACAACTTCTTATCAATTCCTTTTATAAAATTTTTTATAATTTCCATCTTTACAGTCATATTCCATCCCTTCATCATATCAACCCTTATTTTTGTACATATATAAGTTTTTCTTTCTTTAAAATTTTGGGAGGCACTTTCTTCTAAAAGACCAAAATACACCCCAAACCTAGTGTGTGGCACTGATCTATATACCAGCCTGATCATATTTGATCACATTCTGGTTTTTTTGTTGTTGTTGTTTTGTTTTGTTTGTTTTTGTTTTTATCTTTATCTTTTTTTTTTTCTTTTTCTTTTTTCTCTCTTTCCCTTTCTTTTCCCACTGCTTCAGGTTTTTTCTGATTTGTTTAGAGTATATTTTCTGGGGACGTTGTTACTCTGCTAGCATTTTGTTCTCTCATTCATCTATTCTCCTCTGCACAAAATGACAAGACGGAAAAAATCACCTCAACAAAAAGAACAAGAAGTAGTACCGACTGCCAGGGACCTACTCAATACGGACATTAGTACGATATCAGATCTAGAGTTCAGAATCATCACTTTAAAGATACTAGCTGGGCTTGAAAAAAGCATGGAAGTTATTAGAGAAACCCTTTCTGGAGAAGTAAAAGAACTAAAATCCAACCAAGTAGAAATCAAAAAGGCTATTAATGAGGTGCAATCAAAAATGGGGGCGCTAACTGCTAGAATAAATAAGGCAGAAGAGAGAATCAGTAATAGAGAAGATGAAATGATGGAAAATAAAGAAGCTGAGAAAAAGAGAGATAAACAACTACTGGATCACGAGGGCAGAATTCGAGAGATAAGCGATACCATAAGACGAAACAACATTAGAATAATTGGGATCCCAGAAGAAGAAGAAAGAGAGAGAGGGGCAGAAGGTATAATGGAGCAAATTATAGCAGAGAACTTCCCTAATTTGGGGAAGGAAACAGGCATGAAAATCCAGGAAGCACAGAGAACCCCTCTCAAAATCAATAAAAATAGGTCAACACCCCGACATCTAATAGTAAAACTTATGAGTCTCATAGACAAAGAGAAAATCCTGAAAGCAGCTCGGGAGAAGAAATATGTAACCTACAAGGGTAGAAACATTAGATTGGCAACAGACCTATCCACAGAGACCTGGCAGGCCAGAAAGGACTGGCAGGATATATTCAGAGCACTAAATGAGAAAAATATGCAGCCAAGAATACTATATCCAGCTAGGCTGTCATTGAAAATTGAAGGAGAGATAAAAAGCTTCCAGGACAAACAAAAACTAAAGGAATTTGCAAACACAAAACCAGCCCTACAGGAAATCTTGAAAGGGGTCCTCTAAGCAAAGAGAGAGCCTAAAAGCAACATAGACCAGAAAGGAACACAGACAATATACGGTAACAGTCACCTTACAGGCAATACAATGGCACTAAATTCCTACCTTTCAATAGTTACCCTGAATGTAAATGGGCTCAATGCCCCAATCAAAAGACACAGGCTATCAGACTGGATTAAAAAACAAGACCCATCGATATGCTGTCTGCAAGAGACTCATTTTCGACCCAAAGACAGCCCCAGATTGAAAGTGAGGGGGTGGAAAACCATTTACCATGCTAATGGACACCAAAAGAAAGCTGCGGTGGCAATCCTTCTATCAGACAAATTAGATTTTAAACCAAAGACTGTAATAAGAGATGAGGAAGGACACTATATCATACTTAAAGGATCTATCCAACAAGAAGATCTAACAATTGTAAATATCTATGCCCCTAACATGGGAGCAGCCAATTATATAAGGCAATTAATAACAAAAGCAAAGAAACACATCGACAACAATACAATAATAGTGGGGGACTTTAACACCCCCCTCACTGAGATGGACAGATCGTCTAAGCAAAAGATCAACAAGGAAATAAAGACTTTAAATGACACACTGGACCAAATGGACTTCACAGACATATTCAGAACATTCCACCCCAAAGCAACGGAATACACATTCTTCTCTAGTGCCCATGGAACATTCTCCAGAATAGATTACATCCTAGGTCATAAATCAGGTCTCAACCGGTACCAAAAGATTGGAATCATTCCCTGCCTATTTTCAGACCACAATGCTTTGAAACTAGAGCTCAATCACAAGACAAAAGTCAGAAAGAACTCAAATACATGGAGGCTAAAGAGCATCCTACTGAAGAACGAATGGGTCAACCAGGAAATTAAAGAAGAATTAAAAAAATACATGGAAACCAATGAAAATGAAAACACAACTATTCAAAATCTTTGGGATGCAGCAAAGGCAGTCCTAAGAGGAAAGTATATAGCAATACAAGCCTTTCTCAAGAAGCAAGAAAGGTCTCAAGTACACAACCTAACCCTACACCTAAAGGAGCTGGAGAAAGAACAGCAAATAAAGCCTAAACCCAGCAGGAGAAGAGAAATCATAAAGATCAGAGCAGAAATCAATGAAATAGAAACTAAAAGAACAGTAGAACAGATCAACGAAACTAGGAGCTGGTTCTTTGAAAGAATTAACAAGATTGAGAAACCCCTGGCCAGACTTATCAAAAAGAGAAGAGAAATGACCCACATCAACAAAATCATGAATGAAAGAGGAGAGATCACAACCAACACCAAAGAAATACAAACAATTATAAGAACATATTATGAGCAACTCTATGCCAGCAAATTAGATAACCTGGAAGAAATGGATGCATTCCTAGAGATGTATCAACTACCAAAACTGAACCAGGATGAAATAGAAAACCTGAACAGACCTATAACCACTAAGGAAATTGAAGCAGTCATCAAAAATCTCCCAAAAAACAAAAGCCCAGGGCCATATGGCTTCCCAGGGGAATCCTACCAGACATTTCAAGAAGAATTAATACCTATTCTTCTGAAACTGTTCCAAAAAATAGAAATGGAAGGAAAGCTTCCAAACTCATTTTATGAGGCCAGCATTACCTTGATCCCCAAACCAGACAAAGACCCCATCAAAAAGGAGAATTACAGACCAATATCCCTGATGAACATGGATGCAAAAATTCTCACCAAAATACTAGCCAATAGGATCCAACAGTACATTAAAAGGATTATTCACCATGACCAAGTGGGATTTATCCCTGGGCTGCAAGGTTGGTTCAACATCCGCAAATCAATCAATGTGATACAATACATTAACAAAAGAAAGAACAAGAATCATATGATCCTCTCAATAGATGCAGAAAAAGCATTTGACAAAGTACAGCATCCTTTCTTGATCAAAACTCTTCAGAGTATAGGCATAGAGGGTACATACCTCAATATCATAAAAGCCATCTATGAAAAACCTACAGCGAATATCATTCTCAATGGGGAAAAACTGAGAGCTTTCCCCCTAAGGTCAGGAACGCGGCAGGGATGTCCACTATCACCACTGCTATTCAACATAGTATTGGAAGTCCTAGCCACAGCAATCAGACAACAAAAAGAAATCAAAGGCATCCAAATTGGCAAGGAAGAAGTCAAACTCTCACTCTTTGCAGATGATATGATACTTTATGTGGAAAACCCAAAAGACTCCACCCCAAAACTGCTAGAACTCATACAGGAATTCAGTCAAGTGGCAGGATATAAAATCAATGCACAGAAGTCAGTGGCATTCCTATACACCAACAACAAGACAGAAGAAAGAGAAATTAAGGAGTCGATCCCATTTACAATTGCACCCAAAACCATAAGATACCTAGGAATAAATCTAACCAAAGAGGCAAAGGATCTGTACTCAGAAAACTATTAAATACTCATGAAAGAAATTGAGGAAGACACAAAGAAATGGAAAAACGTTCCGTGCTCATGGATTGGAAGAACAAATATTGTGAAGATGTCAATGCTACCTAGAGCAATCTACACATTCAATGCAATCCCCATCAAAATACCATCCACTTTTTTCAAAGAAATGGAACAAATCATCCTAAAATTTGTATGGAACCAGAAAAGACCCCGCATAGCCAGAGGAATGTTGAAAAAGAAAAGCAAAGCCGGCGGCATCACAATTCCGGACTTCCAGCTCTATTACAAAGCTGTCATCATCAAACAGCATGGTACTGCCACAAAAACAGACACATAGATCAATGGAACAGAATAGAGAGCCCAGAAATGGACCCTCAACTCTATGGTCAACTCATCTTTGACAAAGCAGGAAAGAATGTCCAATGGAACAAAGACAGTCTCTTCAACAAATGGTGTTGGGAAAATTGGACAGCCACATGCAGAAGAATGAAACTGGACCATTTCCTTACACCACACACAAAAATAGACTCCAAATGGTTGAAAGACCTCAATGTGAGACAGGAGTCCATCAAAATCCTAAAGGAGAACACAGGCAGCAACCTCTTTGACCTCAGCCGAAGCAACTTCTTCCTAGAAACATCGCCAAAGGCAAGGGAGGCAAGGGCAAAAATGAACTTTTGGGACTTCATCAAGATAAAAAGCTTTTGCAAAGCAAAGGAAACCGTCAACAAAACCAAAAGACAACCGACAGAATGGGAGAAGATATTTGCAAATGACATATCAGATAAAGGGCTAGTATCCAAAATCTATAAAGAACTCATCAAACTCAACACCCAAAGAACAAAGAATCCAATCAAGAAATGGGCAGAAGACATGAACAGACATTTCTCCAAAGAAGACATCCAAATGGCCAACAGACACATGAAAAAGTGCTCAACATCGCTTGGCATCAGGGAAATCCAAATCAAAACCTCAATGAGATACCACCTCACACCAGTCAGAATGGCTAAAATTAACAAGTCAGGAAATGACAGATGTTGGCGGGGATGCGGAGAAAGGGGAACCCTTCTACACTGTTGGTGGGAATGCAAGCTGGTGCAGCCACTCTGGAAAACTGTATGGAGGTTCCTCAAAAAGTTGAAAATAGAGCTACCATATGATCCAGCAATTGCACTACTGGGTATTTACTCCAAAGATACAAAAGTAGGGATCCGAAGGGGTACGTGCACCCCGATGTTTATAGCAGCAATGTCCACAATAGCCAAACTGTGGAAAGAGCCAAGATGTCCATCAACAGATGAATGGATAAAGAAGATGTGGTATATATATATACAATGGAATATTATGCAGTCATCAAAAGGAATGAGATCTTGCCATTTGCAACGACGTGGATGGAACTGGAGGGTATTATGTTGAGTGAAATAAGTCAAACAGAGAAAGACATGTATCATATGATCTCACTGATATGAGGAATTCTTAATTGCAGGAAACAAACTGAGGGTTGCTGGAGTGGGGGGTGGGGTGGGAGCAATGGGGTGACTGGGTGATAGACACTGGGGAGGGTATGTGCTCTGGTAAGCGCTGTGAATTGTGCAAGACTGTTGAATCTCAGATCTGTACCTCTGAAACAAATAATGCAATATATGTTAGGAAAAAAAAAAAGAAGAAGAAGGTAGCGGGAGGGGAAGAATGAAGCGGGGGAAATCGGAGGGGTAAACGAACCATGAGAGATGATGGACTCTGAAAAACAAACTGAGGGTTCTAGAGGGGAGGGGGGTAGGAGGATGGGTTAGCCTGGTGGTGGGTATTGAGGAGGGCACATTCTGCATGGAGCACTGGGTGTTATGCACAAACAATGAATCATGGAACACTTCATCTAAAACTAATGATGTAATGTATGGGGATTAACATAAGAATAAAAAAATTTATGTATGCGAAAAAAAAATAAAATAAAAAAAACAATGCCCCCCCCCAAAAAAAAATGTTCTAAGGGAAAGAAAGACTGACTTCTAAGAGTCCATGTTCTGGGGTGCCTGGGCGGCTCAGATGTTAAGCGTCTGCCTTCGGCTCAGGTCATGATCTCAGGGTCTTGGGATCGAGCCCCACATCGGGCTCCCTGCTCGGCGGGAAGCCTGCTTCTCCCTCTCCCACTCCCCCTGCTTGCGTTGCCTCTCTCGCTGTGCCTCTCTCTGTCAAATAAATAAATAAAATCTTAAAAAAAAAAAAAAAGAGTCCATGTTCTAACATATTATCCTGCTACTGAATTCACTTTATATTCCTGTTAACTCTATGTTTAGGTTAACTTTTAACATGGAGGGATAATTGAGACATGGATGAAGAGAATACCTAGCCCTCCAAAACAGGGGTAGATACAGGAAAAAGGATTTTAAACTGCCCCTTCCCAGTAGAGCAATATTTCCCCAACACCTGCTACCATCACAAAGCTGGCACTTAGGGTTTTTGTGTATTTTTTCTTCAAATTTTTAAATCAATTTGTGAAATTCAAGTTAATCTAGGTACTAAGGATGAGAGAAAGCTTTAATGTGTTTTTGTTCCATTTATATTATCCCCGTTAGGAAAGTTTAAGGTACCAGGGGAACAAAAGGGTATTGTGTTGTCTACTTTAAAACTCAAAGAAAACCATGTAGGCATTTTTTTATCCAACATAAAATGGGACATAACCCTACTTACCTTCACAAATTGTTTCATTGCACTGGTTCTTGGAATGTCTGTGCTTTAGAAGTTACTTTTGCGGGGCGCCTGGGTGGCTCAGTCGTTAAGCGTCTGCCTTCGGCTCAGGTCATGATCCCAGGGTCCTGTGATCGAGTCCCACATCGGGCTCCCTGCTCGGCGGGAAGCCTGCTCTCCCTCTCCCACTCCTGCTGCTTGTGTTCCTGCTCTCGCTATCTCTGTCTCTGTCAAATAAATAAAAAAATCTAAAAAAAAAAAAAAGAAGTTACTTTTGCAATACTTCCAATATTAATTTATGTAAAAATGTGCAAATTTTAACAATTTGTTCTTGTTAATTTATTACTTCCACATAACTAAATAGATATTTTAATTTTATGTCCCCCATGCCTGCTAATTCCTCTGGGAATTAATAATGCATTTTTCTATTGAAAACTTCTATTTTTTAGGTGACTGTTTCAATTTCTTGAATTAAGGGAGGATTTAACCAGCATGATCTATTTCATTAATGATGTCAGCAGGAGATAGCTATTAAATTATCCATGACTGAAAACAGATTAAAATTGTCAACAGTACGTAAAAAGTGTACACTGACAAAATATTTCTAATCACAGAAATATTAATTAGAAAATTTGAATAGTTGTGTTTATGGAAGATTAACTGTAGGATAAAAATTCATTTATACCTTTTTTAAAATGAGAGCTAAATAATATAATTTACATTCCTCTTCTGCTTCAGAGTAGAGAATAAGATGAATCACTTATTGCTTATCGAGTTTCTATCTGGAGTACCCGTGCCATACCTTATGATTTTCTTCATTAACTGTCTATTATCTGCTTGTTATTATATATTTAATTTTCTCCCATAGAAGGAAACAGTTCTTTTTCATATTTTATTTCATATCTTATTTTCTTCTACTCCCTAGATCTATCTGGCACATAGTGATTACTTAATAAAAATTTCAGAAAAAGGAATGTAGGGGTGCCAGGGTGGCTCAGTCAGTTAAGAGTCTGCCTTTGGCTCAGGTCATGATCTCAGGGTCCTGGGATGTAGCCCTGCATCAGGTCTTCTTCTCAGTGGAAAGCCTGCTTCTCCTTCTCCCTCTGTAGCTCCTCCTGCTTCTGCTGCTTTCTCTCTGTCAAATAAATAAATAAATAAAATATTTTAAAAAAAGAAAGAAATGCAGTTCATTTATGCCTCAGTACGTTTGTCTATAAACTTGGAATCAAAGTTATCAGAAAAACTGTATTCTATTTTCTGATCTACAAGGCATTATTTTTTTAAAGTACGTTTCAGCTTTAGGGTCGACTTGTTCTTACTGACAATTAGTTTGAGATCAGTCTTAAGCTTGTTGTGATGTCCCACAATTTTTATCATTTGTGTCAGCTTTCCATGAAACTTTGTGGCAGGATGGATACCTGAGTGAATGTTTCCTGGGATTAGAAGTGTTTACTTTTTAATCCTATTTCAATAGAAAATGTTCTTTATATACCATGTAAAAAAAATCTGTGTTGGTTTTAGATATTATCTGTCATCATTTTGTTTCAGTAAATATTGGTACCAATCTTGAGGCATACAGAGGAATAATTTTGTTTGCAAACCTTTTATGTTGCAACTAACAACAGAATGGATCACTGGTAATATAACCTATTTTAACAAATTTTTGATATATACATTTTAATAGCAATCTAATACTGTAGATTTGGGGCAATAAAAATCTTTAAATTTTTTTCAATTTATTATCATCTAACGTTAGTTATATTATATTCATATTTATGATTTTATTTTTGTTATTTTCTTAAATACAGATGAAATTTTTATCACTACTCTATACCTGATAGCAATTTTATTATTTCATAAAAATAAACAAAATATAATTTTTCCAGATAAAAATGTTTTATCCTAAGAAGTAAAGCAAATTTCTTATATTTATTTTGATAAATAATCATATAGAAATTCAACGAAACATATATATTTGTGTATCTCATGCCTCATAATAAAGTCACATCAGTTTAGACATATCTATATACGTTTATCCATAAAATCTCTTGAACTTGAAATGTTTGATAGTTCTTTATGATTAAGAAAATAATGGAATAAACCTCATTGATATCTGAAAACATTAATTTATTTGTTATAATTATAACTAAAATAAATTTTAGTAGTATTTGTTTAGAAAATCATTATTGTTCAGCAAAAATATATCCCTGGGGATTTGACTTTGAATATTTTTGTATTTTTTAACATAGTTCTATATAGCTCTGTAGAAATACAAACTTTTTATTTTATTATTTTTTATCTACACTCCAAATGGAAAGAATTATTTTCTATGTCCTATGTCAAACAGATTGCTTTATTCCTATAAGATACACTATATTTTGTCTTCATGTTGCTTCATTAGTTCTATAAGCTTCTTAATGCTATCGTATCAAGTCCATGTGGGTCCATGAAAATAGCACAAAGCAATACCTTGAAAATAAACTATGACATTTTACAAATTCATAAAATGTTGATCACAATTAATATATGTTTTCCTTTCAATTCATATAAGTATTTATTCAAATTATTTAAATGAATTTGCAAAACAAATATTCTAGGTTATGCTCAGTGTAGGGTTGTGGCCACCCTTCTGTCAAAAAACTATAAAAATTCAACGAATTTCGTATAAATGATGAACATGTGTCAGGGAATACACATGCTAGAAAACAAAGATAAATAATTGTAGGGGACTATATGAGAAATTTGAAAAGATTAGAATTGAAGAAGTAATACACTAATAACTGAAAATGGGAATAGACAAATACACAGGAGATTTTAACACTCCTCTCTCAATACTCAAGGTAACTAATAGACAGAAAATGAGCAAAGACATAGAACTGAACAATGTCATCAATCAACTGCATCTAATTGCAGTTTATAATATAACCACCAACAACCAAAGAATACACATTATTTTCAAGTATAAATGAAATGTTCACCAGGAGATATCATATCATGGGTCAAAAAATCTAAATAGTTTGAAATCATGCAAAGTATGTTCCCAAATAATAAAAGAATTAAATTATAAATAAGAGAAAGCTCATAGAAAAGTCTCCAAACATTTCAGTATTAGATGACACAATTCTGTGTAATTCATGAGTCAAAGGGAATGTTTTAATGGAAAATAGAAAGATATTTTAATCTAAATGAAAATACAATATATAAAAATTTGAGGAACTTAGCTAGAACAGAGTTAGAGGTAAATGTTTATGTTAGAAGAAGAATAAAGGGTTCAAATCAGCAATTGAAGCTTCTACCTTTGGAAAGGAGAAAAAGCAGAGAAAAATAAACCTGAAGCAAGCAGAAGGAAGGAAACAATATGGATGAGAGTAAAAAAAATCAATGCTGTAAAAAATAGAAAAACAGTGTAGAAAAAAGAAAAAAAACTTACCTTATTCATAGATGGCATATTTGCCTATGTAGAAAATTCCGAGGTATCTACAAAACAAACACCATTTAAAGCCAAAAAATGAGTTTTGCAAGCTAGCAGGATACAAGGTGAACATGAAAAATTCAATTATATTTCTTTACAGTGCTAATTGATGATTGGGGAGTAAAATTTTTAAAAAATTACACTAGCTCAGAAATGCTTAGGTATCAATCTAATAAATCATGTGCAAATTTATTTATTCCAGATTCCGATTCTAACTTTCTAAATTTATACACTGTTCTAAATTGCATAAGGAAAACAAAGAAACTAGAATAGCTAAAACAATTTTGATAAAGAAGTATAAAATAGGAAGATTCACTCTATTCAATATTAAAACTTGTTACAGTTCCATAGTAATCAAGACAATGCAAGTATTGATAAAGGGATAAGTGAATAGATCAATGAAGCAGGATAAAGAAACCAGAAATAGGCCAATGCAAACATGGCCAACTGATTGTCAACAATACTGCAAAGTATTTTCAGTGGGAAATAATAGTCTTTTTAACAACTGTTGCTGAAATAATTGGGCGTTCATATACCAAGAACAGACAAAAATGTACAAACATAGAAATTCAACCTAATCCTCATACTTTATGCAAAAATAAACCATGATTAGAATGTAGATATCAATGCAATACATAAACATATAAAACATCTAGAAGAAAATCTTAGTGACCTGGACTTAGTCAAAGCATTCTTAGAAAACACATGATTCATAAAAGAATGAAAAAAAAGATAAACTGAATTCATTGCTGTTGATATTTTTTGCTTCTTTGAAAGACAGTTAAAGCAATGTAAATCAGGTATCGCCAAAGTTATTATAAAAATTTATAAAGTATACATATACATATATATATACACATATATGTACTTATGTATATAAATAACAGTAAATTAAATAATAAGAAAACAAGTGATCTAAAAAATGGGCAAAATATCTGAATTGATATTTTACCATGGAGGATATAAAGATTGCAAATAAGCATATGGAGAGATGTTCAACATAGTTAGCTATTAGGGAGGTGTAAATTAAAACCCCCATGAGAGGGCGCCTGGGTGGCTCAGATGGTTAAGCGTCTGCCTTCGGCTCAGGTCATGATCCCAGGGTCCTGGAATCGAGTCCTGCATCGGGCTCCCTGCTCCTTGGGAGCCTGTTTCTCCCTCTTCTTCTCTCTCTCTCTCATGAATAAATAAATAAAATCTTTAAAAAAAAAAAATCCATGAGATAATACCACACCCTTTTCAAAGTGATTAAAAAAAATACTGACAGTATCAAGTGCTAATAAACTATATATGTTGTCAACACTTGCACTTGCACGTCCATACATTCTTGATGACAGTGCAAAATGATATAGCCACTCTGGAAAATAGTTTGTAAGTTTCCTATATAATTGCACATAAACTCACTGTGTGAAAAAGCAATATTTAGAAAAAAAATGTTCACACAAAAACTTGTGCATGAGTGTTTAGAGCAATTGTATTCATACAATGTAATACAATTCAACAATAATAAAATAGTCAAGTTTTGATACATCCAACAATTTGGATGTATCTTAGATGCATTATGCCAATGAAAAATATGGTTTCAAACAATTACCTGTCATTTTAAAGATTCTTTTCATCAGCATAATGATAATCACTGCTGTGTGATCCATTTATAGTACATTTTCTAGAAGACACAACTACAGTGCCAGAGAACCTATGGGTGCTTGACATGCGTTAACTGTATGTCTGTGGTTGTGTCATGGCGTGGATGTGATTACAAAGGGTAAAGCAAGGGAGAAGTTTTTAGAGGTAATAGAACTATTCTGAAACATGAATGTTGTGATGGTTACCTGATTCTATGCAGGTGTTAATAATATTCATGAACTCAGGGGCGCCTGGGTGGCTCAGTTGGTTAAGCGACTGCCTTCGGCTCAGGTCATGATCCTGGAGTCCCTGGATCGAATCCCGCATCGGGCTCCCTGCTCGGCGGGGAGTCTGCTTCTCCCTCTGACCCTCCCCCCTCTCATGTGCTCTCTCTCTCAAATAAATAAATAAAATCTTAAAAAAAATAATATTCATGAACTTTATATCAATAAAAAGTTTTAATTTATGGCATGGTCTATTAAAATTAAAATTAAATTTAAAAGAAATAAAAAAAACTCTTAAATGACAATAATAAAAAGACTATAATCCTTCTTCCCTTTATTTACATTTTTACCCCTCTACCACACCACTGGGTGGTCACACAATCACAGCTATTGTGAAACTGATATGTTCTTGCATTGTTATGTAGTAATGTTATGCTTTATCCATCACAAATATAAATAATGTTGACAACTGTAAGTGATTAGTATAACAAAAAAGAGCATTCACTCCAGGTGCAAAGAGCAAAACATAAAACTAACAAAATGTCTTCTGAGTGAATAAAACTACGTTTTTATTTGCCTCTGTCTCTGTCACTTTATTCATTTTATTGTTATTCTTCCTGTGAAAAATTGTGTTTCCATATTCTTTGATATTGATAGATTATTTCAACTAAGATTGTTAAGTTTAATTAGTATTACCAAAATGTGTATTCTGCCGGGTGATATTTTTATGAAATGTTAATAGATAATCTTACATGTTCAAATACATTTTGCAAAAAACTATTTAAAACAAAGACATGACGGTATTATTATTCTAGTGATATTCAAGGTTTTTTACTTTGTTGCCTTATTTTGTAGAACTTGCACAGTTTTATTGGGAATTATAAAATAATCAATATTTTAAATTATTGTTAGTAGTAATTGTAGTAGTAATAGTCTTCAGTTCAAAGTCATGATACATATTTCAAAAGAGATAAAAGTGGATAGAGTGGAGAGTATGTATCCCTTTATCGCATTTACCCAATTATTCCCTCCGTAGTTAGCCATTTGCAGTTTCTTTCATTTATGACTTCTGAGTATTGTATCATATTTGTAAGGTCCATCCATAATGATATATATATATGTAAAATATCCTTTCCAAAACTAGTTTAGTATTTGAAATTTGAAAGATAGGTTCAATTTTTTAAAATTAACTTTGTTTTAAAAAATATAAAGTTATGGGGCTCCCAGGTGGCTCAGTGTATTAAGCATCTGACTCTTGGTTTTGGCTCAGGTCATGATCTTGGGTAGTGAGATAGAGCCCCTTGTCAGGCTCCATGCTCAGTGCAGTCTGCTTGAGAGTCTCTCTCCCTCTACCTCTGCCCCTCCTGCTCATGCTCCCTCTCTCTTTCTCTCAAATAAATATATCTTTAAAAACATAAATAAAAAATAAACATATAGAGGTATGAAAACAACCTAAGTGCCCATCAATGGATTAATGGGTAAAGAAGATGTGAGATACACACACAAACAAGCACATACACACACACACGAATGCTATTCAACCATGAAAAAGAATTAAATCTTGCCATTTGCAATAACATGGATAGAACTTGAGGGTAGTATGCTAAGTAAAATTAGTAAGATAAAGACAAATACCGCATGATCTCACCTATTTTTGGAATTAAAAAACAACAACAATGAAAAACAAGCTCACAGATACAGAGAACAGAGTGGTTGTTGCCAGAGGTGGTGGCAGTAGAGGTTTGGTGAAATGGGTGAGGGAGGACAAAAGGTACAAAATTCTAGTTTTAAATAATTCATGGGTATGTAATATACAGAATGGTGATTGTAGTTAATAATACTGTATTGCATATTTGAAATTTGCTAAGAGAGTAGATTTTAAGTCTGCATTAGAAGAAATAAAATTTGTTACTGTGTATGATGTTGGATGTTAACTGGACTTACTGTGATCATTTAGTAACATATACAAATATCAAATCATTATTTTGTACATCTGAAACTGATATAATGCTTTATGTCAATCATATTTCAATAAAAATTTTAAAAATAAAAGTATTCCATTAAAAAAAGAAAATGTGGGCGCCTGGGTGGCTCTGTTGGTTGAGCGACTGCCTTCGGCTCAGGTCATGATCCTGGAGTCCCGGGATCGAGTCCCGCGTCGGGCTCCCCTTCTCGGCGGGGAGTCTGCTTCTCCCTCTCCCGCTCCCCCCTTGTGCTCTCTCTATCTCATTCTCTATCTCATTCTCTCTCTCAAATAAATAAAATATTTAAAAAAATTTAAAAAAAAGAAAAATGTATACAAGAAAAAATAATACACAAATTTTAAGAGCACAATTTTATAAATTTTTCACATAGTTTACTCACTCATGTTTCCATCTGCCATGCAAGGTATATAACATCACCAGCACTCCAGAAGGTTTCCTTATGATGTTCTACTCATTGACTCTCCTCCTCCTCAGAGGTAAACATTACAGCGACTTCTAACACTGTAAACTAAATTTCCTCGATTAATACTTGATATAAATAAAAATATGTACTTATTTTACTTTAGACTATTTAACTCAACGTTATAAGAATTATCTATAATGTATACTACTTCTTTATGTTCGTACATTACAGTATATTCAGCCATTCTACTTCTGACAGGCATTTGGGTTATTTTCAAGTTGTTAGTTAAAATGAATAAGCTATCAGTGTGTCTTGTGGTTAGCATTTTTGTTCATTTGTACATGTTTGTACATTCTGATGTATATAAATTTCTCTGCAGCATTCTACATTAACCTAGAGTAGATACTACCAAGTACTTTCCCCATGTTCTCAGAAACATTAAGATTATCAGTCTTTAAGCCATTTAGGTTTATATAATAAGATAATGTCAGTGATTTTATTTGGCAAATCTCTCAAAGAATAATGAGATTGAATATATTTTACATGTTCATTGATCATTTGGATATCCTCACTTATGAAGTCCCTGTTCAAACACCCATCTTTCTAATATATGTTTTTTGTTTATGACATCTCTTTACATAAACTTAATGTGAGTTTTTTGTTGTTGCTGAAAGTATGCAAATATCCCCTACTCTGACATGCCATATCACTGTCTTAAGAATGTTCTAATATTTTGTGAAGAATGTTAGACCTTGAATTTATTATCGTAACTGTCCTATAATGTTAGTAGCATTGGTTTTTTTTTTTTTTTTGATTAAAAAATATTTACTTTTCTCATGAAGTATATATCATGAATGAATTTTTATCCTCTGGATTCTAGAAATTTATTGTTTTGCCTTTTACATTTATATCTACAATCCAAATGGAATGATATTTCCATATGGTGTACAGTGAAGGTTTTCCCTTTTCCTTCCCTTCCTTGCCCTGCCCTTTCTTTCTCTTCCCTTCCCTTCCTTTTCCTTCTTTTCTTCTCTCCCTTCCTTCAACTCTCATTCTCTCCCTCTTCTCTTTGCTCCCTCCCCATACATATATGTATTTATTGACCTAGCACCATTTATTTAAAATACCATCCTCCCTTCCACAGCATTAGAATATCAACTTTGTTATACACTGTGTTCAATACAGGTAAACCTTTTTCTGTACGCAGTATTCTCTATTTTGTTACATGAGTTGATTTGGCTATCTTTGTACCAATATGCATTCGTATTCTTGATACATTTTAATAAGTATTGATACTTGGCAATGTGATTTTTAAATCAACTTGGCATTCTATTCATGGATTTTATGTAGCCTACTATTTTTATTTAATTTTTATGAAAATTTTTCTCAATAATGTAGTGTTGGGTAGGTTTGCACATCTTTATTTAGAATTATTATTATAATAATATATAATTCATTTATTTTTAATTTTATTTTCTAAATACTTTTTGCTAATATAGAGAATTAAAATAGATTTCTATACATTGAACTTATATGAACAAAAGATAAGGTTTAACTCTAAAGTTCACTCATTATTGTTGAATTTACTTATTAAAAGTATTGATTTTTCAACCCATTCTTCTAGATTTTCGAAGTGCACAATTCTGTAATGTGAGAATAATGTTTATTTCTTTGCTTCTTTGTTTTTCTTTGTTTTTTTATACATTTAGTTGTTTTTTCATGTTTTACTACATTGTTGAATAAAAATTATTGTAAGAGGCCTCCTTGGTTCAATTTTAGAGATAAGTCTATCGTATTTGATCATTAAATATAACCTTTGACTTTTTAAAAGCTATTAATTATTGAATTAATACTGTTTTCTTTCTAGTTTGCTAAGAGTTGAAGAATCAAACTTTATCTCTCTTTCCACTGATATCTACTGTCATTTTTGTGCTATAATAAATCATCTTTTATATGAACCTAGTCCTTGTCTTTTTGTTTTTTAGTTTTTTGTTTTTTAAGATTTTATTTATTTATTTGGTAGAGAGAGATACAGTGAGAGAAGGAGCACAAGCAGGGGGAGTGGGAGAGGGAGAAGCAGGCTTCCCGCTGAGCAGGGAGCCCGAAGTGGGGCTCGATCCCAGGACCCTGGGACCATGACCTGAGCCGAAGGCAGACGCGTAATGACTGAGCCACCCAGGCGCCCCTTTGTTTTTAGTCTTAATCTGTTTGTCTTCTCCTTGTTATGACACGACCTTTCTTGTCATATCTTACAAATACCCCGCAGTTCTACTCACCTCTCTCCGTATTATTTTTCTTCTCAGAATATTTCTGTATCAGCTTGCTTATTTATATTTGTATATGAACTTTAAACTACTTTTCTTAGTTCCAAATGCACTATTTTTTATATATTCATAAGTGGTATTTTTCTAAGTATTATTGGCCTCTAATTTTTATTTTATTGCTTTCTTTTTCAGGTTTACTATCAATGTTGGATAGCTTACAGGAATCATGTTAGTATTCTTTCTCTATGCTCTGAAATTACTTAAATATTATATATTGGCTCTCTTCTCTAAACATTTCATATAATATATTTATGAAATATTTCTTACCCAGAGGTATTCATTAGGTATATTAGCTTGTTACAAAATCTCTAATTCAGTAATGACAATCAGTTTCTTTGTTTTAGAAAGTACTCTGGTAAATTATCTTTTCATAGGATATTAAATTCACCCAATTTCTGCAGAGTTAAAAAACATTGTCACGAGATATGCTTGGTCAACTTTTTCATTATTTTGTATTTTTAAATATGTATTTAAAGGTATGAATTTTATGCTGATTAATGTTTTAAAGTATTTTTTAAAGATTTGTTTATTACAGAGAGAGAGCACAGGTGGGGTGAGGGGCAGAGGGAGAAGGAGGCTCCCTGCTAAGCAGGGTGCTCAATGCAGGACTGGAACTGAGGACCTGATCTGGGACTCCGGGATCATCACCTGAGCCAAAGCCAGTCGCTTAACAACTGAGCCACTCAGGCACCCCTGTTTTAAAGTATCTTATTAGTTCTTACATATTTTTCAATTTACTTTCTCCTGTTTTAAAACACATTATATGTGTCATTTAGTAATTTTCTCTGGGACCCGAGTTGAGTTTTTGTTTTATTATTTTTCTTATCTAATCAGTAAGGAATTTTTGTTTACTTATTTTATTTTTTTTTTAAAGATTTTATTTATTTGACAGAGAGAGAGAGATAGCAAGAGAGGGAACACAAGCAGGGGGAGTGGGAGAGGGAGAAACAGGCTTCCCCCTGAACAGGAGCCCGATGCGGGGCTCGATCTCAGGACCCTGGGATCATGACTTGAGCTGAAGGCCGATGCTTAGTGACTGAGCCACCCAGGCGCTCCTACTTATTTTATTTTTAATTTCTTGTTTTGGTAGTCTTATTAGATGGTTTGTGCTTTTTCTATCTTTATTTATTAATATTTTATTTATGGCCTAATATAACCCTCTTAGCAGATTGTCTTTATGTAACTGCGTAGAATGAAAAACAACAATTTCAGCTTACATACTTGGAGGCAATCATGAAAGAAGAATGTGGATAATGTTGTTGATTGTCAGTCCCATGCTGGATGGATGACTACATGGTGATTTTGACTATGTTTGTACTAGTGACTATGTTTGTACTAATGAATTTAAAAAAAAACTGTATTGATTTAATGTTTTTGAGGTAGAATTAGGATTTTTAGATTTAGACTTGGATATTAGGCTTACAGAAAATAAAGAAAATTAGACTAGAATTGGACTAATAGACAAGATGGTAGTATCTTCCATTGATAGGAGAATGGAGAAGACTCACACTCCTATGCTAAATGCTCAAAGGGAATTAAGTAAGACTTTATATTTTAACATGTTAATTCTGGAAATTATTCAAGATATAGTACTGAAACCAGACCTGGAGATATAAGGTAGAAGAAGAAATAATGAAAAAATTGACCAAGCATATCTCGTGACAAGAAGAAGAAGAAATGTTGAATTTAAAGATGAGGCTAGAATAGATAATCGGTGGAGACATTTCTGATGGACAAGAGAAGACAGACTAGTACACAACCCTTCACAATTAAAGTTTCTAATTGGAGGAACAACCTTGAAAAAAATATGTGTATGAATGGCTGGTAAGGTAGGTGAAAGGTCAGAAAATACTGTGTAAACAAAGGGAATAAAATAAAATATCTTGAGAAGGCAAACCTTAATATATGCATTCAACATTGCTTAGAGGGTGAATAAGATGAGGCTAGGTGAGTGGATTTGCCAACTTCATAATTAGTGGCTTTAGTAAGATTCATTTTTTGGTGTTACCCTGATTTAAGTGGAATGGAAAGGATTATACACAGAAGTATAAAGAGCAAATATAAGTCTTGTTAGAAGCTTCTGGGAAAGGAGAGGAAAAGATACAGATCAGTTACTAGACTGAGTTATGAGTTAAAGGAGGCTATTTCATAGTGGGAAGGTAGATAAATAATGAGAGAAAATGGAGCATATTTGTGTGCTGATATGAATGACGTACATATAGGGTGAAAAACAATTCATCTTGCAAGAGATAAAGGGGATGACTGTTGGAAAAACTTCCTTGAAGAGAAACGATATGCAATTCAGTGTGGGAAAAGGGGTTGGCTTTGGCAGGGGTCTGTTCATTTTATCTAGTAATATAGGAAGAAGAGAGAGTAGCACCATGTGTCTACAGACATTTATTACTTCATAATTTTGATTGGAGGTAAATGAAATTTGCCTTGCCTTTCTTATTTTCAGTGAAGTTTAAGCCAAAATTATTTGTTGATAGCAAGGAAGAGGGAGAGAAAATGGAAATTTCCACTAAAGAAGTGAAGGTTATAGGGGCGCCTGGGTGGCTCAGTCGTTAAGCGTCTGCCTTCGGCTCAGGTCATGATCCTGGGGTCCTGGGATCGAGTCCCACATCAGGCTCCCTGCTCGGCTGGAAGCCTGCTTCTCCCTCTCCCACTCCCCCTGCTTGTGTTCCTGTTCTCGCTGTCTCTCTCTCTGTCAAATAAATAAATAAAATCTTAAAAAAAAAAAAAGAAGTGAGGGTTATAAATTGTCATTTCAGGAAGTGGCAAAACAGAACTATAACTAAATGCTGTACTCTTGGTAGTTGTGTCCATCTGAGATTTATAATAATAAATTTAAATTAAGACTGGTTAGCAGCTTTGCATGATTTTTTTTTCAACAGTATTTAGTTGTTCATTTGTATTAGGGAATAATTCTTTTTGTACAGAAGTGTTTGTCCCAAGGAAGATAACCACAATAAAGAGTGGCTAAGCCTTTAAGAATGTTCTAAGGAAGAATTTTAGTGGTTGGGATAAATAAAAGTCTTTTTCCTGAATTCTGAACCAGTGGTGGGGACAATAGAGTCAGGAAGCTGAAGATAAAACTACTAGCTTTATTATTGGTGAAAGCTGCATGGAGACACGGTTTCCATGTGTGAGGCACAATATGCTTTTTAAAATCCATAGTTTACACCATAAAACAACACAGCAGAGTGCATTTTAAGGAAAGAAAGAAGTAGCTGATCTTTTCCTTCAGGGCTGCTTACCAGGAACTTTAAAAACTGCTTAAAAAAAGAAAAAAAGTTATCAGAATGAAAAAAATCTTAAAATTATCAAATTTTCGCCTCAGCCAGCACTAAATACCCCGGGGGGGGGGAAAAAATCTCTGAATTTCTTTGAAAAGTCGTGTGTTTCCCCAATTGTCATTTTGTAGATTTTTTTTTTCCTGTTGCCCCAAGTGATTGTTTTAGGATATACTGAGTGTTAATTTTACTTCTCTTAAGAAACTAATATATAGATTTAGTTTAACTTCCTTCTTCAAACTCAATTAATGAGATCATTCTTTGCCCTCCCTCCCTTCTCCGTTTTTACTTCAGATGGTGCTTGCTGCCCAATCAGAAAACTGTGGGGTAACAAGCTCCAGAACACTTCTTTTTTCTTTTTTCTTTTTATTTATTTAGTTATTCTTAAAGATTTTATTTATTTATTTGTCAGAGAGAGAGAGAGCACAAGCAGGGGGACCGGCAGGCAGAGGGAGAGGGAGAAGCGGGCTCCCCGCTGAGCAAGGAGCCCTATGCAGGGCTTGATCCCAGACCCTGGGATTGTGACCTGAGCCAAAGGCAGCCACCCAAGTGACTGAGCCACCCAGGCATCCCTCCCAGAACACTTCTGTCATGATATCCATCTATTCCATTTGCCCTTGGAGGCTTGGTTTACATACATTATTTATATACTGTATTTACAACATGGGTAGTCATTTACACTTCTGCTCTGAGACTATTCTCTGAACTGATAAAAGACTCAGATTTCTCTTCAGGGTGGGTAAGTAAGTACCGTCATGTCATTACAAATAATGATGGGCCATCGATAGCCTTGTTTTCAGCAACTTTGCATACATGAGAATGAATGTATCAGATTTATATGTAAAGGCATGAGTATAGACATCTCAATATTTGTATCAACTTGAATATATGCATGTGTGCCTGCAGAAGTATTTTGTTATTGTGTCAGTACAAATGCAATTATTATAAATATAAACTGTTATGAATAGCCAGTTCAAATTTATGTTAATGACATTTATATGCATTCATGTGTGTGTTTAAGAAACATCAGGAAGTGAAGTGGAACATTTGTCTCTGTAGAATTAAAAAAACCTAATTCCAATAAAATGTATAAACAAGGTCATTAAAAGGTTTAGTCTAATATTTTGTATATTAACTTTATATCAAAATAAATGAAATAGAATATTACATAAAATATTTTCTTAGCATTTGACAAATGATGAAAAAATCAGAAGATTAATTGGAAAATCTGATTTAAAACTTAACTTACATATTTATTATCTCTATTTATTTACCTATTTATCTATCATTTACCTTTGTGTGTATGTTTTGAAACCCAAATGCTAATATACAATATGTTTATAACAGTGTAAATAAAAATATTTTAATAAATGTTTTAAGTTCAGACAGTAGAATACATTAAAGTAAATCACATAGCATGGACACAAGAATCAACATTTTTTCAATATAATTTTTATATAGTGTTAGGATGATTGATGTACTCTATATAGGAATAATTTAATGGCATCATTTACCTATATAATACATCATGGAATGTAAACCAAAGTTATTTCCAGATCCTGTTCAGATTAAAACAAATGAAAAAATAGACATTAAAACAGTATGAAGTAAATAGGAGATATTATATTAAAAAAATTTTACTCCTGCTGTATCTGTTATTAAGGGGGAAAGAAAAAAAAACAAAAAAATGAGTTTAAGTAATATAGTCAATAATCATATAGTCAATTATTATAATCATTGATTTATATTGGGAGAGGATTAGACCTGCTTTAATAGTTACTCAGAGAAAAATATACATTCTTGAAGATTTATGAATAAATTTCAGCCATACTATAGTAATATTTTCCACTATTTTATCAAGTAGTAAGTTATACTTTAGTGTGGTTCTTCACTTTCGGTCTGTTACAGACTCATTTGGCAGTCTGGTAAGGTTGATGGATTTTTTTTTTTAAGTGTACAAACTAAAATATATGTGATTACAGAGAACACTATCTAACACACTATTATCAAAATATAAAAAAACACATAAAATCCTGTATTAATACATCAAATAATGTCTATTAATACATCAAATAATATGTCTAACATCAAAAACTTCAATTGCTTTGATTTTTACTGTTGATAAAACGGTGTCTCTCTAATGCTATTATAGTTTGCTGCAACATTCATAATTAAGTGAGTGGCTAGAGATTTATAAAAATAAAAGTGTAGTTTTCCCCATCCAAGTTCACAGATCCCCCGGATTCTGTAATAAACTCATAATTATATTCCACAATAAATTCAACTCCTACAGGACATTAACAAGAAAATTTACACACACATAATTAACATATTTCTGGTGTTTTATGATTTACAAGCATCAAAATTTTAGAGAAGAAATTCCTGAAGCTTTTAGCATTTCTGTCTTCTAAAAATATGTTTATCAAAAACTGTTCCTATACCTCCATAATTCTAATTTACATTAGTTTTATTTTACTTTCTTTATATTTTTTCTTTAAAGTATTTTTAAATCCTAAAAATTATCTTCTTGGGTGCCTGGGTGGCTCCGTTGGTTGAGCATTGACTCTTGATTTTGGCTCAGGTAACGATCTCAGGGTTCTGGGATTGAGCCCCATATTAGGCTCCCGGTCAGCTAGGAGTCTGCTTGTCCCTCTCTCTCCCCTTCTGTTCCTCCCCACTCTCGGGTGCTCTCTCTCTCTCAAATAAATAAATACATCTTAAAAAAATAATCTTGATGATTTATTTTAGGAAGTTTCTGTATATCTACTAGCTTCTGGAACCTATACCCTATGAGACAAAAGTCTGTATTCTTTTTGAGAACAACACCAAAAATGAGGGATGCATTTAATACATTTTCCCACCTGCTGAAATAAAGTTATGCAAAAAATAAAACATTATGTAATTTACCATGAGCATTCTAAAACATAGTATTATTTTTAGTCATATTTGCAAATTTGAAACTCATTTATTATTTGATTTTTCTATCATTTAGGGGTGAATTCTAATGCAGTTTCATTGCCTTGGCAATATGACTAATATTTGATTCATAAGTAATTGACAAGATATGCCCCAATTGAGGTACATTTTAAAATTGATGTATTATTTATATACATATCCAGAATTTGTTTTTTAAGAAAATCTAACTTGAAATTACCTATATATTTATTCTGCATTTTTATCTATCATCTATCTATCATCTATTTATCTATATCTGTCTATCTATCATCTATCATCTATCTATTGTTTACTATGTGAGCGGAAGTAATGTTAGAGATTATTAACATGTATTAAATTTAAAAAGTGAAAATGTGAATCCTCACATTTATATATAAAAATACCCCAAATTAAAATAAAACTGGAATATAAAATAGAAATAATAGAAATAAATAAAACACAGAATAAGGAGGGCACTGTTAGTAGTGTTGTCACACATTTAATTCTGTATTTCCTGGAAGATAAATAATAATAAATGCAAAAAATAAATGACTTAAGTATTTTTTTAATAACTTTGAAGACAACATACTAGTCTAAAATAAAACTTTGCATGCATAATTACAATGATATATTCACAGGAAAATATCTTTACCAGCTCCCCTGAATAAATAAAGCATCAGGTTTCCTAAGGCTGTTTTTGTAGTGAGACTTTGATGAATTCTGAGTACATAATCCCAAGAACAATAATATAGAAAGATAATATCTTCTAGATACGCAACTTTCTTCTCTGGTGGATTCCTTCAAACATTAGATCTAAATCAGTTGTTCTCAAATTTTGGTGTACATAACAATTAAGAGCTTTTTTCTTCAATACAAAACTCATTTCTATCAATTATTTTTCCACAGTGTGTGATGGGAAGGGGAAAATAATTTTTAATAGTCTTCCCAGGTAGTGCTAAGGCAAGTGGTTCCTGAATGTCACTTAAAATAAAAATATCCCATAGGAAATGTCGTATTATTTCTCTCCCAAACAACCTCCATAAATGTAACTGCTCTCAACTGAGTTTTAGTATTTTGAAAAAAAAAGTATGAAAATTCAAAATCTATTAAAAAAAATGAGTACCTACTGTCTATCATTCCCATCTCTTCCTGTTTTTGCTAGTAATAACAGAATATCTTTGTGTATCAGGCCATTCTTTTTCTATATTTATGTGCATATGTTTATTTGAGGCATTAAGTAGTATCATATTATATATATATATTTCATATATATATATATGATATATATTTCACTAACATATCTTACTTCATATTTTGTAGATCTATTTTCATACCAACAAATTATTTTAGTTTATGTGTTTTATTATAAATGGTTGCTTACTGAGATATCCTTAGTTTGGATATAGCATGATTAAAGAGTTTTTTGTTTATGGCTTCTGATGCAGCCCTCAAAAACAAAACTCTTTTTTTTGTTTGTTTTCACTATTATAAACAATAAAGCAACCTTATCCTGTTCATGCATCTATATTGAATTATTTTCAAGTAGAAGTTCTAGAAGTAAAACTGCTGAGGCAAAGGTTATGCACATTTTATATTTAATAGTTACTGCCAAATTGGCTTTAAAAATATATCCTCCTATCAATATTATATGAGTATTCTCATTTCCCCAAATTTCCCTGTACTAGTCATTATAATCATTTTATTTTTTGCCAATCTCACTGTTGCATCAATATTCATTTTCTTGATTTTTGGTGAAATTGAGCAGTACTTCATATGTTTAAAGTCATTTAAATAGGGGCGCCTGGGTGGCTCAGTCGATTAAGCATCTGCCTTTGGCTCAGGTCATGATCCCAGGGTCCTGGAATGAGTCTTGCATCGGGCTCCCTGCTTCTCCCTCTCCTCCCTGCTCGTGCTCTCTCTCACTATCTCTGTCTGTCTGTCTCTCAAATAAATAATAAATAAAATCTTTAAAAAAATAAAGTCATTTAAATAATTTTGTAAAATAATAGATTTATACTTAAAATTTTTCTACAAAATTCCTTATATTTTATTTACTCGTTTGTCCATCCTTTATAAATGATGAAAATTAATCCCCAATTGGTTGTGCATATTTAAAAATTTTCCCTGTCTCCTAACATTATTCATGATAATTCCAAAATAAATCCCATTGAGATTTTAATTGGTATTTTACTGAATGTATAGGTGTATTGGAGGGAGAATCAATATCCTTTTAATATTATATCTGTGCATTTAGGGAATTATCTACCTGTCTATTTAGGTCTTCATATATATCTCAAATGGATTTTATAGTGTCACTTATATGCGATGGACATTACTGTTAGGTACATTCTAATATATTTTATAATCATTGTTGCTAACATGAATGGGATATTTAGCATATGTCATTTATACTTTTTAATTGTAGTGATGGAGAGAGTTGATGAATTTCACATACTGAAATCTTCAAGGGAAGTTTCTTCCCTTGAAGAAAAGGTAGGACACCTTTTCTAAAATTGGTCAAGGGACCCGCAGAGCGCCCCGCAGCAGGGGACACAATGGAGGGCTCTGTCCAGTCATTACCTGGCCGCGAAGCTAATGAAGCAGAGACTTAGTGGCCACATGTGGCAAAAACACAGATCTTACAGAATTAACCCAGAAAAGTCACTAAACAGGCAGCAAAAGCAACAAAGCAAGAGGAGCAGGGAGGCTCTGACTTCCAGAATTGCCACATTATATTATTTTAAATCTTCAGGTTTCATCAAAAGCCGTGTAACGCATGAAGAGCGGAGCGTGTGGCCCCTTCCCGCAGCAGGCTGGGGAGCACCCGGTAGCAGGTGTCTCTGAGGAGTCCCAGGGGAATAAAAAGCGGTGCCTCTTTGTCTTCCAGTCCCATGTGGTGAAGTCCGGCTCTCAGCTGAAAGGCGGAGCATCAATGGAAAGAAACAACTTTTCATCTTATCTTATTCTAAACAGCACTGACATTCTAGAAAGCATTCCTTTGATGGCAAGTCTTGTATAAATGTAGGCTACAGCCATTTTGATACAGGGTGTTTCGTTATAGTCCATTGCTGACACACAGTTTTGGCACAGTCATTTTGATGCCAGGACCATCTTGATGTGGCCGCCTTGAAGTGGTTGTTTTGATATGGGAACATTTTGACTCTGCCTAAAAACAAACCAATAAACTTTTCACTCAGAAACCATGATTACCAAGTGATGTGCATCTACCCAAGTGCCTGCCCACTGCTTGACCCTCTGACGGAGGGTCATAACACATATTTTCCTCCCCACCAGGGAGATTGTGTATATAGATAGTTAAGAGCCTGTCTATAGATTAAGCTGCCTTGGATTTCATCCTGTTGGGGCCACTCTCTAGGTGCATATCCTTGGGCAAATTAGCTTAGCCAACCTAATCCTCAGTCTCACCATCTATAAAATTAAACTATACATAGAGTCAGGTTTCCCAGAATACATATTTCAATATGCTGTTAATATTTTATCCTTAGGAATGATGTTTTCTATAGAATTTTTACAGATACTATTTAAGAGAAAAATTAAATGTTAAATTTAAATTTAGTTTCTATCTTACCAAAGATTTTATTTGTTTTTAATTATTTTTGTGCTATTTGCTGAGATTTGCCTGGCTAAAATATGAATGCCTAGATTATAGGTATGCTGGAATGTTTGATACAAACAAATTACTTTTATTTTTAAAAATAAAATAGAAATATTGCACTCTTTGGGAAGGTATGCTTTTGTATATATTTGAGAAATGCTGAAAATTTATGATGAATTCTTGATCTTATTCTTTTTCAAAAACTGAGAATTAAGCAAGCAATGACAAGTCTTTGATCTGCTTCCTTAATTAAATTTAGTCACCATAAAAATGCATTTAGATTTTCATTTAGATATGCATGATACTATTCAGGTTATAGGTTCCATAATATATACAGCCTCATTTAATCTTTACAACAACTTATGAGATGGACACTATTCATAGCTTTTTTGGTTGGCCTCTAATGGGCTATAAATCTCTTTTCCCTGCACTCCTACAAATTCCAGTCTTACATAAAAGAGGTATTTATGTGGATGTGTCAAGGACAAGAAAAAAGAATTTCTGAGGGCTGTGAGAGAGAATTATATGTGATTGGAATACAAAAGAGTTTCTACACCCCTAGGAAACCTAGGTCGTTCCATCACCACAGCGACGTCGCAACAGATAGCCACCTAGAGCCAGTCAATCTATCACCACAACTTGAATGAGTAAAAACATTTTAACCAACCAAACAATCGGTGGTAAACTCTTGGTTTTAAAATCACTAAATCTTGGACAACCTCATTCCAATTAACAAGCCTCTGGCTATATATCAATCAACCAGCAAAATAATCATGATTCTGCAGATGACATCAACCCTTTTACACCTCTGAGAGTCCTTCAATCCCCTATCTCCATGATTCCTCAAAACCCCATATTGAATCAGCCATCAGTTCTCAGAAAGGCTGTGCAGTTCCTTGAGTATAGCTTCTTGAATACAGTTTCTTTTTATCTGAAGACATGAGAGGTGAGTTATCTACCCAACAGGTGAATAGACGCTTCCATTCTAAAGGCAGAAAACAGAAAAAAGTAGGAGCTGCTGGTTCACAACAAATATGAAATCTGACTGGCACATGTTACCAGTCTCTGGATTAGTTCTAGCCTTATTGCCTAGCGATGAATCACTGTGGTCCTTGGCTCTGCTTCTTGGCCTTTGGTCCTTCCTTTGTAGGCTCCTTTTTTTTTCCAATAAAAACTAACAGGTATTTGCAGCTGAGAAGTGTCTTCAGCCAATTACCTGTCTATAATACTTTGAGTCCAATGTCTCTATCTGTTCATTTTACATTTAGCTGGAGGAAATTGGTATATTTTGCATGTGGGAAGCATATGATTTGTGGTCAGAGGGAAAACTGGCCTATTTTATTTTCCAAAAGTGGCTGCACAAATATGTATTCTACACACTAGCTTCCAATTTGACTTTCAAAATGACTTTGACATTCCTCCTTTGAGATGGGATCTATGTTTCCTATTCGTAAGTCTGACAAAGTCTTTACAGCTGCCTTAACCCCTAAAATATGGCAGCAGTCATGATTTGTGAATTTAAAGCCTTGGTCATAAAAGGTAATGCAGCTTCTACCTTGGACTTTTGGCTCACTCACTCGGGGGGAAGCCAATTGCCATATAATTAGAAGCCTCAAGCATCCCCTTGGTTAGGTCCAAAAACAGAGGTATTAAGCCCCAACAAGAACCAGCCCTAAATTTCCAGATATTTGAGTCAGCTAATTTGGAAAAGAATTCCCCAGACCAATCAAACCTTCTGATAACTGTAGTACTCACTATAACAATGCAAATTCATGACATGACTGATCTCAAATAAAAACTGCCTTACCAAGCCCTTCCTGGATTTTGATTACTTAAGGAGAGCATAAAATTTTATATTCAAGACACTATATTTTAGAGTAATTGTTATGCTACTTTAAGTAACCAGATCATTCATTTAAAACATAAAACAAATAAATTTAAAAAGGTAGAAATCATATCATGCATCTTTTCTGACCACAATGATATGAAACTAGAAATCAATCACAAGAAAAGAACACAACACAAATACATGGATGCTAATTAGCATGCTACTAAACAATGAATGGGACAATCAAGAAATCAAGGAGAAATTAAAAAAAAAAATACAAGAAGACCAATGAAAAGGAAAACTCAATGGTCCAAACACTTTGGGATGCACCAAAAGCTGTTCTAAGAGGGGAGTTTATAGTAATAGAGGCCTACCCCAAAAAATAAGAAAAATCTCAAATAACTAATCTAACCTTATACCAAAAGGAACTGGACAAAGAATAATAAACAAAGCCTAAGGCCAGTAGAAGGAAAGAATTAATAATGATTAGAGCAGAAATAAATGAAATAAAAGTTAAAAATCAATAGAACAGATCAAGAAAACCAGGAGCTGGTTCTCTGAAAAAATAAATAAAATTGATAAAACTTCAGCCAGACTCATCAATAAAAACAGAGGGCTCAAGTAAAAATCAGAAATGAAAGAGAAGAGGGGTGCCTGGGTGGCTCAGCTGTTTAAGCAATTGCCTTTAGCTCAGGTCATGATCTCCAGCTCCTGGGATCAAGCTCCAGTTTGAAGGGGAGTCTGCTTCTCCCTCACCCTCTGGCTCTCCCAGTGCTTGTGCTTTCTCTGTCTCTCCCAAATGAATGAATAAAATCTTTAAAAAAAATAAAAGAAATGAAAAAGGAGACATAACAATTGACACCAAAGAAATACAAAGTATTATAAGGGAATATAATGAAAAATTACATGTCAACAAATTGGACAACCTAGAAGAAATAGGTAAATTCCTAGAAACATATACATTCCAAAACTGTATTAGGAAGAAATAGAAAATTTGAATAGACCAATTACTAGCAATGAAATTGAATCAATAGTCAGAAAACTCCCGACAAACAAGTCTAGAATCAGATGGTATCATAGGTGAATTCTACCAAACATTTAAAGAGTTAATACCTATTCTTCTCAAAGTATTCCAAAAAAACAAAGGAAGGAGAAGTTCCAAAATTCATTCTATGAGGCCAGCATCACCCTGATGCCAAAACTAGATAAAGATACCACAAAAAAGAAGAGAACTACAAACCAGTATCTCTGATGAACATGCAAAAAATCTCAACAAAATATTAGCAAATCAAATTCAGCAATATATTTAAAAAAATCACCATAATCAAATAGGATTTATTCCAGAGATTCAAGGATGACTCAGTTTTACAAAATCAAGTAAAGATACATAAAAATAATTTAATTGGAATAAAAATCAATTCAAGAAAAGGAAAATTTCAAATATGTTTCCATGATACTCAAGAAAATAAGAAAAATAAAGCCTCATTGAAGCAAAATCTCAAACAAGTCTTTTTCAGGATGTATATTAGCATGATAAAGGATGAAAAGTGAGCTGGAATGGCTCAAAATTTAAATAAAACATAAACAATTACAGAAAATAATATTAACATTCAAAGGACTAAAAATTGTAGTTCACTGCTGAAAACTGAATCAAAACTAGGATAATACTATCCAAAAATAAAAGAAAAACAAAATATCAAAAACGAAAAAAGATACCACAGCATGAAAGTCAAAGACTATCCAGATTTTTGAAAAATCATTTTCTCCCAAGAAAAGAACAGAACAAAAATAGCATTAAACATTGAAAAATTCAAATATATATTTGCAAAAAAACAAAGTGTGCTGTTGCAATTTATGTATTTGCTTTGTTTTATGCTCTTTTCAGCTACTTCTTGAGTTCGAATCTGGTCATCTATTTAAATATTAAATTTATTATTTTATGAGGTTTTTATTATTTATTTGTATTATATTTTATGACCCATGAAATACATAAGGAAAATGTAATTCATATATCATATCATATAATACTTTTCCATATTATAAATGACTATAGCAACTCATAAATATACTGAATATTAATAATCATGTAATAGGTGTATTGATTACTTTATGCTGAAATTGTTTTATATGATTTAAAACTGATGTGGTGATTATTGGCAAAATCATTTACAGTGTTTCTGTGGGTTCAACATGTGTTATTTGTCCTACTTAACACATAAAATATAGAATCCCTCTCTCTTAAATTTTGCTATTCAACATTTTTTTTTTAGAATTGGATTAGATTGAGATATGGACATATGCTGTTCAGTGTTTACAGCAAACACATAAAAAGAAGATATTAAAAATTAATAACAATATAAAATAAAATGCAACTCTTTTCAAAACTTAGCTGCATGTTATCCCCTTATCTACATACAAAAAGAATTCAGACATTCAGGAAATTATCACTAAAATAATAAAACTAATTTAATATAAAAACTCAACACATTTTTTATTATGTTATGTTAATCACCATACATTACACATTTAAATCAAAGAGAACATTAAAAACTAATACGGACACTAGAAAATGTTAACATTAACACAACCATTATATTTAGAACCATAGTTACATTGTTATTAGCTATGTACTGAGAAAAATCTTCTGGCCTTGTATTATATTTATATTCATATTGCAAAGAAGTGAAAATAAATGGTTTTAACACTTAAATATGTTAAATAAAACACATAGCAAAGAAAGCATAGGCACATTAGAATTCTTATATTATACCTAAAATACAAAATAATAAATTAAAAAGTCAAAAAAGCTAAAAGTCAAATACATTATAGAAACCAATGTGATAAAGCACTAATATATCTGATAAAGGGAAAATGATATCATGAATACAATTGAAAAATGTGAAAACACACACACAGATAAAACGGTAAACTAAATATTTTGTGTTAGTGTTTTACTTGAAATTATGCATTACATATTTGGCAACCATGAAAAACGATGTGTTTCTGAGAAAATATAATTTATGAAGATGACAATAGAAGTGATGAAAACCTGAAAACACAAATCATTCTGAAAACTTGAGATTTTTTTAAAGAATGCCTTTCCCTGCTCATACCCACCCCCCAAATTGCTCTAGGCTCAGAATGCTTCAGGGATAAACTCTGTAAGAACTTGAATAAATGTATTATTTAGTTGCTATTAAAATGCTCCCCAGCATAGACCGTAAAGATTTCTGTAGTGATATTAATCCATACGGTGCTAAATTCAATATGTAAATATATTAATGTATAATAAGTAGTTCTACTTTAACCTAAACAATAAAAGTAACATAAGCTACTTTAAGTTTTTGAAATAAGTATTATAATACTGAAGTTTTTGTGGAAAAATAAATGTGAGAGGACATCTAGAGAGATTTTGAAAAGAATGGTACTATGAAGACCTAATCTTCATAGGAATTAAAATACCTTTTAATATTAGGATGCTTAAACTTGTGGAGCTGAGGAAGAAACATTCATAGCAATAAAGGGGAGTTAAGAGTATTAAATAACCATGGGAACTTTATGCTAAAGGTTGTATTTCAAAATAACAGAGAGAGAATACATGTCTTACTAAATCATTTTGGATGTAGTTATTTTGAAAAAAATAAATAAAGCCAGACACCTACTTAAATCCATTATTGGGATGAATCAATTACCTAAACTTAAGGACACATTAAAATATGGAAAAATACAATATCAAATATATTGATAACATTGTAAAGGAAGAAATTCTTTCAAATAATGAAATGAATTCCAGAAGCTATCAATGGAAGGACAATGAAATTGGAAACATAAAATTAAAAAAAAACATGTGTGGAGTCAAAAGGGAAAAAGAAGTTTAAACAAAAGATATATGTGAATATATGTATATACACACACACACACATAGCACATATATATAAAATATAAGAACAGAGACTGTTATATATGCATACACATATATGTATATATATACCCATACACACATACATACATATTTACACACATAACACATGTATATAAAATATAAGAACAGTTATATATTCATATACACACATATATGTGTATAAAACCAGTACATGCAGGTAAATTACAAATTTATTATAATAGTGAGTTAACAGTAATAGGAAAACTTTTCCCTATTAAACTAATAGGAAACATTTATTGAAATGAGTATAAGAAATATTTCACATCTATGTATTCTCACACATAAATGTACATATATACATATGCACTCAAACATAGTGAATGAGATAGAAATAGATTTCAGTCCTTCTTTGAGGCAAATGTAGTTCATACTCCCTGAAGGTGGGATGGCCATGTGACTTCTTTGGGCAATAAATTGTGAGTGGTTGTGAGTATATTCCTAAAACAGATTTCTCAAACAATTTTAGCATCAACTGATACACATACTTTGAACTTAGTTTTCAAATTGATTTGACTTCTAAAGAGGTTGTATAGATTTACATTTGATCAGTATTACTTCAAAAGATCCTTCAAGTAGAAGCATTTAAGGGGCGCTGGGTGGCTCAGTCGTTAAGCGTCTGCCTTCGGCTCAGGTCATGATCCCAGGGTCCTGGGATTAAGGCCTGCTGTTGGGCTCCCTGCTTGGCAGGGGACCTGCTTCTCCCTCTGCCTTTTCCCCTCCCCCTGCTCATGCTCTTTCTTTCTCTATCAAATAAATAAATAAAATCTTAAAAAAAAAGTAGAAGCATTTAAGATCTGGTATATGATTCATGGAATTGTCTTTCACATGTGAAAGTTACTGGTCTCGTTCCCAGATAACAAATCCTTCAACCTCAGCCCTGGAGATAAAGCAGAGCCCCCAACCTAATTGCAACCGACCTGTAGCATGAGTTAGAAAGAACTTTTTTTTTTCTTTCTTCTACTTGAAATTAAACCCTTGAGATGTAGGCATATTTGCACCATAGCATAGCCTAACCCAGTCTGACTGAAACTCCGGGTTAATGATAAGTCTTACATTAGATAAATCTTTCCCTTTCATTATTTATGTACCCTTGAAAAAGTAACGAAACCTGGCTAACCCTCAGTTTTCCTATTTTGAATGTGTTAAGTGCAATTACTTATATAACACAATTAAGGATTCAGAAAGAAAATTGGTATCTCCCTATTCACTTTCAACAAGAAAAAATTAGAAGTTGAATGGATTTTTGACTCATCAGGTCTAATTAAAATACTTCCTTCATTTTTCTCTCACCATTTTAGGACACGTTGTTTTCAGTTATCTTTCATATTTTCCATAGATGTGAATAGGAAATTATTTTGTTATTTATTTATTTATTTTTTTTATTCTTATGTTAATCCCCATACATTACATCATTAGTTTTAGATGAAGTGTTCCATGATTCATTGTTTGTGCATAACACCCAGTGCTCCATGCAGAATGTGCGCTCCTCAATACCCACCATCAGGCTAACCCATCCTCCCACCCCCCTCCCCTCTAGAAATTAATTTAAGGTTATTTATTATGTTCTGGGGGTTTTGAATAATTTATTTATTTTAACTCTTATAATAGAGAAATATATTTCTTAAGGCTCTATTTGTGACTCTAAATTTTTATTAAGATGAGGATGGAGCAAAAAAGGTCACTCAGTGTTGAGGAATATTTTCTGTAAACATTTTTTTTTAAGATTTCTCAATAAGACTTCCTTGAAAAAGAAAGAACCAAATCCTACTCATATTTGGTCTACAGGGATTGATATATTTATTTTAAAATATGTTCAGTATAAATAGAGACATTTCTTAATTAATCAGTTGAATTTAGCCAAACATATCTTGATTTCTGTTATTGAAAATATTTGTTTCTCTAAGTTAGAGAAACTTAAATCAAGTTTTACTTTTCTGCTTCAGCTCAACACAGTAGGCTTAGAGTGCGCTCCTTGGACACTTGTCTCTTATCTAATGCGAAGGTTCGGAAGGACTGGAGAAATGTCTAGATGGGACAAAAGTTATTCTAAGAGTTTTGAGAAATAACTACTTGTGGGAAACCTATACAATTTGCTTCATCAGAGGATACTTTGAAATCAAAACTGGCCAAAGGAATGGTTTGACCCATGAAAGATTATTAATAACATATTCACACTTGACATCATTCCACTGAACAGGGATGTCAGGATTATCAAGATGTGCTACCCTTAGGTGACAATTACTTTCTTACTAGTAGAACTTAATACTGTCCAAGCATTAAAACTTCTAAAAATGAAATACAGGATAGTATGGAGAGTTGTATATAATTTAATTTTGAAATTATAAAATTATAACACAATGAGATACTTAAACTGATTCACATTTTGATTTATTAATGTTAGTATCATTATTATTGTACAGTAAATAAGTACTTTATAACTTACTACTTTCTCAAATATAGACCTCCATACATAATATTTTTGAAATAATTTCTCAATTCTGTCTATGTGCTATGATAATACATATTTTTAGGGGCAGAGATTCACATAGAGGTTTTTATTTTTTGGCCTGGGTCTTCTCAAAATGTATCTTGAAGCTGTGTGCACTCTGATGGAAAAATGATTTTTTTTTTGAATTGTATATTTCAAGTTTATTCAACTTCTTAAAAATATTTGAGGGCAGCTGCAACCACAGATTTCAACTCCATCATTTCTTTGCCCATTCTTCTCTCTCTTTTCTTTCCTGAATAACTTCTTTCAGATATGGTTCAAGGTAGAATTTATGCTCCTCATATTTTGTCCACTGCTCTTCAGGCAAGATCTGATGCCTCATGGTCAGGTCCAGTGCTCTCTTAATGCGAAACATCCTGTTGTTATAAAGGTTCTCAGGAAGCCTTCTTACAGCCTCTTTCTCATCATCATTCTCATATATTGTATCATATCTCATTAACCCCAGTTTATTGAACCCTGCAGCATTGTAGTACCATTTTCGAATACCCTCCAGCCACCGGCTTGATGCTGCAACGGCAGGCCTGCTCGCCATTTTGACCGGAGGCTCTTGAAAAATGATTTTAAAATATGTACCTCAAGGGGTGCCTGAGTGGCTCAGTCGTTAAGCGTCTGCCTTCAGCTCAGGTCATGATCCCAGGGTGCTGGGATCGAGCCCCGCGTCAGGCTCCCTGCTCCGCCGGAAGCTTGTTTCTCTCGCTCCCATCCCCCCTGCTTGTGTTCCCTTTCTCACTGTCTCTCTCTCTCTCTGTCAAATAAATAAATAAAATCTTAAAAAATTATATATATGCCTCAAGAATAGAATTTCAAACATGCTAAATGAGTGTTAAAAAGTCTTAGAAAATATTTAGTCCAAGTTGAGCCTCACCAGGGCTAGATTAATTATCTTAGTTCTGAATTGATTAATGAAATTTTACTTCAATTTTAATGAAAAATATTGCTGAAATATTTGATGGGTTTTCCCTAGAATGACTAATGGAATATAAAATATACATTCTTATTACTTCATATAGTTTATTCTTCAAAGAGCATTTTAATGCATTTTTCTTGATTAATAACGATGTCCACAAGAAAGACTAGCCCCCAGCACCATACTGCATCATTGCTGGCAACTAAAAAATAAAACAAACTCATGAATATTTAATATTTAATAACAATTTTCACAATTACAAACCATAATAACAAGAAGGGATTGTGGTGTTTGAATTAAATCTATTGGTACTAATCATGTAATACAAATAATGACACTAGAAAATGTATTGAAGCAAGATTTTGAAAGTGACTATATTCTAATAAAACTTTTTAAAAAGGCAACTGGATTTCAATAAGCTTAAAGTAATTCAGGAATGTTGCTTTCAAATGACAGAAACTAATTACCATATTCTTACTTTCTGGAGCATGATTAGTAATAGAAATGAATGCAAATATTAAAATTGGTCTCGGATGACCTAACCACTAATACAAAATGCAAGGGGCTAATTAGGTTCATTTCATTAAGCATGAAATGATGGTGAAATCCCTCTCTAAAAATTAAAACTGTCACTATTTAAAAATCCTAATCTTACATTGTAGAACGAGTCCTTGACTAAAAAATATTTATTTAGTCACACTATATGGTGAACACTATATGGTGAACACTATATGGTGTTAGGCATATATTTTGTTTTCTAAATTTCAAAATTTAACTAGAATGTATTGCTTAACTTTTTATCAAACTTTACAATACTCAATAAAATAAAATCACTTTGTCCAATAGTATCAAACAGTGAGCTTTTACAAATGCTGTAATTTATATGCAATTGTAATCTTGTTTACTAAGTGTAAATGCTTGCTATGATTAATCATGATGTTAGATTTCTTACCAAAAGCCCTGAATATCTTGTGCCTCTTAAAACACAGCTCTCCTGTTCTCTAAGTAGCCTAATACACAATTATAAACATCCATTATTGTACTGGACAGTGATGTATGCAAAGGATGGTCATTAAAATTTGAAAAATAAGAGCCTCAGCTTATGATTAAGATGTAGAACAGAAAAATAACACTTTATCCAATGAAAATATTTTCAAAAAAGTTAAAATAAAAACCATATACTTCTATGATGCTATCAAAGAGCAGTGGAGATAAGGAAGCCTTGAGGAGCTGAATTACAGAGAATAAACCCTTCATAAGGAACCAAAAAGCTGGGTTTTTTCAAGAAAGGATGCAAGTACGTAATGTGTCGATTATATAGTAGCCATAGTTTTACAAGTTTCAAGTAGGTAAATATTTCTTAGGGCCAAATAATAACCAGAAAAGAAAAAAATGTTAAATCAAATTTTATCAGAATAAAAACATATTTTCATCAGACTCCATTTAGAAAAATGGCAAGAACCAGAGTGAGAGAAAATATTTCTAATAGGCTTATCCAACAAAGTACTTGTATTGGAATACATAATTAATCCTATAAATAAATACTAAATAAACAACCCAATTAAAAATTAGTGAGCATTTAAAGATACTTCACACATACACACATGCACATGCACATGCACACACAAAAAGACGGACAACTTAACTATTCTTCAGATAATTTTGAATTAAACTACCATGAGATACCATTTAGCCATAAGAATGAAAAACTATTAGAAAGTATGATAATACCAAATGTTGGCAAGGAATCAGAACAGTTGGAATGCTAACACATTGCCAGAACTATTGTATAATAGCAGCACTATTCTGAAAAAGGGTTTAAATTTTTTTAAGGGTGAAATATATCTGCTTGATGATCCAATTCCACTCATTGTTATTTTGTGGGCATAGGAAGACATACGACATGAAAACCCTCATACACAACAGTTCATAACAACTATCTAGAGTAGCCAAAACCTACAAACAGCCCAAACATTCAACAACAGAAGGATGATAAACACATGGTGTGTTAATTCAATGAAATATTACTCAACAATAAAACCCACTTGTGGTATACAAAATGTCATGTACGCATCTCAACACCATTATGTTGCACAGAAGTAGGCCAACAGAAAAGAAACAGAATGCATTACCACATTTTTATGAAGTTAAAAAAAGTAATCATGGTGATAGAAATTTAAAAAATGGGATTCCTTTGGAGTTTTGGAGGTGGTAATGCAGAGCATGGATTGACCTACAAAAAAATCACTAAGGGAACCTACTGGGATGAGAGAAATGTTCTATATCTGATGGGTGGGATGGTAACATGGGCATAATCATTTATCAAACTCATCAAAGTGTACATTTAAACTGGTATAGTTTTGGGTATATAAATTACACCTTAATAAAATTGCAAATTATGGTACAGGATATTGGGACCAGAAAATATTGTCATATCGGCCATAGCACGCAGCTACTTAAAATTCATCCCTGGGAGAAATAAATTACTTGAGTCAAAATAACAGGGCTTTAAAGCTGAAATTCTTTCTCATATTTATCATTGTGATGGAGGCTGGGGACATAGGTTAAGGGAATGGCAGAGACGTGAAGAAGACGCGATAGATCAGTGTGTTCTCTGAGGAAACTTGGTGCTTTGACACGGGATTTCCTGGGGATGTTTAATGCCAAAAGCCCCATTGTTGGGTGGAGGCAGGAAGTGAGTCTGAAACTCTGAGTCGACTTTCTAGTATTTTCTGACAAACAGATGTCAGAGTGTTCTTACCGACAACAATATCATTTAACCTTATGGATCCAACTAAAGTATCCTTCGATATCTACTTGGAGGTTAATATTTGTGCTTAATTTTTTCGGAGCCTGTTTTTATTGCTCAGCTGCCTTGAATACAGTTTGATGCTCTGTTCTAAATTCTGTGGGGCCAGAAATGTTCTTATCTAGTAAGTAGACTTAAATAGTCTCAAAATTTCTGAAAACAAAATCACAAATTTAAAAAGGAATAGATCCATGATTTCAAAAAAGTAAACATTCTTTATTGATATTGTTGGAGGGAAGTGGTTTGATATATTGTTCATGCTTACTAAAAATGTACTGATTACACTATGGATTTTTTGCAGTAGCTAGTGTACGGTAAGATCATCACGAAGATGAAGCAGGGTTAGCAGAGGCCTTCGCTGTCTGCTCTTGTCACCCACGACTCCACAGTTTCAAGCACATCAACTCCCCCCCACCTTTTTTTTTTTTTGGCTTCCAAATGCAAGGGGTCTAAGGAGGCATTCATGATGAGATTTCAGCTTTCCTGGTATATTGGTGTCAGTCTAAAGCCCGATCTCAAGAGCCTGTGAAAGATCTGTCCACTTTCACTAGTGTAAAGTTTTTCTGGGGAAGAACCGGAGACACTGACATGCATATTTAAGTCAAATGTTGTTTGGTTTCCAACTTCAAGTGCTTTCTCTGACCACAGGAACCCACTCATATGCCAAGAAATGTACCAGGGAGGTAAGCAATCCCTTGGACAAGTTTTAACCAATGGCTGATGGAACTAATCCCTTGTTAATGTGATACATTTGATGCATTAACAATTTTGCTCCCAAAAGCTCCCCGTAAGAATTACCACTCAGTTGCTCACATTGGAATCAGCTCAAAAGGAAACATCCTTTTTTTATCCCCCTGATTTACTTCTTCACTCCCTACTAGTAGGCTTGAGCAGCTGAAGACAGTGAGGATGCTTTGACTGGGGCCACATGTCTGTGACCTTGGTTTTGAAAATCACTTAGTTTCGTGGGTTCTGGGTCATATTGCATCTTTCACAGATAGACGTCATAGTTGAGGATCACAAGAACATGAGTTCTTGTTTTATGGCACTAAATCTTGGGTTGGTCTGTTATGCAGCTATAGAATACTGGAACAAGTGGGAAAGTATCCACTTTCTGACACCAATATAATGGATCACTGTGATATTCTTCAGATTTCTCCTGGCCGAAAGCAGGAGAATAAAATATCCATGGGACAACTCAGTGTGTGTGCAATGCTCTCCTTTCCATGTTAATCTGAACAATTGTCAGCCTCAAGATTTAAGAAATTTCTTCAACAGATCTGCATACTAGGTTAGGTGCCAGAGGCTATTAATCTATTAATCTTTGAAAGTAAATATAAAACATCGTGCACAGAAGCTGATATTCAAGCTATAAATTGAGTAAGTTGACAGTCAAACACTATCATTCACCATTTACCATCTGTTTCTTTTTTAGATTTATTTATTAAATATTTTAGAACCTTATTTCATTAATTGACTAGGAATATAATAGGGATGACCACCACTCAGTTATTTAACATTTTGATAGTGGCACTTACCCCTGCAGTTTTGGCCTCAGATGTGATGTTTATTCTGGTTTAATAAATATATAATATATAAATAAATATCATTACTTATAATTTATTCCGTATAATAAATAAAGTAGTTGTATGGGGTTCTCCTTGTAATTTCTTTTTTTTTAAGATTTTATTTATTATTTGACAGAAAGTCAAATAATAGTCAATTAGTTACACTGTAACTAATATAACTCCCACGGAGCAGGGAGCCTGATGTGGGACTCGATCCCAGGACCCTGGGGTCGTGACCTGAGCTGAAGGCAGATGCTTAACTGACTGAGCCACCCAAGTGTCCCTCTCCCTGTAAATTCATCTTAATGGTTCTTAGTCCTTCTCTGGCAAAGGATGTGCTTTAAATTTCTGCTCATATGTTTTTGTTATTTTTTTCATTCATTTTTTTAAGTATAGTTGACACACAATGTTACATTAGTTTCAGGTGTACAACTTAGTGATTTGACGAGTTTATACATTATGGTATGCTCACCATAAGTATAGCCCCCATTCATCCCATTACATCACTATTACAATATCATTGACTGTATCCCTTATGCTCTGCTTTTTATTCCTGTGACTCATTCCATAACTGGAGGCCTACATCTCCCTCTCTCCTTCATCCATTTTACCCAACCCCTCATCCCCTTCCCCGATGGCAACTATCAGTTTGCTCTCATACTTATAGTTCTGATTCTGGTTTTTGTTTATCTGTTTTATTTGTTTATTTGTTTTAGATTTCATTTATGGTGAATCATATGGTATTTGTCTTTCTCAGTCTGACTTGTTTCACTTAGCGTAATACTCTCTGGGTCTATCCATGTTTTTTCAAATGGCATGATCTTATCCTTTTTAAATTAACCTATAAACCGTGAACCCATGAACCCCTAGGCCCCACCCTCAACTGCAATAAAAGCAGAACTCCAGGTCCTCACTCCTCTCTCTTTCTCTCTAGTCCCAACTTCACTGTGTGGCCCCAAGTGTGCTGTATATTTTGAAGGGCTTGTAAGATTTCCATTTCTTTTTCAAGGTTTCCTGATGTCTATTGCCTAGGGCTTCTTGCAATCAAAATAAGAATCACAAGAGCCATTCTAGCCACAATATTGGTTATTGATAGCCTGAGACTAGCACAAAACAATATATTAGCAAGGTATTATAGACTTTTTCATGTATAAAGTATTTACTCCAGTAGCAGAAACTGTGATTCTAAATTGGAGTATGCTGAGAATTTACCTTAATTACTGATACAGAGATGATGAGGTGGAGTAGCAGTGGACTTTGAAATATGGAATATATCATGTAAAGCATCCAGTTTAGGTGAGGTCTTTGATTGATTTCTAGGCAATGGAGGATTCTTACCTTTTGCAAGGGTCATCTGGTTAATTTGGTGGTCCAATGTTCATAAGAAGATTCACTCAAATATTCCATAACAGGGCATATGGTCATTTATCATTTGAATCAGTGAGCGGAACTGAGAACAAAGACATTTCCAAGTGTATTAAAATCGTCTGTTTTGTAGCTTTGGTACAGTGAAAAGATTTTCAGCACAGCCTTCCCTGGCCTAGTGAAGGGTTGAGGGTCTATTTACCTGCTGCCTTGGACATTCTGTTTCATCAGGTTTTCAAGTCTAGGCAGTTAACAAAATAATGCAACTTCAAAATTGCTAAAATGACCATTGCATCCATATTTTTTTTTCTTTTAAAGATTTTATTTATTTATTCATGACAGACAGAGAGAGAGAGAGAGAGAGGCAGAGGGAGAAGCAGGCTCCCAAGGAGCAGGGAGCCCGATGCGGGACTCGATCCCAGGACCCTGAGATCACGACCTGAGCCGAAGGCAGACACTCAACCATCTGAGCCACCCAGGCGCCCCAGCATCCATTTTTTTAAAAAGACAGAGCTTTTATATAAGCCAGCTCTCATTCTCTTACCCAATTTGTATCCACCATGCATTGGGGGTTTACAAACTCTTGTAAGTACTCCATGCTTATCACCTCTTTGCTTACCATCTAGTAAGGTCTTAGTTTTCAATTTCATCAATTGATCCAATTCCAGATTTCCATTTGCAATATACATTGCAGCTATTTCAAATCTACTTTCAAATAATACTATTCCACTTTATGGGTAATGTGAGTACCTACTAACAAAATAATCCTGATTCCTACCTTCTGTTCCGTGTGTTATTTCTGTCATTCATTTCACTTATACATAAATATATATAAGTAAATATATAGATGCATACGTTTTATTACATTACTGGTATAATTATTTTGAATAAACTGTTATTGGTTAAATAAACAACAAATAAGAAAAATGAAAGGGGAGATGGGTGGGGACATGGGTGAAATAGGTGAAGGGGATTAAGAGTACACTTATTTTGATGAGCACTGAGTAATGTATAGAATCATTAGACCATTATATTGTACACTGTAACTAATATAACACTATATATTAATTATACGTGAATAAAAAAATTAAAGAAAAATTAAGTTCCTTTTTTTAACTTTTACTTATTGCTTCCTTGGTGTTCTTCTCCAGTTTATGAAGGTCCAAACTACCTATATTCTTATCCTTCTCTCTAAAGAACTTCTATTAACATTTCTTGCACAGCTGGTCTACTGGCAACAATCCCTCAATTTTTGTTTGTCTGAGAAAATCTTTATTTATCCTTCACATTTGAAAGATGATTTTGCAACATGCAGAATTCTTGGTTTATTTTACTTTCTCTCAATACTTTAAATATTTCACTCCACTCTCTTCTTGCTTGCATGATTTCTGAGAAAAGTTAGAAGTAATTCTTATCTTTGTTCCTCTGTATGTGAGATGTTTCTTAAATCCTTGACTTCTTTCAGGGTATTTTTTTTTAATCTTTGATTCTTTATTTTCAAAATGGAATGTTGGGGGTTTGTTTGTTTTGCCATTTATTGTGCCTGGTGTTTTCTGAGCTTCCTAGATATAAGTCTTGGTGTCTGATAATTTGAGAAAATTCTCAGAGTCATTGTTTCAGATATTTCTTATTTCCCTTCTTTCTTCTCCTTTGATATTACCATTATGCATATGGTATACATTTTGTATTTGTCCTACTATCCTTGGATATTCTACTCTGATTTTTACAGTCTCAGTTCTCTTTGCTTTTCAGTTTTAGGGATTCTACTGATATATCCTCTACTGCAGAGATTTTTTCCTCAGCTATACAGAGTCTATTAGTAAGCCCATAAAAAGCATTCTTTACTTCTGTTATAGGGCTTTTTTATTTCTAGCATTTTTTAAAAAATTTTCTTTCTTAGGATTTCCATCTCTCTGCTTACACTACCCATCTGTTCTTGTATATTGTCTATTTCATCCAGTAGAGCCCTTAGCATGTTTATCATGGTCATCTTAAATTCCTAGTTTGAAAATTCCAACATCCCTGCCATGCCTGTTTCAGATGCTTGTTCTAACTCTTCAAATTGTGGGGTTTTGCCCTTTGGTTTGCCTTGCAATATTTTTCTTGATAACCAGATATGACGTGCTGGATAAAAATAACTGCTAATAAATAGACTTAGTAATATATAGTCATGTGTAAAGAGGGGAAGTAAGTGTTCGATATTCTTATGATTAGCCATCAGTCTTTTCATGAAGTTATCCTCTGGACTATGAATTTCATGAGTTTCTCAATTATTTTTCTTCCCCCTTAAGTAGGAGAGGATGGCTAGAATGGGCGGGAACCTCTAGCAATTCATCAATTACAGTTAAGATTTTCTTACCCTCACACTGGTTCCTGCAATGGTTTTCACTCATGAGTCTGTTTTGGTAAACTGTGACTCTCTTTATGTGCTTGTCCATCTCTCCAATCTTGGTAGTAGGGAATTCTCTGTGTCCTTCCCTAGCTTGTGGATCCATGAAAAGTTATTGCTTTTTCACTCTGCTCATCTTTTCCCTTGTTTTTAGGGCAGAGTGGCAACTTCCATGCTTCTTTCTTTTAAAACAGGAAAAAAAAAGAGTTATTTCAAGTTGTCTAGCATTGCAGAATTTTAGCAGAACAGTGACTTGATCTGTTTTAAAAGAGACCTTTCTGACTGTCATACTGAGAATAAACTGTTGGGTAGCAAGAGTAGAAGGCAGAAGATCAGTTAGGAGGTTACATCCAGTAATCCAAGACAAAATAGATGTGGTTTGAATGATATTTGAAACGTGAAGTTAATTAGAATAGAATAAATTAAGACAAGTGTTTTGAGAAAATATATTTTCCAAAAGTATTTTCTGGAAGGAAAAAGTCACCTTTATGAAATTAGGTGTCATCAGGTATAGATGTTTTTTAAATATATGACTAGTAAAATCACCAAAGATTAAGTGTAATTAGAGAAGTGAGCAGTGGCAATGAACTTAGACATGGGGATACTTAAAAATAAAAAGTTGAGCAGAAGAGTGGGAACTTATAAAGCAGAGTAAGACTTGATGTCAGATAAGAGGGAATCAAAGAAAAGTTGTGTCAAAAATTTTTAAATGGTATCAGTGCTGAAAAACCACATTGGGAAATAATTAGTTATTATCTTCAAAATGTGAGCATTCACAAATCCTATGATCCAACATTAACCTTCTCAGATGTATTCGAGAGAGATACTCTTGCACATGTATTCCAGAAAATTTATATATTATTGCAAAAACTGGGACTGTTTAAAATAATGTAAATCTGAAGTAACCCAAACTAACATTGAAAAAAATAGATAAATCGTTTATAATATAGTTATATAATAGAATATTATCCTATAGTAAAGGTGCATAAACTTCTGTTATACAGAAAATATTGATCAATGTTATCAGCGTGGTAAGTCAAAATAAGTCTTAGAACATGATAACATTTGGAATGATATACTTTTTAATGAAATTTAAAGTATCAAATTTGAGCCATACAAGTTTTAGAAATATGTGTGTGCAAATGTTTGTGTATTTATATACACAATATATATATTTCTTTTATTTATATAAAAGAAAGGAAATAATAAAGCAAAATCAGTATAGTCATTTCATTGGGGTGAAGAGGGTAGAAAAGAAACACTTAGGCAATTCAAGTTATTATTAATATTCTAGCTTTCAAATAGTGTACTGATTTTATGAATGTTTAATATACTGTTAAAATGAATGAATTAACTAATAGATGGTATGTAAGAAGACATGAATAAATCAACAATAAGAATGCATACTGACACAATGATAATAACAAATCCAATTTTGTACAAATGAGATTAACTTTTTTTTTAAAGATTTTATTTATTTATTCATTTGAGAGAGCGGGAATAAGAGAAAGAGAGAGCACATGAGAGGGTGGAGGGTCAGAGGGAGAAGCAGACTCCCCACTGAGCAGGGAGCCCGATGCGGGACTTGATCCCGGGACTCCAGGATCATGACCTGAGCCGAAGGCAGTCGCTTAACCAACTGAGCCACCCAGGCGCCCCTGTACAAATAAGATTAAAATAAATCTTTTCACACAATTGAATAGGAGAAAAGCAATCAATACAGCAACAACAAAAAATAGACAGAGACATGAAAAATAATTGTACTTAAAGAGGAAAGTACTTGGCCAATAATCAGCTGGAAACATCATTATTAAATGGGAAGAAAAGTTAAAACCATGAAAAGAAATAATTCCATACGTACCAGGTTGGCAGATATTTTGAAGTCTGAAAAGTCCAAGTGTTGAAGAGGATGTCAAATAATAGGAATTATAATAAAATATGTGTTTGGATTAAAATTAGAATGTAATTTTGACAAACATTTTCTTATAATAAATTTTAATATATGGATTATAAATTATGACCCAGTAATTCCTCTTCTAGTTAAAAGTTCTAAGTTCTTATAGCTATGTCAGAAAGAATATTCATACCAACGTGTGCTGTGATTTAAGAAAAACAATATAGAAGAACGCAAATTCTCATTAGGAGAATGAATAAATAAGTTATAGCACATTCATGCAATGACTCAATATATTGCAATGAAATTGAACAATTTATCTCCAGATATAACCTGGATGGATATCATAAAATAACATAAACATAAAATAACACTGATGCCAAAAAAATTTCAAATTAACACACACAGTATTAAAAATGTATGATATTTTTGATAAGAAATGTATGATAAATTTATATACCATAAAGATAAACAAGAGTATGATAAAGATGACATTTAGAATAATGTCTCCTCTCCTCGGGAGGAGAATGTGATTGAGGAGTTACTCAGTAGGAGCTAACAGTAATAGTAATATTTAATTTTACTTTTTAACTGGGTGAAAGTACACAGATGAGGTGTGTGTGCGTGTGTGTGTACGTGTGTGTTTCATAATAAATAACAGTATAATTGAAACAAAGGTGTTTCTAAAAGGGGGTAGTGGTCAAATTTGGTCATAGACAGCTAATAACTCCAATAAATAAAGAAAATAATTTATACATTTTACTTACAGTGAGGTAATGGATAGTTTTAACAGAAGGGGATTCCTTCAAGTTGTTGGAAGTAAATCATTGCAGAGTTGGATTTAAGAGAGAGTTCTGGAAAGAAGAAAGTGAAGAGTTGGTGTCCATAAGTTCAGACTCCTTTACTTAATTTGTTGCAGAGGAAAAAGGAGAAGGGGCAATAGGTCATGGAAAAAGTAGGGACAAAATAGATTTTGTTTTGTTTTTCTTATAAGTTTTTAAATGAATAAATATAGCATTTTTATACTGATCATGTTAAGAACAAGAAACTTGTGATGGAGAGAATTAAGGTACAAGTGCAGGTGTGGAGTCTTTGACTAGGGTAAAATTGATATGCCCTGACAAGATAGGCAAATGGTGGGTAATCCAGGTAGAGTGCCAAGCATGAAAGCTGATACATAGAGACATTTGGTGATTGGATAATGAGAACATTCTCTTATAGTTGCCCTTTCAATCTCAGCAAAATAAGATGTAGAGTCATTCATCAGCTGAGAGGAAGGAGGGGCCCTGTCAGAGACTTCAAGAGAGAGCAGAAGGTATGGAATAACTTTCCTGTAACATGATGGATGGAATCATTTTGAGCTGTTGTAGGATTTCCACCCACTCCTTAAAGACAACTCTGAGTTTGTGGTCATTACTTTAAAATGAGACATATCAGCATGGGTGTGTGTGTGTGTGTGTGTGTGTGTATGTATGTATGTATGTGTGTGCTTTCTCAAGTGCTAGTTCTCAAGGCAGTAAAAGCAGAAAGAGAGAGAGAGAGAGAAAGAGAGAGAGAGAGAAATTTAACCTGATTTAGAATTTAAACTAACGAGAAAGAAAAAATAGTGTCAACATTACTGAAAATGAATGTAAGAGATAATTATAATGAGCCATGAAATATAAGGTGAATAAGAAGGGAGTAAGGTTATGAAAAGCCAAGGAACTGTGTATTGTAAGTATGAAAAGTTCTAAGAGATGTGTTGGGATTGGAGTACAAAAAAACCCAGAAAACTGTGGTTTCAAGAGAGTGAAGGTCACCTTTGAATCTTGAATCTTTGAAGTGATAAAGGGCAGCACTGGGAATGATCAGGTATAACACTGGGTAGTACTTGTGGGTTGCGAGAAATGTTTTGTTCAATACAACATGAATTCTGTCAATAAAGATCAGTAGATTACAAGACTAAATAGAGTGAACAGTAGCTTATTATTTGGAAATAAAAATTTATTTCCAAAATATTATTATATTTTCCATTACTTTGTTGTTGTTGTTGTTGTTTGTTTCAAGTTTTTATTTAAATTCTAGTTAGCATATAGTGTAATATTGGTTTCAGGAGTAGAATTTAATGATTCATCACTTACATATAACACCCAGTGCTTAACACGAGTGCCCTCCTTAATGCCCATCACCCATTTAGCTCATCTCCCACCAGCTTCCCCTCCAGCAACCCTGTTTATTCTCTATAATTAAGAGTCTGTTTTTTCCTTTCTTTGTATATGAGAAAGAACACTGTGTAAAATTGTGATAGGTCAACAAGACTACATATCCCCAAGCATTTCACATGTCCACATATTTTTATATACCTCTATCAATCAAATGTTACTATTTACAGCTGATTAAACTAACATCTTAAGCACTGTCTATGGCATGAAAAAATCAACCAATGTTAGAAAGTTTATAAATACCATTTTTCCAGAAAGAGTATTTAAAGATTTTATTTTTTATTATTTATTTGAGACAGAGAGAATGAGAGAGAGAGAGCACATGAGAGGGGGGAGAGTCAGAGGGAGAAGCAGGCTCCCTGCTGAACAGGGAGCCTGATGCAGGACTCGATCCAGGGACTCCAGGATCATGACCTGAGCTGAAAGCAGTCGCTTAACCAACTGAGCCACCCAGGCGCGCCAGAAAGAGTATTTAATATGTATATTTGTCTTCCTTATAAATTGCTGTTAACTACATTTGGATTTATTTACTTCATGAATTTTTGAAATTTTTATTCACTCTCAATTATTATTTTATTTTGTTGCAATTTATATATTTTGAAAGACACCTTATAATCTTTGTGGAAACAAGCAAGTAAAAATAAAACTTTTTATGTTTGCTTGAGTGATTCACTTTTCAAAAAGATGTTATTGCCAAAGATAATGTATTTTAGCAAACTTACCAGAAAGCAACTGTTCAGTGAATAACAAGATTATAGCAATTTACTGGTAAGAGTTCTTAATCTTTAATATAACTTGATATTTCATTGAAGGGAATGTACTTTTTAAAAAATTATCACTGTGATAATAACCAAACAATCTTCAATTTTTTACTGTACCTTGTGATAAAATTGTATTTTTATAAAAGGCAACAATTGAATAACAAGTAAAGAAAAGAGCTTTAGCAAAGGCTTAGAAAATTTTTTTCTGAAAATTCATATAATTTAGTATTTAGGGTAACATGTAGAATATTGTGCCATTTTTATATTATGCTATTTTTATTAGATTAAACACTGACAAATATTTGTTTAGAAAATTTAATGATAAATAATTACTATAGTTCATTTAATATCTAAAACACAAATGTGGACTTGTAATTAGACATTATTAAGATTTAAATTATAAATAAAAACTATCAAATGAATATATTTTTATAGGATTTTTAAGCTTCCAACAAGTGCATTTTTAACATATACTCTCCCAGAGTAATATTTAAAGGTGTAAAGTAAAAAAAATAATAAGTTTAATAATTTTCTTAAGGCAAGAAATAAATTTTATTCCCAAATTTTAGTTGGAATATTCCTAGAAGTTTTTAAGCTTTCCTTACTTAAAAATGTATTTCACACCTTTTTTGTTATTGTTAAAAATGGAAATATATATTATAGAGCCTAGCTATCCTTTATATACTTTATGGAGAAGTCAAATGATACACCTTAAATTGTGGTTTCATTTTCAAACTGACCTTCAAAAAGTGGGCAATACATTATAGTCCCATGAATGTGACTGTCAGAGCCTATTTTCTCCTTGTTCTCTCAGTTTTACATTTGCATTTACCTAATTACAGTGAGCTGGAGAGTCATTTTAAGTATTTATGTGCTATTGGCATTTCTTTCTTTGTGAGTTGCCTTTTAGACTCAGCATTTTTTAAGGGGTTGCCTTTTAATTATTGATTTATATTTTTAATGTAATACCAATGTCAATGTTTTGTCTCTATATTTCCAATAGCTCTTTTAATCAATGTATGCTTAAATCTTAAATATATTTGTCATACAGTGTGTTTGAAATCTATGGAAATCAGATCATATTTTCTGTTTGGATTCTAGGTTTTTCCCTTTATGAGATTTGTATATCATCTGAGAACTTTCCTTATCACAAATTATAAAACATTATAATTTTAAAATTTACCTATGTTTTCTTCCTGCATTAATTTTGGATAAGCTATTTAAGTAAAATTAATTTTAATTTTTTTTAAGATTTTTTTTTTTTTTTATTCATGTGAGACAGAGCGAGAGAGAAAGGCAGAGGGAGAAGCAGGCTCCCAAGGAGCAGGGAACCCGATGTGGTCCTCGATCCCAGGACCCTGAGATCATGACCTGAGCCGAAGGCAGACGCTTAACCATGTGAGCCACCCAGGCGCCCCTAAAATTAATTTTAAATTTAATTTTAAATACATTATGAAGTAGTAGGTAAAATTATCTTGCAGTGACCAATTTCCCAAAAATCATTAATATGATAATTCCAAATCATTAATATAATATATACATTCTGAGTTTATGAGAAAATATATATTAAAATTATTCAGTACAAATCAGTCTGCTTCTTATATTTGTATTCTATTCAGAAACTATTTCTAGAAAAATCTGATATATTTTTTAAGATTTTACTTATTTACTTGAGACAGAGAGATACAGAGAAAGAGACAGAGAGAGCATGAGCAGGGGGTGGGGCAGAGGGAGAGGGAGAAGCAGACTCCCCACTGAGGTGGGAGCCAGAAGGTCCTGGGGCTGGATTCCAGGCCTTGGAGATCAGAGATCCTAGAACAACCTGATATTAATAGGATAAATGTCATTTAAGTTTTTTTTTTCTTTCCAAATTTTAACTTCCAGATAAAATTTCTTCATAGTTTTTAGGATCTACAAAACTCACAAGATAATATTATATTTTCTAAATATTTATTTTATTATCTAGTAATATCACATCTTTCTTATCTTGTATCAAATTGATCGATTTTAATATGATTGATTAAATTAGATTTTCTTGGAAAATTTTCTTTCTGATATTTACTTTTTTTTAGAAGATTGTATTTATTTATTTGAGAGAGAGAGCAAGAGAGATAGAGAGAATGAGCAGAGGGAATGGCAGGTAGAGGGGCTCAATCTCAGGACCCCGGGATCATGACCCCAGCTGAAGGCAGACGCTTAACTGACTGAACCACCCAGGCACCCCTCTAATATTTACTTTTTAATTTAATTCATAAAATTTGAATTTTGTGGCTACTATACTCTAGATACACGTATGTATGTTTGGGATTGCTCAGATATTGCGAAGGACAAATATCCATGCTATTCCTGAAGCTTATATTTTAATAGTGATAGAAAGTGCAGAGATAATAAATGAGTTAATAATGTTATATATTAGAACACAATAAGTGCTATGAAAGAATAAAATATACATACATTCATATATGCAATCCCACACATATGTAAGCACATACCCTAGTAAGGCATATTTACAGTTTGATTGCTTGGAGAACACATTGCAACTTTAAATTAGTGTTTGTGTTAATATTTCTCTGGTAGATATAAGGTTTGAGGAAAGTCTTGAGGGTAGAGCTGACAGATCTAGCAATAAAAGTATATAAGACTCATAGATAAATTTGAATTTCAGATCAACAACAAACAATTTTTACTATAACTATGTCCCAAGTATGTTCCTGTTTGGGGAACCAAGATATCTAAACTCATAGAGCTTAAAGTTGGGGCATAGGAAGCAACAATTCTGCAAGTTGTTATTGGTTTAATAGTAAAGAACAATATCTATTTCCACCCTTTGATTCTAAATCCGTGTATTTTTGATATTGTTGTAATAGCACCATATTTGTTTGCTGTTTCAAAGCATGTATAATGTATCCTGTAAGATAGAACCCCATTGTTTCAATGCATAATATCCCAATTGGTACTATACCTGAGTCTTCAATAGGCCATCCCACTGTTATTTTAGCCAGGTAATTCTGGCTGATGGGGTATGTGGTAAGACAAGTGAATTCCAAGACCATGAAACTATTCCCTCATTGTTTTTTTTTTTAAATTATGGAATGAGTTCTTTGATCAGAGCATTATTGTGTGGAATATGATGACGACAAATTAGGGATTTTGTATATTCATGGATCATGGTGCCAAAAAGCATTAGAATCAGGGAATGCATATCTATAACCAGAATACATGTGCACTCCAGTGAGGACAGAACAATGCCTACATCATGATACAATCAGTTCAATGTAATCCAGCTGACCAAAAGTGGCTACCTGGACACTCTGAGGAATATTGACATATTGGATAAGATGTCGACACGTAAGGCACATAGCAGTTACGTATTAACCTTCAATAGAGGAAGACCACGTTTTTGAGCCTATGGATAATCTTCATCCCTGTCATCATGACATTCTGTACACTGAACGAGTATTACATTGGCTGGGAAAAGGAGCTGCCTGATATTCCTTTATCAAATAACATTTTATCTTGTCCACTTTGTTAATTTTATGTGTCAACATGACTGGATTATAGAATGCCCAGGTATTAGACTAAACAATATTTCTGGGCATGTCTGTGAAAGTGTTTTTGGGAGAGGTTATTATTTGAATCAGTCAACTGAATAAAGGAGATTGCCCTCCCCACTGTGAGTGGAATTATCTAATCCATTGAGGGCTGATAGAACAAAAATGTGGAGGAAGGGAAGATTGCTCTTTCTCTGCCTGACTGAGCTGTAACATCAGTCTTCTGCAATTAGTACTTCTTATTTTCAGGGCCTGAAACTACACCACTGGCCTTCCTAGGTCTCCAGCTTGCAGAAGACAAATCATGGGACTTCTCGGCTTCCATAGTCACATGAACATGTACCTTATAATAACTCTCTTTACATATATATATATATATATATATATATATATATATATATATATATGGTTGTAGTTTCCATTTTTCTGAAAAACCCTGACTAATGAACCACCTCATTATGAGCTCATCCTCTGCATTAGATGCCTTTTGAAGAACATTCATTTGAGATACAAATATCTTCTTAGTCTTTGCCCAGCTGGAGAAGCCCAGATACATATCTCTTTCCCAGATCTCCTTGTTAGTAATCTTTCAATCCTGTTCTTTCCAAGCAGCCAAAATATTAGCAACTGCTTATGAACTGGTGTTGATCTGTGTTACTGACCATATATAGGTTTAGACAAAGTGGACAGTCAAATTCAGCACTGACCTTGTTAGTAATCTTTCAATCCTGTTCTTTCCAAGCAGCCAAAATATTAGCAACTGCTTATGAACTTGTGTTGATCTGTGTTACTGACCATATATAGGTTTAGACAAAGTGGACAGTCAAATTCACCACTGACCTTTGGTAATAATACAATGCTATGTAGATTTCTAATGCATCCATCCACTTCTGTTTGCTTCTATCCTATTTTGTGGAATTGTCTATAAAAAAGGTCTGAAATTTTCCTTCTCAGTAAATGGTTCTAAGAAACTTTCCTTGGCATCATAGGTGTAGATTTAGGGAGAGGAGGCAATACTGCGGGAGTGAGTGTTGAAGGAATTTTAGCCACTAAGCACACAGTAATTGTGTCTGAACTTTTTCATACCATTTCCGCTTGATTTTAGATTATTGCTGAACATTCCCATCCCTATGACTTTTTGTGTTAGATAACATCAAGTTCATAATGAGTAGCTCTGGATGGATGGTATTTTCATCCCACTGTTAGGCATTTCATCTTCACCTGATTATAGTAGCACAACTTTCTCAAAAAGATAGTATGTATTGGCAAACAAGGGCAGGGATATATATCTAAACCTTAGACATCAGTGCAGTGGTTTTACCATTGGTACTTGCATGATGCTTCATGCAGTATTCTTTTTGTGATATATTCTTTAAGCACCAGATCTGCGGGGTTATAACAACCAAGAACAGAGTGCAGTGAAGTGTGGGTTAACTCCAGACGTTCCTCCTGCTCTCTTCCCCAGTCAAAAGTAGCATCCTTATGCTTTACAGAGTAAATGTTCTACTCAAATGTGCAAAATAGTCCTACTATATTGAAAAATCCTACTGATAATTATGCCTCTTTGTTAACATTAGGTGGTACAAGGTGAAGTAGTCTGTCTTTCACCACAGAGGGGATATATTGATTCTTTTAGCATTGTAATCTTTATAATCTTCCACTAAAGTTGACTGTGAATTGTTTAATTTTTGTATGATTTATTTATAATTATTAGAAATATATACATATTATATGTATATATGTATGTATATGTATATATATTACTATATACTTAGATTATATATGTGTATATGTATTTCATATATACTTTGTGTTATACATAATATGTTTGATGCCAATAAAATCACAATTCATCTGGGGCACTTGGGTGGCTCAGATGGTAAGCATCTGTCTTCAGCTCAGGTCATGATCTCCAGGTCCTGGGATCGAGCCCCACGTCTGGCTCCCAAATCAGCAGGGAGTCTGCTTCTCCCTCTCTCTCTGTCTCTCCCCTTGCTTGTGCTCTCCTCTGTCTCTCTCTCTCAAATGAATAAATAAAATCTTTAAAAAAATAAAATAAAATCACAATTCATCTAAATTATTTTTTTCTACCTTTGGAAGGGTTTATTTAGCATGATTTTTTTTTTTATTCTTGACTATTAGAAGATTCTTGGCTTCACTAGAATTTTTGATTGAGTCTCTCCCACTTTATTTCAATTTTTTTTCAAGATTTTATTTATTTATTTTAGAAAGAGAGAGAGGGAGAGAGAGAATCTGAAGCAGACTCCACACTGAGGACAGAGCCTGGCATGGGGATTGACCTAAGGGCCGTGAGATAATGACCTAAGCTGAAATCAAGAATCGGACGCTCAACAGACTGAGCCACACAGGTGCCCCTATTTTAATATTCTTATTAGATATTGAATGAAACTTTTCCTACTGGAAGCTTGACACTTATTTTAACTTTAGTGAAATCATACATATATAATAAATACAAATATATATGCATCTTTTGTGCATACCTCAATATCTTTTCTATTTTCATGCTTTTTGTATTTTTGTTATATATTCCAGAAGATACCTCAAGTATATCCTTCAGAACACTCCTTTATTTTTCAATTGTGCTAGTCCATGGTTTTGCAATTTTTCAGAATTTATTATTTTAAATTTTTAATTTCTAAGAACTCTTATATTTGCTCTTTTTTCATGCCATTGTTCTCTTTCTTTATACATGTATGAATCCATAACATAATACATACCTAGTTTTTCTCCTTATATCTTCCCTACCAGGGCTTATGCTTTGATGGTCATGAAGGCTTCCTCTCTAGGTCTTTTCTTGTTTTCCTACAAACTTTTATAGAGGTGTCATTCACCCACATAACTTTAAATACATTGGCATCTTCTAAATTCCATCTTCAATCCATGCTAATAGGTGGAATCGCCTTATGTCACCTTGAAATCTGGAATATCTAAGAGATACATCAAAATTAATATGTCTTAACCTGAACTCGTAATTTTCACACCAAATTTAACGATGCTCTAGTGTTATCTATCACAATAAATGACCAAGCAATGCTTGTTTTAGAAACCTTAGAGGCAATAATAAATCATTCCTCTATTTCAACTCTTCACTTCAAACAGTGTCATGTCCTGATAATTTTAAATATGTTTTTTCTCCAAATTTGTTGACATTATTCTAGAATAAGGTAGCATCATCTCCCACCAGTATTCTTGTTTTATCCTCATGATTTTTCTCCAATACATTTTGTATTCTTCCAATAGTTTTTCTAAAGTGCAGATAGAGTGAATTTTTGAAATGTTAATTTAATGTATCATTACTGAAACACTTCAGTGTCTACCCATTGACTTTTAGATAGTGTTCAAGTATCTTCATATGAATCAAAAGACTCTCCATGATTGGCATCTTAACTTCCTCTGATGATTCATTTCTGATCTTTTTTATATTATATGTTGACATTAATTATCAGAATATTTTTCAGTTTTCATAATTAAGAGAGAAAAGTGAAAAAGACAATAGTTTACAACAGACCATACACATACAGTAAATAACATTCTTAGTTTGGTTAAGAATTCACAATGGTGAGCCCTGTGAATTGTGTAAGACTTGAATCACAGACCTGTACCTCTGAAACAAATAATACATTATATGTTAAAAAAAAAAAAAGAAGAGGGCGCCTGGGTGGCTCAGTTGGTTAAGCGACTGCCTTCGGCTCAGGTCATGATCCTGGAGTCCCTGGATCGAGTCCCACATCGGGCTCCCTGCTCGGCAGGGAGTCTGCTTCTCCCTCTGACCCTCCTCCCTCTCTTGCTCTCTGTATCTCATTCTCTCTGTCTCAAATAAATAAATAAAATCTTAAAAAAAAAAAGAAGAAGAAGAAGAAGAAGATAGCAGGAAGGGAAAAATGATAGGGGGAAAATCGGAGGGGGAGATGAACCATGAGAGACTATGGACTCTGAGAAACAGACTGAGGGTTCTAAAGGGGAGGGGGGTAGGGGATGGGTTAGCCTGGTGATGGGTATTAAACAGGGCATGTACTGCATGGAGCACTGGGTGTTATACGCAAACAATGAATCATGGAGCACTACATCAAAAACTAATGATGTAATGTATGGTGATTAACATAACATAATAAAAAATTTAAAAAATAGAATTCACAATGGATTTGAATGTGTAACATAGTAATTTTACACATATACATACCTGTAATAACAAAACAGTTACATAAATACACATATTCTGAAGAATTCATAGTAGAGATGAGTGTTAATCCTTATTGTTATAACTACAGAAAATTTAGAAGACCCATCACTTTGACCATCTGCTCTACTTTCTACTCATTCATTCTAATGGAAAAGAAAATCCAGAAAATGTGTGACTGCCAAGAATATAAATATACCTACTGGAAAAGATTAATGATCTGTTACAATGGACAGTGAGTCAGCTGTATGATGAATTCCATCTCATTTGAACAAACATCCTGAAATATGGAAAATAATATAAATTATACTTACAAAATGATAATGAAAAGTTTGATATAAAAGATGAAAGGAATGAAATGCCAATTGTATGCTAAACTAATTTATCAATTAGTAGCCTGGTAGGTATATAAATTAATAGAACATTTAAATAGTTAATACCTAATGCTAATAACTAATACCAATTGTAAATATGATGTCATATGTCATCACATGACATGTTATGTGTAATGATGTCATTCTGTATTAAAAATGTGGTTAAATGAGTTTGTTTACTTTTTGCTAAATAAACAAGGTGTGCACTTATTATTTGTATGCTATACTTCCTTTAGAAATATTACTAAATAGTGGACATCCCTGCCGTGTTCCTGACCTTAGGGGGAAAGCTCTCAGTTTTTCCCCATTGAGAATGATATTCGCTGTGGGATTTTCATAGATGGCTTTTATGATATTGAGGTATGTACCCTCTATCCCTATACTCTGAAGAGTTTTGATCAAGAAAGAATGCTGTACTTTGTTAAATGCTTTTTCTGAATCTATTGAGAGGATCATAGGGTTCTTGTTTTTTTTTTTTATTAATGTATTGTATCACATTGATTTGTAGATGTTGAAACAACCTTGCCGCCCAGGGATAAATCCCACTTGGTTGTGGTGAATAATCCTTTTAATGTACTGTAAGATCCTATTAGCTAGTATTTTGGTGAGAATTTTTGCATCTATGTTCATCAAGGATATTGGTCAGTAATTCTCCTTTTTGATGGGGTCTTTGTCTGGTTTTGGGATCAAGGTAATGCTGGCCTCATAAAATGAGTTTGGATGTTTTCCTTCCATTTCTATTTTTTGGAACAGTTTCAGAAGAATAGGTGTTAATTCTTCTTTAAATGTTTGGTAGAATTCCCCTGGGAAGCCATCTGGCCCTGGGCTTTTGTTTGTTAGGAGATTTTTGATTACTGCTTCAATTTCCTTAGTGGTTATAGGTCTGTCAACACCCAAAGAACAAAGGATCCAATCAAGAAATGGGCAGAAGACATGAACAGACATTTTTCCAAAGAAGACATCCAAATGGCCAACAGACACATGAAAAAGTGCTCAACATTACTCGGCATCAGGGAAATCCAAATCAAAACCTCAATGAGATACCACCTCACACCAGTCAGAATGACTAAAATTAACAAGTCAGGAAACAACAGATGTTGGCGGGGATGTGGAGAAAGGGGAACCCACCTACACTGTTGGTCACTCTGCAAAACAGTATGGAGGTTCCTCAAAAAGTTGAAAATAGAGTTGTCCCAGAGAAGTTTTAAACCAAAGCTGACATTCATGTCTTTGGAGATATGATTTACATTACCTTGGATATTCAAAAACATTGGCCAATGAAAATATTTAAAGTGATCCTAGACTAGTAAAAAAATCTTTTTTAGAGGAATACAGCTTTACCCTCGTCCTCAGAGGAATCTCTTAAGTATTTTCAAAGGAACATGAACAGCTCAAAGAAAAAAAAATCAATAAGCACTAAAGGAAACAAGGCATGATTTGTGATAATCAGCAGAAAATCCAGAGGAAAACTGGTTTGCTTGTAGTATGATGTTGGATATAATATAAAAATAATTATTCTTACAAAGTTTTCATGAAAATATATAATATAGAAAAATATCTAAGGAAGTTGGTAAAATTTGAATAATAACCAAGCAGATTATTAAAAAGAGAAAATAATATTTCTAGAAATTAAGAACATAATTATAGAAAATAAATGCTTAATAACACTTATTTCTGAGTAGGATATAGTCAACCACAGCTGGCTATGTTTCCCTTGCAATAATTAAAAAGAGGAATAAAAGAGGGGAAAAAACTAGATAAATGGAAAAATGTTTTTTTTTTTTAAGGAATAAAACAGCTCTGGAAGAAAATCAAATTAAATAATCTGAAATTCCAGAGGGACAGCCTTTATATGGTGACAGCTGATCATTGGATATTTTCTTCATAGGGAGAAAGTTAGCTCTGGACATGGCCAATGTTACCCCATGGCCCATTTACTAAATTCTTTTGCTAAGTGGCATGTTAACAGTTTCTGTAAGGAAAAATGAATGTTATATTGTCTTATAATATTTAGAAGAAATATTTACTCCTAAGGAATGGGATCTCTCTCACACACCCTTTTTTCCACTCAAGTCATTTGCTATGATTGAAGTAGGGTGCAGAAGGAAAAAAATGACAAAGCCCAAAACCTCTAAATAACAGAGTCCACATAGTCCTTCATTTGAATATCAAGAGAGACAGACACAACCAGACTCTCAAATAAAAATCTGTTAGGAAGATTGCTATAGACTGAATTGTGTGTCTCTCCAAAATTCATATGTTGAAACCTAATTCCCAGTGTGATGTTATTTGGAGTTGGGGCCTTTGAAAGACTACTAGGTGATGAGAATGGAGCCCTCAAGAATGGGATTGTAATGGTCCCTCGCCCTTCTACCACATGAGGACACAGTGGAGAAATAGTCATCTATGAACCAGGAGGCGGCCCTTCATCAAGTACTGAATCTACCAGTGCCTTGATCTTGGAATTCTCAGACTCCAGAACTATGGAAATAAGTTTCTGTTGCTTATAAGCCACCCAGGACATGGGATTGTGTTATAGCAGCCCGAATGACTAAGTCAAAATGCAACAGGAAAAAACAAAACAAACAAACAAAAGTTGATTCTTACTAAAATTGCAAACTTGTCCTGACCAAATTGATATCTGATGGATTGAGGTGATCCATAATTCACCCTGTCTGCCTAACAGTAGAAAGTGGGAATGATCTTGTTGAAAGATCACTATTTCTATGCATTCCCAAAGACAATGGAGCTTTTTCTATTTCCTTCTGTTACCTTGTCTAGAATAATATTAAAAAGATTACACATTTTAAGAGATAAAATAATATGACTCACAATGAACAGAAAGAAAACAAACATTAGAATCAGACCCACAGGGACTCTAGACATTGGGATTAACAGATAAAGATTTTTAAATAACTGAAACAATATAAATGAATAGAAATTAGCAAAAATATTAGACAAATAGATGAAAAGATGGAGAGAATTAGCATCAGTTAAATGAATCACCTATACATGGTATAAATACAAAACCAAATAGCTGTAATTAAGAACCCTTTGAGGGGCACTTAGTTGACTCAGTCAGTTAAATGTCTGCCTTTGGCTCAGGTCATGATCCTAGCATCCTGGGATCTAGTCCAGCATCCTGCTCCCTGCTCAGCGGGGAGTCTGTTTCTCCCTCCCCCTGCTCTTGCACTCTTGCTTCCTCTCTCTCTCTCTCTCTTTCTCCCTCTCAAATAAATAAATAAAATCTTAAAAAAAAAGAAACCTTTGGAAAGGTTTAATAGCAAAATGGGCACTGTAAAATATAGCGAGTTAACTAGCAATCAGGTCAATGTAAAATGCTCAAACTGGAATCAGAGAGAAAAAAAAAATAGGGGAAAAAATGAGAGCAGTCTATTCAACATAGAGAAAAAGTTAAAGTCTAAAATAGGTGTAAATAGGGCGCCTGGGTAGCTCAGTTGGTTAAGCGACTGCCTTCGGCTCAGGTCATGATCCTGGAGTCCCGGGATCGGGTCCCGCATCGGGCTCCCTGCTCGGCAGGGAGTCTGCTTCTCCCTCTGACCCTCCTCCCTTTCATGCTCTCTGTCTCTCATTCTCTCTCTCTCAAATAAATAAAATAAAATCTTTAAAAAAATAAAAATAAAATAAATAAAATAAAATAGGTGTAAATAGAGTTCCAGAGAGGAGAAAGAGGAAAGGTAGCAGGAAAGAAAATAAATAAGAATTTTTAAAGGGGCAACACATAGATTTAAGAAGCTAAGTAGACTCAAAGTGGGAGAAATACAAGGAAAGGTACAATGGAATATATCATAATCAAACCTCTGAAATGAAAAAGGAAAAGCAATTTTTCAAAACACCTTGAGGGGAAAAAGACAGGTTCTCTTCACAGCAGCAGACTTACAAGAAATACTTGAACAGAATCAGTGAGTCAGAAAATTTGAAATGAGTAAAATTATTTCAAAAGCCTGCTTCTACAGATATTTAAAATCTATTCTCAATATTTTCCTGGAAAGTTAATGTGAAATAAAGTAATTTCAGGCAAAAATAAAAGCTGAAATAATTTGTCACCAACAGTTTTGAACTACCAGAAGTGCTTAGATTTAAACTTATCTTCTCTAACTACCTGAATGACCTTTTGCAAGTTTATTCACCTTCTGTTCTCAGTTTCCTTACCTGTGAATAAAAGGTCAGATATTGCCTAAATATAAGGGAGAATGTTTAGAGGATTATTTAATTTAATACACTGAAGATGCTTAAAGCTATACCTGGGATATAAAATGTGTTTTTTAAAATATTAATTTATTTATTTTAGAGAAAGAGAGCATGCGCATGAGTCGGGGCAGGCAGAGGGAGAGAGAGAGAATCCTCAAGCAAACTCCCCACTGAGCACAGAGTCCTATGCAGGGCTCTGTCCCAGGACTCTGAGATCATGACCTGAGGTGAAATCAAGGTCGGCTGCTTAACCAACTGTTATCCAGGTGCCCCTGGGATATAAAATATTTTTAATGAATTACTTTGATCAGTTTTAAATATTCTACTCAAAACCTCTTTTAATTGGTGCATAGTATTTCACTGTTGAATGAATATGCTTCAATCACCCAGAGACAGTCTTATATGGATATCAAGAGGCAGGAATTGGGAATTAATATAAACTTTTTCTTTGCTATAAATCTTCATCTATCTACTTATTAAATTTATAATTCTGGACAAGTTATATTACATCTTTGTGTGTCTATTTCTGCATCTGAAAGATATGAATGTTATATGTTGCTAACATTATAAGACTATTATGAGTTTTAAATTAGCTAGTGTATGTTTAGAAATTATATAGTACTATTGTTTGTATAAATATAATTTATTGTCAATACTATAAACATTGCTGAAATAGCAACTACTACACATATTTCTGTGTGATCATCCACAATCAATTTCCTGAGATAAGATCCTCAAGAGTCAAACAATACCAATTTTTAAGATGATATATATCATTAAACTATACTTAAATCAACTGTAATATCTTAAACTCTCACCAAGAATGTATAAATTAGAGTTTTTATATACATTCCCAAAGACAATGGATAAAAGCATTGTTATATTCATACAAATTTTTATATATTTCACAGCTAAAAAGAAATAGTTCATTTTCTCTTTCCTTCAGATAATAAAATATGATAAATCACTATCATTAATAATATTATATATAATATATTGTAATAATATAATGTAATATAATGAACATATTTATAAAGTAACATTCCAACAGAATTCAAATTTAGGAAAACATTTGGAATACTAATTCAACACAGTTGTTTGGGTTTGCTGATGATTGTCCACATAAAGTAATATTTATGAGAGACTGCTATCTGATTTATAAGCGACAATAATTTGCACGAATGATTTTCATAGAAAAATGATGTTCTTCCTTTTAAACTTTTGACATAATTTTTTTCACTACTATTTAGAACTGTTTTTCTTCCCAAATGAAACAATGACATATAGTTGTAGTCTTTTTTCCCCTTTATCTTCTTTGAACTAATACAAAATGAAGTCAATTAAAAAAAATGTGCTGAAGCTAATTAAACATAGAATGGACATATTCTACTTACAGATGATTAGAATTTCAGATATCTTCAGAGATCATTTTAATGTGATTTTCTCCCAATGCTGAAACCCTTATGTAATGTCCCTAATAGTGATGCACTCCACATATGAAGGGAAATGATTAGTTGTTAGAAAGTATTTTCTAATATTGAGACAAAATTTCCCTTTTTTGTCATATCATCTGCCTACCTCCAATTCTGTTCTAAGATGTCCTGAGGCCTATTCAATACATTATTTTTAAAATATTAGAATACATTGTAAAAACAAAGGAAGTCACAACTTTTGATCAACCATCTTTACTTCAGGTGTTTTAGTGCTACTTGATTTCCCTCTTTCTGGCTATTCACACTAGTAAACTCACTATCTCAACATCTTTTTGAACTTAAGAGGGGAAACTTTTACTTAATTTCATTTCATCAAATATTTTGATTCCTTTTAAGAAATCAATCATGTAAAGATTTCTTTTCCACATTGTCAATGGATCAAGTAGTAGTAAGTTCAATATTTGGGGATCTCTTCATACTTCAACAACTAAGAGAAACCCAGAAGAGAACGACAAGGTTTATCCATATATATTGGACACATTAAGCAAAAATATTATTTGCTATTCAATTGTGTATTATTTAAATCTCTACAAAGAATATTCCAAAAGCATTTTGGCAATTTGAAATAAATATTTATGACAATGTCTTATTTTGAATGCCACCCAAGTGTGAATATTCTATTAGAAGAAATTCAATTTAGTTAAAGTTCTAAAGATAAATGGGAATCTCTGGAACACAGATTAGATTTAATTTCATCTTTTTATTCAAATTAACCAAACTTATAGGTAAATAAAAATTAACAAGAGATATAAAATGTTTTTGATAATCACAATTTTATTAAGTAGGATTTAAAACTCAGTAAGTGAAAGCATTTTAAGTGCTTTGGTCACTTTTTGGTCAGTGTCTAATTGATATCTCCATGTTTTTAAAATCAAGCATCTATAAGGGGGAATAATAAAGCTTACCCAGGGAAACAAAGGATAAGCTTTAAAAAGGCAATTCTGTTGCTGCAGCTAAAACTAGAATCATCTTACAGGAAATTGTGATTCTTTTGTATGTTTAAGTAGTTCTCGTTTACAAAAGTGGAATAAGGCAAATGAACCTGAGGGAGAGCCCCTTTGTTTTATTTTTGATCACAGCAGCTCCCATAAAGGATCAAATTTTAATGGAAGAAAATTTTATATGTGTTTAGATGATATAGACAACATAATATAACATTTAAAACAGCTCCTCCCATCAATTATTCTGAAAATAGAGAAACTAAATAATTACTGATGTGAAGTCTGCCTGTGGATCTATTTCATTGCATTCCAATTACATTTGAATGGATAAAATTGCTGGAGGACATATTTTTTCTCCGCCTTCTTAAAATTGGGTAATAATCTGTTAAAATCATTGTTATATCTACCTTCACACTTTTTGTGTTCTGATTCTAAACAACCTAGTTTAGCTCTTATAAATGCAAGAACATTTCCTATATTAATCCTTTCTGCTTAGCTTCTCAGTGGGATGAATTTACAGTCATCTCACTGGCCCCAAAGCAATATTTTAAAAAAGAAGCATAGAAAAGTCCTAATAGATCATCAGGATCATTCTGATGTCAGGAAAATAACACTCCTAAATACAGCCTTCAGTGTTTTATTTCAAACTCATGTTTTAAATTCTAAAGTAATCGAGTTTTAATATCAGGCAGATGTTAATCAAGAACATATTTATAGAATTATACAAAAATAGTTCAGTGGGAATTTGCGCATTATAATTCTAAATTTGAGCTGCTCAACCTACTGTGTACCCCAAGGGAGTTGGCTTATACTCAAAATTGATGGATTTGATCAAATGAAGAAAGACTTCGATTGATTGTAAATAACTGTAATGATATGAAAATTCTCTAAAAGAAATGAAATATATCACAAATAATATGACAAAATAAAGGAAATTTGTTAAAATTATATTAATATTGTCAATATAAAACTGGAATGTTCTTTCAAACATAATTTTGTTAGTAAATACATAGAAAATCTTATTTTGACCTAAAACACATACATTACTCTGTAAATTATAGGAAAACTTGCATAAGAAAAATATACTTATTTTTTAAAAATTACAAAACATAAGTAGTCTTGGCTATTTCTGACAAAATCTACATGTATAATAGGGCATTTTACTATAAATGTATGTTTTTAGAGTTCCAAAATCATTAGAAATTTTTGAATACCAACTTTTATGTATTTTATTTGAAATTTATTTAGCAAACATTTAGTTGTGGTTCTATTGGTGGTGTTTGCATGGCTATGGATCTGGGGTAGGGTGTTTATTATAAAAAGAGAGAGACAATGTCAATTATTTCTTTTATATTTGTATGCATGTGACTAAAAGTTTTGAAGTTGATTAAAGAGAAAGCCCATATTTTCCCCTCCTATAGGAATAAATTTTAAATCTATAAAAGGCAGAGGTGCATTAATGTGTGTTTTCACTGAATATTATATTTGAAATCAAGCATTAAACTGATGAAAAATTTTCTTAATTATTCAAAGAGGTTTGGAAGATTTGCATAAATGAACCCATATTTTAGGAATAGGTATAAAATGTGTTGATGTTTTTTGTAAAGATTTTATTTATTTATTTATTTATTTATTTATTTATTTATTTATTTATATTTATTTATTTTTAGAGAGCAAGCGAGCACAGGCATGAGTGGGAAGAGGGGAAGAAAGGGAGGGAGAGGAAGAGGGAAAGAATCCCAAGTTGACTCCAAACTGAGCGTGGAGCCCCACACACAGCTCCATCTCACCACCCTGAGACCATGACCTGAGCAAAAACCAAGAGTTGGCTCCTTAACCAACTGCCCCACCTAGGTACCCCAAGGTGGGATATTTAAAATAGAGGAATAGTGGAATGTGGGAGTTAACCCAAGTTAAAAGCTTAGCCGTTATATTATGGCCATTCCTTTGATATTAATTTCTGGCCTTTGACCAGCATATTCTTTTATGACTTACTGATATAGTCATGTATTAGCTCCATGAAATTGCACAGTCCATATGATAAAATACACAAATTATCAAATAAGATTATCTATTTTAACATTTGGAGTTGGAGAAATGGTGATATTCAATGATGTAACAAAAATATTTTATCATCTATGTTTTTCCTCAAAGGAATATATAAAGTAGATATATTTTCTGCTCAAAGCACAAGCAGTTTTGTGTTCTGGTTCCAGATAGAGTAAGCATATTTTACTTTGTCTCTCTCATGGAAAAAAACCTAAAACCTACCATGAATGGATTTACTAGCTATTTGAGAACACAGAAACACAAATTGTAGCAGACTGACTGGAAATAAATTCCAGACAACACTGAACCAATGGTAAGTTACCATTTCTGTGTCTACTGTTTTTGCAGTTTAAATAAAAACTCAGTCAATCAATAAAAATATAAAAACACAGGCTTAATCACAGAGGCCACAAGAGACTGCAAGGGCCAAAACTCTGAAGAAGAATACATTTCCTTTCTGACTTGGTGAAGCCATGGTCTACAAGGTTGGGGTAAACCACTGTTGTTTTTGCTTTCTCTCTAATTCTAGCACTCGGCCGTGGAGGTGGTTATAGTCACTGAAGTATACCAGAGAGTCCAGTAACTAAAGCCCAGATTTTTAGACAAAAAAAAATGGGGTGAGGGAGGAGGAGCCCCAGAGAACCTGAAATTATTAATGCAGAGAGAGAAGTGTGTGGAAAAGTGTCCCCTAAAGTTTTCTGTGAACTTCTGGGCCTGCTCTTGAAATGAATGGAAAAAAAATAGAATATCTAAACAAATAAATGAAATATACAAAGGAGAATCAGGTGGAAATATTACATATAAAATATACAATAAATAAAATGAAAGACACATGGATAGACTTCGTGGCAAAAGGGAAATGAGAGAGGAAAGAAAATATTCTCAGTGATCTATAGTAATTAGCAAAAGAATAAATATTCATATAATATGAATTTCAGTATGAAAGAGGAAGAAGGTCGTGCTTACAAAATATTCACAAAATTAATGGCTAAAAATGTCCTAAGTTTAGCAAAAGACATAGTAACAGATTCAAGAAGCTCAGAGTATCTCAAACAAGATAAATCCAAAGAATGCCATGATCCGATACAGAATAATAAATCTACTGAAGACTAGGACAAAAATAAAAAAATCCTGAAAGTTGCCAGAGTAAAATAACACAACTTGCAAAGGAACAACAATTTGAATCATTGTATATTTCTAATTAGAAACCATGGAAGGAAGAAGAAAATGGAACAGTGTTTTTAAAATGTTGAGAAAAAACTTAACATCCAGTAGAAATTTTCTTCAAAAATGAAGGTAAAATAGAGACATTTTCTGAGAAAATCTAAGAGAATTAGTCACTAACAAAACTGCTTTGAAAGGATTACTGCTAAAGTTTTTTCAGACTGAAGGGAAATAAAGCCAGATAGAAACTTAGAACCCTGGTAATGAAGGAAGAACAATGGAAATGGTAAATATTTAGATACATATAATAGATTAATTACTTCTGAGTTTTAAAATAATTTATTTGATATATGAAAATAAAAATAATAGCACTCATTGACTTGGTTTTCAATGCATGTAGTTGTAATATATAAGAAAACTATAATGTACAGAGGTGATGCTAAGTTTTCTATATTTCTCTTGAAATGGTAAAATGTTGGTTGTAAGTAGACTATGATATTTGAGTATGTATGTTGTAATCTCTAAAGCAGCTACTGAAGAAAAATTATAGGGATTAAGTCAAAATCACATTACATACTTTAAAGTGTCTTGCTAAAAAAAATTCAAATGACACAAAAGTTAGTAGGTAAAGGGGGAAGGTATTAGCAGAGGAAACAAACAAAAAATAGTAAGAAAATTATAGAATTTAATCCAAACATTTCAATAACTACATTATATACAATAGATATAAATGTAAATGATCTAAGCATACCCCTAAAAAGATATAGTCAAAATAGATGAACAATGACCAAACTATATGTTATATATAAGAAACTTATTTCAAACAATGATATCGGTCTTTAAAAATAAAAGAATAAAGATATACCATGCAAACACTAACAAAACAAAACAAAAGTGGCTATATTAATATCAAATTAGAATAAGAGCAAAGGATATTACCAGGGATAAGTGGGCCATTGCATATTCATCAAGAAGACACAGTTCTAAAAAAAAAAAAAAAAAAAAAGAAGACACAGTTCTAAATATTTATATGTCTAAAAACAAAGTTTCAAATATTGACAAAACAGAAAGGAGATTTAGACAAATCTACAGATGTAGATAAGGACTTCAATATTTGTCAATAACACATTGAACTCTTAAACAGAAAATTGATAAGGATGTAGAAGAAATGAACTCCATCAATCAACTGGATTTTATCAAGATTTTTAAAACATTCTACCCTACCCTAAACATCAGAATTCATCTTTTCAAGAGCATGTGAAGTACTCACAAAATGCAATCATTTCTGACATATCCCATATTAATATACTATTCCTCATTGCCAAAAAAAAAAAGCAAGCAGAGAATGAGCCAATCATTGCTTGACTCCAAAGTTAATCCCTTTACCTTCATTGTAAATGTCATGTTCTTATATCCCTTAACTTGATGGGTCTATTCAATATATTAGTAGCTTGGGCAGGCTTGTATTTAAGGTCCACAAATCTGTTTTGTTGAATCTTAAGTCTGAATAAAAAACAATAAACAGAAAGCGTAAGCTCCAGAAGAAAAAAGAGAAAGGAAGAAAGTAATAGAGAATTTCCCCTAATATCTAGCAGCCAATTAAGTCATAGACAGAATAACACCAGTAATCAGCTCTGAACCCAAATAGGATTTTTATATGATATATGGTGATATTTCTATCCACTAGATAATGTAATTGTCTAACCTGTAGGGATACCTTGTCAATCAAGCTACTCCATATGCATAATATTCTGAGGGGCCTATTCCCAAGGAGCAATAATGAAACACTCTTTAGAGATACCTACATACTCAATATTTTAATGCCAAACACTTGTACAAGCTGAGCTGGTACACAGCCTTAGTTTGGAGATTTTATCAAGAACTTCTATTATAATTTTTCCATGGCATCACAAATATTAGACCACTGGGCTCAAGTCTGCTTTGGAGAGAACAAGAGTCCTGGCCTCAGTTATCCACTCCGTACCACAAGGCCTACATTCTGAAACATATTTTCACTGCAGGGTAATAACTGGACACATTTGTAGTTCAACAATAAAGTTGTACCTGAGTTTTTATTAAAATATATGAAGAATGCAGATCTGTACCTCTGAAGCAAATAATACATTATATGTTAAAAAAAGAAGAAGAAGAAGATAGCAGGAAGGGAAAAATGAAGGGGGGAAATCGGAGGGGGAGACGAACCATGAGAGACTATGGACTCTGAAAAACAAACTGAGGGTTCTAGAGGGGAGGGGGTGGGAGGATGGGTTAGCCTGGTGATGGGAATTAAAGAGGGCACGTACTGAAGGGAGCACTGGGTGTTATACACCAACAATGAATCATGGATCACTACATCAAAAACTAATGATGTAGTTTATGGTGATTAACATAACATAATAAAAAATATATGAAGAACGTATACATATATATTTCCTTTGAATGACGGAAACATGAGTTTAAAATGTTTTCTGTGTAAAGTTATAAGTAGATGCTTGAAATCTGGGCAGCTGGATCAATCGCATCTATCATAGAATGCTATTGTTAAAAAGCCTCATTTCTGTGGTTTTTCTAAAATATTATATCTGCCTAAGTCATTTACCCTATATGGTCTCTGAAATGAGGGCTTTATATTAGATATGGTCTGTTTTGCTTTTTGATTCGTTGTTTCCAGATCACAAAGGCATAAAGATTTTAGTTGGGAATCCAAATCTGACTGATGCTTTATTCAAACTTTGAAGGATGCTTAATTAAATAGAAGGCAGTTTATACTTAGCATGAGAGAAGGCACTACAGCTGGAAATGTCAAGTGTGCCAAAGAAACAGCAGCTGCAGACGAGAGCCAGCTCATACCTGCTCACAAATACTGGTTGTGCCCATCTGTCAGCAACAACTCCGTGTTCAGTGGTGTCACATGGGTAGCAATGGGAGAAGCATTTACGGTAGAGAGAAAGACAATAGTTACCAGTCAGCCTCCCCTGACTCCCACCTCAACCCCACAGTCCGTTTGTCAAGCCATTGGTCACAGATGTCTTGCATTTTTTATTTGACAATTTGGACTATATTTGGAAGACAGTGGATAAAACAGGAAAGGTTTATGCTATAGAAACTTAATAGTCATTGCTTTAGAACAGTAGTGTGGAAGATTCTCTAGGGGTGAATGAGAGTGTTGAGAAATTAGAGGCAGAGAGCTGTGTGGTGGTTGCAATATCCTGAGTAAGGATTCTACAGTCTTAGGGTGGTAGGTAGGGGCATGGGCTGAAGACAGCTTCACAAATATGTGTGTGTAGGTGAATATTAAGGATGGTTCATGGATACGCATTCGGGTTAAATCTAAGTAGTTTTTGTATTAATAGATTCAGGAAAATTGGGAGGTTAGTGATATAATTCACAATGAAATACATATGAATACATAGACACAAAACCACATGGGACAGAGTGGTTATGATGTACTCCTTTTTCCTTGAACCTCATTCCAGAAATCTTGGATTGGCTCAAATTATACCCATGCAAGTGGTGTACTCTGTTAGCATTATCTGAGCACAGCACCCGAAAGGACCAAAAAACCCGTAATTTTTCTCCAGAGGAAAATCAGAGAATTAAAAGACATAATGCACACAGAATCTCTAAGTATTTTCATATTCTTAGTAAAAATTAAATACCAAATGTAATCAAAACAATTGCTTGAAAATTTAGCCAAAGTCCTCACCTCATTTCTTCCTTCCAGTAGGCCAAAAGGAAAATTGAGATTTCACTGTATGAACTTCTATGTGCTTTCATTTGCAATAGTTTTTTGTTCTGTTGGAATAGGCAGTTCTACAATAGATTTTTTCTCTTCTTCCCATTAAAATGTTAGATCATTGTACTCCAGCCCTAGCCTCTTCCAAAGACCTTTTTGCCAAGCTAACTGCTCAGAATCAAATGTTTCAGGAAACACTTTTTGACCCTGTTCCAAAATCTGCAGCCATTTTCCCCTTAGGAGCCATGTTCCTATTTTGTGGTCAATAGTTTAATCATCTTTCTATAAGATGTAAATATTTTGCTACTGTGGGTTTTTTGAATGCAAAGAACAAGTCACTGATGGTGAATACCACAGGGATCACACTGCTTTTATAACTTCAGGGAAGAACAAAACATGTTGGGGTAAACCAGTAAAAAGAAAGCTCTTTGAAAGCATTGTGCTCTACTGTAAATATCTTGCTTAACTTCAATGACATAAGGGCCCTTGGACATAGGCAGACATTTTTTACCTCTGTAACACTTTTTCAAATTCCTGAAAATAAAAACATCCATAATCATGTTTGTATCAATAACAATCAGATAGATAAGGGCAACTGTTTAAATTGAGATATCCCCCAAATATTTCATGGACTAATTTACATATATCTACATGGATTGCCAGAATCCTTAAAGACAAAAATTGTGAAAGACACAAGCATAGTTGGAGATTCACTCTTTTATATTGCTGATCGTAACTCTTCTCACTTACAGTTTAACATTCAAAGTGTATTACAGTATCTCCATCATCTTCAGGATAGTTTGTCACATAAAAAGCAGATTGAGAAAATTCTAAAGATTTTAGTTTAAGAATAAATATAGTAATTTAGTGAATATTGTAACAAATCTTGCCTGCTTTCAAACTCTAACATCCATTTACATACCCACCACAAAATATAATATTTTATTTAGAACATATTTGTTATATGATTAACATGTACATTGATTCAGGGCACAGAGTAGACAAAGGGAAGTAAAGATCGGGGAAGTAAAATATTCATCGTCAAGGGACTCAGAGTCCAATCGGGAGGGCAGTGATATGCACATAGTACAGTTGGATTTTCATAATTACCTGAAGGATCAGTGTTAGCAAAATAAGCCAACAGAAGAGTTATGACTTTCTGATTCGCTAGTAGATGACCATACCTGATGACCATATCTGAAACATGCTTTAAATTGCAGTATCAATATGTTCCATTTGAGGTCAGTCAGCCTGGAATCAATAGCCTTTATTAAAGCAGGTATATTGATTTCCGTTAGCTATATAATGTTATTTGAATGGTCAAATGATATGTGTGGTTTTGCTAATGGTTAAAGTATCTGCTTTTGACACTGGACATTTTTAAAAATATATTTTAGATGAATAAATGCCAATGGCAATTTTTTATATGGCAAATTTAAAATATAATGACTGTAAAAATAATATTCTTAGTAGGGTGAGAGGTTTTGACCAGGGAAATGTCAAAAAGCCATATATACTGAAATTTCTCAAATCATATTTTGAGGCATCTAGGCATGCCGATTAGCCTTAATTAGAAATAAAACATGTATAATATATTGATACTTTTATCCTTTAGAGTAGCCAAAGCTGCAGCATGGACTGAATAACTGGTTGATTAAATCTAAGATCAACTTTGTGTTTATTTAAGATAAATATATAAATTGTAATTATTTCTAAGTGTGCCATTTATGAATATGGGAAATACTTTTCTAATCACTCATAGAACCATTAATAAGCAATGTTAGGGACTCGGTACACTAAAACAAATGCTTTGCAAGGTAGGTTCAGTCAATGAGGGAAAGGTAAATCAAATCCAGAGGTGTCTTAGAGGGGAAGACATTATTTGGCTGTACAAAAGATCTACATTTGCTACTGAAATGACTTTATTAATAAAACTGACTCTTTGATCACTCTCTTCTTTTTTGTGTCTTATCATTCATTCCCTAGGAGAACTCAGTTTCCTATCTTTCAATATCATCTATTTTCTGCTGAGTCTTGTATATTAATCCCCAACCCTGTTTTCTCCCCAGAACTCTAGACTTATAATTCAACAGTAACAGAACTGTAACAGATCATATATATATATATATATATATATATATATATACATTACTTATGTTATATATTATAGCAGCATATTATACAAATATGTAACTCATATATAATTATACTATATAATATGAGTATTATATATATATATATATATATATATAATAGGTAACTATACTATGTCCAAAAAGAATTTTTTTAAGTATTCCCTTCCAAAATATGAACAAATCAAAACTTTCCCTTCAGAATTCCTTATCTCAAATGAATTCTATTATTCCATTTGCTTAGGAGAAAATTCATTCATTTTTTAAAAGATTTTATTTATTTACTTGAGAAATGGAGAGCACAAGCAGGGGGAGTGGCAGAGGGAGAGGGAGAAGCAGGCTCCCTGCTGAGCAGGGAGCCCATTGCCTGGCTTGATCCCAGGACTCTGGGATCATGACCTGAGCCAAAGGCAGACACTTAAACCACTGAGCCACCCAGGTGCCCCAAAATTCATTCTTAACTCTGCTTTTCCTCTATCATCCCATCATCAGTCTAAGCAATCTATTAAGTCCTATGGGAGATTTCTTTGAATTAGATTTAAATTCTAACAGTCATCGTATCTCTATCTCTGCGCTTTAATCCAAGCCATCGATTTTCTTCCCTGGACCATTTTAATAAACTACTAATTGATATCTCTGCTTCTACCCTTGCCTCTTAACAACCCATTCGACATGGAAGTCTAAGTGATCTACGGTCTTAAAACCCTACAAAAGTTTGCAAACTCAGTCTGTAACAAAATGAATGTCCTTACCATGGTATACACATCCTCACATTATTTGGTTCCTTGCTTTTTCCATTACCTTCTGTTCCATCTCTTTTACCCACATTCATTCAGTAGTAGCCCTACTAGTTTAATTGCTGACCATTTAAAAAACATATTTGGTCCCAATTCACATTCATTTTCCTCATTGATCAATGACAGTCTTGTCATTGATATCTGTATGACTTATTCCTTCAACTGTTTTATGTCTGTGGTTAAATGCTATCTTCTCTTAGATAATTTTTGCAACAGCCCTACATAAAATATAGATGTCCTGTGATCTTTCTTTATCTTTCTTTTACTTTTCTCATCATATTTATAAATATAAGGCATTTACTTGTTAGAGCTTCCTCCACCACCCTTCTAAAGTGTCAGATCTTTGAAGACAAGAACTGTCTTCTCACAGATAAATTATTTTAAGTGTTTTATGAGTATCATTAAATGAATGAATGAATGCTTGAGGGAGGGGACAGGGTTATTATTTATTGGAATCCTTCAAACACTGCTACCACCTAAATATTTTTTGGAAATACCATATTTTCATCTTTCCTATTATCATAGACCAAGTTCATCTCTCAGGACCTCTCAGATGTACTATCACAGTGCCATCTAACTGCTTTGTCAGTTGTCATCTTTGGCTTATGAAATCTAATCTTCACATTGAATGAATTGATAAACATATGGATCAAGTAACCAAGGAATGTACTTGCAAAGGAATTCTATCAAAATATTAGCCACTTACTAATTAAATTCTTCCCATGTATTAAAAATGGGTTAATATGTGAGATCTCTCTCTCTCTCTCTCACTCTCTTTTTGAGGGGGATGCTGGCTCTTCATGACCTGGCTACTATGAAAGTTTCTAAGTCTTTTCACTTTATGATATGTTTTATTCTTTCTTTATGTGATAAGAAAATGTAATTGCTTGTTTCTATGCTATTAATTTAGTTTGTCTTTACTTCCATTCATCTTTCTGCTACAATTTTCCATTCATGCCGCAGGTCTCAGATCATATTGCATCTAAGAAATCATTCTACTTTTCTCTTATTCTCAAAAACTAAAATTATATGTTTTTTTTAAGATTTTATTTATTTATTTGAGACAGAGAGAATGAGAGAGAGAGAGCACATGAGAGGGGGGAGGGTCAGAGGCAGAAGCAGGCTCCCTGCCGAGCAGGGAGCCTGATGCGGGACTCGATCCAGGGACTCCAGGATCATGACCTGAGCCAAAGGCAGTCGCTCAACCAACTGAGCCACCCAGGCGCCCTAAAATTATATGTTTTTAATAATACTATTTTCTAGGCAGCGAATTGGCTCTTTTCTACATAATAAATAATCCTAAGAAAGAGTATTGATATTTTATTAGGCAATGAAAGCACAGATTAGCAAAGGTCATAAAGTTACAGAGTGTGAGGCTATCAGTCAAATTCAAGTGTGCCTGATTCCCAAAGTCCTTTGTTTTTTCAATACGCAGCATGACTGTGAAATTTGCTCTATATTGTAGCATTTATAAAACAGTTTTTTTCTTGTATGTAAAGATCTTTACATCTTTCTTGATGTAAAGATTGTTCTTAAAAGAAAAACCATGAATTCTTTAGTAAAAAGAGAGCAATAATGAAGAATCATTACACACAGGATATTAAAGTAAACACCTTAAAGAATAAGAGAAAGTTTAGTGATAGTTTTATAAAATGTTAAAGACATTGTTGTCAGAAAAATATGTTGTGACATTTGTTTTCAATCCAATCTGTGTCTCCATGACAGTCATTTAGCATGGCTGGAAAATTCCCTTGGCAACAAATGGCAAATGAAAATTTCACTTTAATATTGCTCAGAAGTAGCCAAAATTAGACTGCTAATTATAGAATCACTAATTAGAAATACAGCACCTCTATACATAAACCGTGTTTTTTTTTTAAAACAAAGCAATGCACATTTTCATTTAGAGATAAGCATTATGTAGAATATGATCCTAAGTACTATTTTCTAATTTCTCTAAAGCCACATAGAATTGGTAGAAAAAAAAAAAAAAAAGATTAGAAAGTGTTATTTGACTTAAGCTATTTTGCTGTTTAGTAGAAGAAGCATCATGCTAGTTCTCTGCGTATTAAAAAGTCCTCTCCCTTGGTAGAAATCATTTAAATCCCTGAAAAAAGTACATTTCAATTTTGGGGCTTTATAATTAGCTTTGCATTATATACACATTTTCAGTAATCAAATCCTAACTTGTGGTACAGAACATCAATTTGTTTAGAAAGCATTGTTTATAGTGAATATATCCCTTTAGACAATGCATAACTTGAACAACATACCCAAACAGGCAAGAATAGCCTGCAGGGAAATTTAAAGCTTTATTGTTCCTAGAACCATGACATTATAATACCATGCTTTGTGCAATACTGATTTATAATTTATGTTATCTCTGTCTCTCTTTCTTTTTAAGCTTTAATTGAGAGTGAACTCTTGGGATAATGTTTAACTTATTTTAGATATGTATTAAAATGCTCAGCTGCAGCATTTATAAAGTATTTTGATGATAATTTTGCCTCAAGCTGTATTAACTATTAATCCTAAATCTGTGTGTTTACTTTGAGAAATGCATATTCCATATGTATAACATTTATCTAAAATTGCAAAATAAATAAGTAAAATGAATACATACATCAGCAAAATCCCAAACTATCAACCACAGAAAACTTACTTCAATGACATTTCAGAGACCACGTATTGGAAGACTATGAGAAAAATATTAGCTAAAACCTGAAATATAAAATATAGCTCTAGGAGGAGCTGTGTGTCTATAGGAGAGGGTAGACAGTTTCTTTTCATTATTATTTGATAAGGAAAATATTAAAGAAATAAATCTCAAAATAGTTGAAAATAACTGATTTCTTCATTTTATTTTATCAGCAAAGCATAATTAAATTACCATCCTTATAGTTTAGAAAAACAAAGATTATAGAAAAGGTGTTAAGTTATATAGGTTTTTACTAAAATTGCATTTTATTTTGATTGAAATTTATATTCAAATTATAATATAGTATATAGATTTATTTGATTTTCCTCTAGTGGGAAGAAGACCCTGAGGTTAATTGCTTGAGTATCTAAATCTTCTGATATCTAGTTTTAATTTCTACTATACTTGCTACGTTTAAAATTTTCTTTCCCAACATCAAATGAATATGTGCTCTAACTTTTAATCAAGTGATGCAAACATAGTTACTAAAAGAACACATTTGGTAACATATTTTATAAAGTTTATAACTGGTACACATGATCACCCACCTCTGACATTCTGTCATCAATAAAAGAACTTGTCTGCAATTGTTAATTGATTTAAATAGGAGAAATGATGCCCCAACTGTGTGTGTGTGTGTGTGTGTGTGTTTTGGTAGGAAAAGGCCATAAATTCATTTTTTTTTAACATTAAGGGTTTGCATTTCAGTATAAATTGTGCATGCGTTTTTCAAATGCACTGCAGTTTCAGTATCTTAAAAATGAGTTTCTTTTGTGTGTATGTTTAGTGTTGAAGAGTTTTTATCAGTATGTTTAAGATCACAGCAATTTGAACCATTTTCTGTTGGCATAACACATATCCATAATAAGAAATGGGTGAGTGTAGGCTTCTTCCTCTCATTTTGGAGAGATGTAAAATCTTGCCTCTGATATGTAATTGATAAATATTTTTAAAGATTTTATTTATTTATTTGTTTGAGAGAGAAAAACAGAGATAGCAACACAGAGCATGAGTGGGGAGGAGAGGGAGAAGCAGCGCCCCCCACAACCCCCACACACCCCACCCCTCCGAGCAGGGAGCCCGATGTGGGGCTCAATCCCAGGACCCCAGGATCATGACCTGACCCAGAGGCAGTCGCTTAACTGAGCCCCCCAGGCGCCCCCGTAATTGATAAAAAATTACAGTAACTGTGATATTATAAAATATTCAGTCATGTAATTAATTTACAAGCATCATTTGATCAAGTACTAAGTTTTAGATATCTTTGATTCATAGTTTAGACACATTTTCTATCTCTCTAGTGCCCATGTCTATTAGCAAAAGAACACATACAATCAAATAATAATTGAGCCAACTCTAAGCCTAAGTATTTTGTTAATATCCATAGGATTCATAAAATACATGATTAACACAAGATTTTAGAAATTTAAATATATTAATATGAAATTTTGGCTTTTATTACTTGCTCTTCTTCCTGATAAAAATATATGTAAATTTCTCCTCTTTTGGAGTAATCCTTATACAACTGGTCCAACCCCCAGAAGGCATGAAATTTCTAGAGGAACCTCTCGTTTCCCTACATCTACACAGAAATACATAATATATTCTTACAACATTGCAGATTTGAAAGATTTAAAAACTCAACAACAACAACAACAACAACAACTGAAGAGGACCCAAAACACACGATAGTCATTTTAAACCAATTTGTTCAATAATGAGGTAATTTTGGGGGTGCCTGGTTGGCTCAGTCAGTTAAGCAGCTGACTCCTGATTTCAGCTCAGGTCATCATCTCAGGGTCCTTAGATGGAGCCCTGCTTTGGGCTCTACACTGGGTGTGGAAGCTGCTTAAGATTCTCACTCTCCCTTTCCCTCTCCACTCCCCTCCCCCGCCACCACTTGCTTGTGCATTTTCTCTCTCTTAAAAAAAAAATAAGTAAATAAAAAAGAAATAATATTGGATTTAAATTATAGTACTCACCCCTTATCCATGGAGGAAACATTTGAAGACCCCCCATTAGTGCCTGAAATTTCAGGTATTACTGTATATATACTATGTTTTTTTTCTACACATACATATCTATGATAAAGTTTAATTTATAAATTAGGCACAGTAAGATTAACAACAATAACTAATGACAAAATAGAACCATTATAACAATATCTTGTAATGAAAGTTATGTGAATGTGGGGTCTCTCTCTCAAAGTATCTTACTGCACTGTGCTCACTCTTCTGATGATGATGTGAGAGAATAAAATGCCTATGTGATGAGATGAGGTGAGGTGAATGATGTAGGCACTGTGACATAGACTGTTGTTGACCATGGGTAACTGAAACCTTGGAAACTGTGGCTAAGTGGGGACTACTGTATAAGAGGTATAAAAGGGTGACAGGATGTTCCAGGTACATGTGGTAGGCAAAAAATGCCTCCTCAGAGATGCCCGTGTCTTAATCCCTGGAGCCTCTGAGTATATTATGTTGCATGGCAAAGCTTTGCAGCTGTGATTAAGTTAAGGATCTTGAGATGGAGAAATTTCATTTTCTTGAATCCCCGTGAATCTCATATTAGGGTTCTGAAATGAGTCCTAATTCTACCAATGCCCAGTGATTTCAGCACAAATGGTGTATTAGTTTGCTAGGGCTTCTATGATAAAATACAATGAACTGAGTGGCTTAAACAACAAAAATTAATTCTTCAAAGTTCTGGAGGTTAGAAGTCCAAGATCAGGGTGCCAGGAGAATTGTTTTCTTCCAATAACTCTGTTCTTGGCTTAAAGATGCCCTCTTCCTGTGATGGTACCCCTGGTGTCTCCCTGTGTCTCCCTGGTGTCTCCTTTCCTTATGAAGACACCGGTCAGATTTTATTAGAACCCAGGATAATGACCTCATTCTAACAATTACCTCTTTAAAGCCTTATCTCTAAATACAGTCAACATCCTGAGATAGTGGGAGTTAGGTACTCAAAATATTAATTTTGGGGAGCACACAATTCAGCCCCTAACAAAGAGTTACAGAACTTTGTCCACCATTGCTGTTGCAGTAGACACTATTAATATATTCCTTACATTCCTGACATAAAAGATGAACACCTTTCAACAACCATTGAAGTCAGCAAGAGCTGTATGACTTACTCTGATCAAAGAGATGTGAGAGAAAGTGACACTGCAAGTATTTAAGCATCAGCACCTGATCCTTTGTGCTCTCTTCCTCCTGCAGCCTTAGCCAGGGAGATTTCAGACGATGGAGCCTCTGTAAGCCTCGAAGCTAGGTGGAGAATAACTTCAATGAAAGCCTCGTGCATGCGCAATACAGATGGGGCATTCTCACTTATTTTCAAAGCACTGATATATTTTCATTGTTCTTTAACTACAGCATAGCCTAGTCTCTGCTGACTAATAGAGCTGCTATTGCTATTATGGCTACTCCTGGAATAGTTACACTCTCTTTCTCTGTGCCTAATTCTGCATTATATTCCATGAGTGTCACGATTTCCTTTATACTTCTCATGCCTTGGTTTACATTTGCACTTAAGGCAAGCTTTCTCTTTTATTATTTTCATCTATTTAGAGCAAAAGATCAGTGTTTTCCTTTCTGTCACTGTGAATTTTTTATCTTTTGCTTCAACTTCCAGTATTGATTAATATACCACCTCATTCCCACTCTGATCATTTTAGGATTTCAGCCCTTATTAGTCCAGCAAGTATCACTGAATCTCGATACTTTCTGGAATTTGAATAATTTAATAACTTCTAACACATTGTGAGAGGTTGATTTTATCTTTGTCTAAAAACCATTTTAAAGAAGGAAAAATCTTCATGTTTGGGGTTCTAGTAAAAAAAAGTTGACGAAACCACTGCTTTCTATAGGGAAAGACTGTATTTTTTTTTTTTTTGGCAGAGGAAGTATCTCCAGGAAGGAAGAATACGTATTCACATTAGACACTAGGAGAGTTAAATAAATAAGAGCAAAAAGAAAATTCGTTCCTCCAGATATGAAGCCAGGACAGAGATGGAGAAATTTCATTTTCTTGAATCTAAGGGCAGAGTAACTAAAAGGGTATTGAACAAAGAAGTGAAAATCCAGTAATTTACACAAGTTACTGTATTTGCCTTTTCTGTTTTTATGTGAGGAGGGAGGAAGGGAGAACTACAAAAGTAGTTTCAAGATAACTGGTGCGTATCATACTTTGTTATAAAAACTAAGGTTTTAGAAACTGTCATTCCCAATTCAATGAAAATTTGTCTTATTAAATTATTGATTCTTTAAGAGTTAAAAATATGATATTGCAGGCTACCTTGTATGTAAGAGGTCACTTGTCACAATTGTGGGCATTGAGAAATAATTTAATTTCTCCTTTCTATTCTTCTTTCTTGCTATGTGAATCATGAATGTGAAGATTAGAGGTTGAAGAGTCATGTGGAAATGATGAACACAAAATTAATAGCTAACTACTAATAATGGCAAAAGAGATACAATATGTTTATGTGTGTTTGTGTGTCCACATTTTTTCCTGGAATGATAAAGAGAAAGAGTAAATAGTTCCACCCAGAGAGTAGGATTGAAAAGCTAGCATGAAAGAGTGGCTTGTTTTATATTGTACACTTGAAATGTTAGGTTTTATTAACAGATTCCTGCTTAAATATACATAAATGAATTAAAGTAAATTTAAAGTAATTACTTTAAAGTATGTATATAAAATTATTTCTATTTATACAACATATGCATAATGCATATATATATATAATTTAGTGTAAATTATCTGTTTTACCTAATTTGTTGAATTTCTTTCTTCCTAGGCAAGAAACTTGGGTCACTCAAAGGGAAAGAAATTCTGATAGGCATTAGATATGTCAGAAGCAATACTCAAGGTGAAAACCAATACAGCAACATATATGTGATACTTGAGAGAAAGTATGAGGCAAGAATTTATATGCTTCTCACCAGTTCATTCATTGATCAAAGCTATAAAAAATGTTTAGGAATGTAAGAATTCAGAAAATATCACACGAATAGGATCACAGCCCTTCCAGTAAACTAAATGGGTATAAGAGCTTCATGTATCTAAGAAATGACTATAAACCTCAGGAAAGGGACTGAGCATTAAGGATGTCTAAATGTAGATCTGAAATTAAGACAAAAGAGAAATTAACTATTGAATATTGGTACATTTATTGTAATGTTCAATCCTTGAATGATGTTGATAAAAATAAAACTAAAAAAGTTGAAAGAGAAGACCCACATAAAGGGAGGGGTAATATAAGTATCTTGACTGCCTCATAAGAAAGAGTTGAGTTTCATTTTTGCTTTTGTTTCACTAGCCTTTGGAGATGTATCTTGAAAGACGTTGCTGTGACCAATGTTGAAGAGGTTACTGCCTATGTTCTCCTCTATGATTTTGATGGGTTCCTGTCTCACATTGAGGTCTGTCATCCATTTTGAGTTTATCTTTGTGTATGGTGTTAGAGAATGGTCGAGTTTCATTCTTCTGTATATAGCTGTCCAATTTCCCCAGCACCATTTATTGAAGAGACTGTCTTTTTTCCATTGCATATTTTTTCCTGCTTTGTCGAAGATTATTTGACCGTGGAGTTGAGGGTCCATATCTGGTCTTTCTATTCTGTTCCATTGGTCTATATGTCTGTTTTTATGCAAGCACCATGCTGTCTTGGTGATCACTGCTTTGTAATATAGCTTGAAATCAGGCAACGTGATGCCCCCAGCTTTGTTTTTTTTTCTTTTTCAACATTTCTGTGGTGATTCAGGGTCTTTTCTGATTCCATACAAATTTTAAGATTGTTTGTTCCAGCACTTTGAAAAATGTCATTGGAATTTTGATTGGGATGGCATTGAAGGTATAGATTGCTCTGGGCAGCATAGGCATTTTAACTATGTTTATTCTTCTGATCCATGAGCATGGAGTGTTTATCCATCTTTTTGTGGCTTCTTCAATTTCTTTCACGAGTGTTCTGTAGTTCAAGATAAAAAGCTCCTGCACAGCAAACATTCAACAAAACAAAGAGGCAACCCACAGAATGGGAGAAGATATTTGCAAATGACACTACAGACAAAGGGCTGGTATCCAAAATCTATAAAGAACTCCTCAAACTCAACACCCAAAAAACAAATAATCCAGTCAAAAAATGGGCAGAAGACATGAACAGACACTTCTCCGAAGAAGACATACAAATGGCTAACAGACACATGAAAAAATGTTCATCATCGTTAGCCATCAGGGAAATTCAAATCAAAACCACATTGAGATACCACCTTACACCAGTTAGAATGGCAAAAATTGACAAGGTAAGAAACAACAAATGTTGGAGAGGTTGTGGAGAAAGGGGAACCCTCTTACACAGTTGGTGGGAATGTAAGTTGGTACAGCCACTTTGGAAAACAGTGTGGAGGTTCCTCAAAAATTTAAAAATAGAGCTACCCTATGACCCAGCAATTGCACTACTGTGCATTTACCCCAAAGACATAGATGTAGTGAAAAGAAGGACCATATGCACCCCAATATTCATAGCGGCAATGTCTGCAATAGCCAAACTGTGGAAAGAGCCGAGATGCCCTTCAACAGATGAATGGATAAATAAGATGTGGTCCATATATACAATGGAATATTACTCAGCCATCAGAAAGGATGAATATCCAACTTTTACATCAACATGGATGGGACTGGAGGAGATTATGCTAAGTGAAATAAGTCAAGCAGAGAAATTCAATTATCATATCATTTCACTTATTTGTGGAACATAAGGAATAGCATGGAGGACATTAGGAGAAGGAAGGGAAATATGAAGGGGGGCAATTGGAGGGGGAGATGAACCATGAGAGACTATGGACTCTGAGAACCAAAACTGCAGGATGTGAAATCTAGAAAGGTGCATTTAATAAAAGGAGGTAATATTCTTCTTTCAGTCCAAAACAGATTATGTGTGTAAAAATTTCTTATGGGTGTGAGAGAAGTAAACAACATAAGATGAAAATGTAAAAAAAAATATATGTCAAACCCTGTTATCATGAAGGATAGAATTTCATTTCAACTATATATGTCATTTACAAAATTGGACCCTATAAGAAGTCTCAAAAAATATTGAGAGTTTTTAAAAAAAATACTCATATAACATTATTTTATCAGAATGAAATGAAACTATAAATTAATACAAAGTATTTAAAATAAAAGATTTCACATTGATGTTGAAATAATTATTTTCTTAAATTTTAAATAAACACCTCTTGAGTCAAAAAATACAAAATAATTTTGAAAAAATTGTAGAATATAATTGAAATTTTAAAAACATAATATAGCCAAATATTTGATGTAGCTGTGGCAGTTTTAGGAGGAAAATTCATAGTATTCAAACACCTACATCATAAACATAATAAATCAATAAAATATTCAAATAAAAACCTAGAAAAATGCCAATAAAATTAATAAGAAAAATAGCAGAAGGAAATAATTTAAGAATAAGAAAGCAGTAAATAATGAGTTAGAAAACAGAAATAAATTAGAAACAATAACAAAATTAACACTATTTGTTTTCTAAAGAAATCAACAATATAAACAAACCATTAATCTAGAAAAAAAGAGGAGGGTTCTGGTTATGTGCATACCGTCACCGAGCCCCATACCTCACTTTTATGTATTCTGTTCTGTAGCCTGTGATTGGAATCCAGAAACTACTCAAGACTTCATGCCACTTGGCTTCTTATTAGATTCAGACTAGAGTTCAGAGGAAGATTGGAAGATAAATTTTCTGCTTCTAGTCCCAGAAGTGTGTCTGTTGCTGGCCGCTGTGCTGTTGTAATATCAGGGTCTAGGATTCTAGACCTGCTCAAGCCAGCATCAGTCTGGAAGGTCAAGAACCAACTGAGAACCAAATCTGAGAAAGTTTAGAAAAATGAAGACTAAAGACCAAGCTTACATATGATTATTGGTTCAATATTATGAATAGTAAACACAAGCAAACACTATAATAGTATAATTTTTACTGCAAATATCAACTGGTTGGAATATAAAAAAAAATAAAGAGAAACCTCATTAAAATAGTAACAAGATAAAATGCCTCGGGAAAAATAAGCAAAATATGCTAAACCTAATGACATACAATCTTCCTACATAGGAAGACTCATTAAAAAGAAAAATTCTTGCCAAGAGAATATTGGCATCAAATATATATATTTGATGAAATAGTAATAAAATGCCAACAGGATTTTGTATCTAATGCTAGAAAAGTTCAATTTAATTTTTTCATAGAAAAGTATGCAAGGTCAAAGCAACAAGGTAAAACCCTTATAAAGAAGAGCAGCAATGAGGCAGAACAGGATTAGCTCAAACAAAAATAAAAAATATAGTATAAATATTTTATAAATAAAGCCATATGATATTGACACAGAAAAGATTGACAAAAAAAAACACAACAGTCTAGATCCAGAAATAGACTATACAGTCAGTGTTTGATAAAAGTGTTATTTTAAATTAGCATGAAAAACAATATTTTTTTAAATAAACAGTTGTGGGACAATGGGGTACTAATCACTTAGAAAATATAAATTTTGGGATCATACTTCATAAAACACAGCATAGAAACACTCCAAGAGGGTGCCTGGGTGGCTCAGTTGGTTAAGCGACTGCCTTCGGCTCAGGTCATGATCCTGGAGTCCCAGGATCAAGTCCCGCATCGGGCTCCCTGCTGGGCAGGGAGTCTGCTTCTCTCTCTGAACCTCCCTCCTCTCATGCTCTCTATCTCTTTCTCTCTCTCAAATAAAAAAAAAACAAACAAACAAACAAAAAAAAAAACAAAAAACACTCTAAGATTTTGGAGATCCAAAGATACAAAAGAAAAGCAGTATAAAAAAAAATGATCTAGGGGAGATGAGTAAATTCATTTATACACTAGATATGGAGAAAGTTTTCCAACTAGGATTCAAAACCCAGTAATAATGAAATAAATGATTGATAAATGCAACTACAGAAGTATTATATTCTAATATGTATTGTATGTATATATGCACACCATATTTTATGCATATATATATTTGCATATATGTAACAATGTATATGCATTTATCTATCAATACCCATCTATCCATCCATCAATAATCCTACGTTTTAAATTAGCTATAAACAGAATGACCTCTATCTATGTTGCCATCACCTAATCACCTTTTCCTTACTTCACATGTAAAATTTCAAATGAATTTTAGGACAAAATCTTACATAAATATCTTGGATAAAATTTATGGAATATGTGGAAAAACTCATAAATTAACTTCTTTGAACACTAGTCATTTGTTCTTCATTTATAAATTTGGAAAAACAGTAATCCCATGCATTTTGTGATATTTGTAGAGAATAAGCATCATTTTGTCCCTTGTTTCTCTGGGAAATGTATTCTCCTTCCTGGACCTGGCACTATGACTCGTCTCCACGGTATTTGAAGGAGCTTCCTTTTGGCCCAGGCAATGCTTCAACAAATATTTTGGAAATGGAATCGAGTAAGAGAAGTTTGTCTTTCTTTGACTGTCTGTTTCTAAGTTGTAAAGCTTAAAACCTACCCCTGGACATGTTTCCTGCTATTCAAACATGAGAAATGTGTAAAAGTAGAATTCAGAAAAGAAATAGAAATGAAGGAGAACAGAAAGTGAGAGATAGTTGTTGATTCACAGACTGTCCCCCAAATGAGGAGGGGAGGGAGAGACTGAAGGAAGGGGCAACCACTCCAGACTGGTCAGTGGCAGGTTTAACAACAAGGGAACTTACCTACAAGGCTTGTCTCCCTCACCTTTAAGACCAATAGATCTCTGTACCACCTGCCAGAATCTTAAAGGTTTATATGGAAGTCTTAACTGGGTTCAGCCACTTAGGCCATCCACTTGTCGCAACAACACGTTGTTCTCTCAAGGTTTCCTCCTTGAAATGGTTCCTGCTATTGGAAACAGTGCACAGAACATAAATTCCAAGGACGGGGAGCCTCCCATTGCCTATGTCCAGCTCTCGAGTTTACTAGCAGTCACGTCCTCTTGGTGACCTCCTCTAACAGAGTACACACATAGATAGGATGGACCAGAAAATAGAGACAGAGCACTTTTAAGCTGTTGTGTGTATTGGTTCCATAACCACACTTTTGTCCGCTAAGTTCCAAATGTCAGCTGAGGACCTTTAATAATTCCTCTAAATCTTTAGGCTAGTATAGGTTAGTATGTCTGTCATGTACAATCAAAAATATCCTTACTTATGTAGTTATTGTAGAGATCAAGTGATTTAAGTAAATAAAAGCACCTCATAAACCGTAAATCTCTATACAAATATATGGTATTATTATCATAATGCTGTAATACTTTCCTTATGTTGACTCAGTACTTATGAGTTTCTTTTTCGCCTCTATCCAGAGATTTTTAATGACTAATAAAATTCAAATAGTAGTAAAAAAAAAACAATGATATTACTTACTGAATTTTCAGATCCAAGGAGAAAGTGCAGCTATGAATGGATTTGAAACCTGAGAATTTCATTATATTATGTAATGAATAAAAGCAAGATTTAAAAATTATGTATTATCCCAGTGATTACAGAGCTATGAAAATGAACACTCTTGATGACTATGCTGAAAGCAAAACTGTTGTTAAATAAGATAGCTTTCCCAAATCCTCTATAATGCCACTGTATTCTCTATGCTTGCAAAATGTTCCTACTGTCCATTAATGGATTCAAAATGTTTCTTCTTGTTAAGACGACATTTAAAAATCAATGTGTGATAATTTATTTAAAACAGTTTTGCAAGTAAGCAATACTTGATGTATTTTTTATGTTATTTTTTTCTGTAACTTTAGCAGAAATGAAAAACAAAATATTTATATTCAAAGTATGCAAAGCATTCTTGACTCCTTAGTTTGCATAATACAAATGGAATTTACCATAAGTCTTAAAAATTCAATCCCTCCCAAGTTGTTCAGCATTATATCCAATTCCTGTTCCTCTTTCAAGGATCAATAGTCTATTCTTTTTTCTTACAAATTCTAATTTCCCCAATCAAAATCAAACATGTAAGCAAAAATCACATTTATTCTATTTATCTAAAAAAAAGAAATTTCAGACCATCAAAAAAATTAGGCCACAAACAATGGTAAAATGTGATTTCTGTTTGAATTCCTCATATTTTATTCAGGGAATTCATCAATGGGATAATATGTATTTGTTGTTTCTAGCTCACTGCACACTATCTTTTATTTCTTCCAATATTATCCATTTAAGATAACTAATAGTTTTTACTTACAAAGATTCCAAACCTATGCTATTTTAATAGATTATTTTAGAAAAAGCAACTCTTCTTGTGAACACTCTTTACCCATGCTTATGATGGTGGTTCCTTGTATCAAATCCACCTAATTTCTTTTCTGCATATTAAATAACTATAACAAACTTTAGTAGATATGGAGGGATCCTGGTTGAAAGATGGAAAAAGAATCAGATCGAGCTCTGATGTATTCAAAAGGGTGACAGATCTAGCAAGACATGAAGAAACTGTATTCTAGGATTGCCCAGTTAAAGAGAAAATGAACACCGTTTTTCTCAAAAAAAAAAAAAAGTTTGGAGTTTCACTTAATGGTTAATGAAATGAATTGACAAAGACTATTGTTACTAACAGCTATTGAGAGCTTATTATGATATTCAGAGATTCTAAATACTATTTTAAGGAGTACCTTTCCAAACTTTAGATTATCTGGTGAGTTCATTCCAGTTTGAGTTTTCAGATGATTCCTTTAATACTTTGATATATCTTTGTCTCAGCCTCCAAAATATAACAAAAAACAATAAGCATAATCACCTAGATCATGACTTAAAAGTAAAATTTTTTAATACTTCTTTTCATTGTGTATAGTTCCAAACTTCCCTGATCCTCAAAAAAAAAAAAAAAGTCTCTTTTCAGAACAATGAGTAATTTTTTTCTCTAAGTTTTTTTTTTTTTATTTCACACTGTTCTTCTTTAGACCATTTTTAGGATGATTTTATTACAACATAAGTTTTTCTTTTATGTTTAATGTTTAATATTTCCTTTCACAAGCTTAATGGTTTCCTATTTCAAGTTCTGGTTCTAAAGTATTTTCATTTCTCACTGTTTTTTCTTTAGTTCTTAGAGCCAGAATGTTTTCTTTTTCATCTTTATTCTTGATTTTTACAGAAATGTTATTAAAGCTAGTCCTACATTCCAATCTCCAAATATAATAATTTATCTCTATAATGTCTCTTTTTTATATGCATTTGTTAATAAAATCTACCATTAATCTATTATTGAATCCAGAGTTTGGGTCATTAAATTATGCAATTGTATTCAAGACTAATGAATAAACTAGAGGTATTTTTTTTTTTTTAAGTAGGTTCCATATGCAGTATGGAGCCCAATTTGGGGCTTGAATTCACTGACCTTGAGATCAAGACCTGAGCTGAGATCAAGACTTGGACACTTAACCAACTGAGCCACCCAGGTGCCCCTATAGCAATTTTTTTAATATATACATATATATCTTATTTTAAATTCAATTAATTAACATATAGTGTATTATAAGTTTCAGAGGTAGAGTTCAGTGACTTATCAGTTGTATATAACACCCAGTGCTCATTATATCATGTGCTCTCCTTAATGCCCATCAGAGCTATTAAAAAAAAAAAATGGCGGGAGTAAACATTTTTTTTTTAAAGATTTTATTTATTTATTTGACAGAGAGAGAAAGAGAGTGCATAAGCAGGAGGAGGGGGAGAGGGAGAAGCAGGCTCCCCACTGAGCAGGGAGCCCAATGCCTGGTTTGATCCCAGGGTCCTGGGATCATGACCTGATCCGAAGCTTAACCGGCTGAGCCTCCCAGGAGCCCCTGTGGGAGTAAACTTTGTACTTGTTGTCAAACCCCTCAGAAAGGCTGGTTACTTCAAATATACAAATGAAATTAGAAAATTAATCCAGTTATAACATTCTTGAGTAATTATTCACTTTCTTGAATAATTATTCACTCTTTCTTAAATAATTATTCATTCGTGAATAATTATGCATTCTCCACAAATTTAAGGTTTGAGTGAAGGTAAAATTCAGCAGAGAATTTTTAGATTTTGACAGAATTTAGGTAATGTTTATAGGTGTAGAAACAGAAATTACATTTTATATGTGGAAACAAACCTGGGGAGCTTATAAGTAGAGCATATGAGAGACAATAACAGACCAATTGGAGAATCATAATGGATCAAGTATGGCTTTGAGATACAGGTTAGATAGATAACAGGAAGTTAATTCTTGTGTGGAAATACCGTTCTCTAGGAGATAGAAATTGGAACATATTGTAGTTGCAGTCACAGACAAGATTAACTATATAATTTCTGGAGCCCAGTGCAAAATGAAAAGGCAGAAATCCTTATTTAAAAATCATTAATAAATTAAGATATCAACATCAGAACATTAAAGGAAGCACCAACACCTCCAAGCCAAGACACTGTGTGACCGCAGAGTTGCATTCCTTTGAATCTGGCAGAAAACAGGAATCATTGTCACGTAGGTATGCCTTTCAATTCCTGACCTCCAGGAATCGAGTTGTTCCCTGGCCCTGGGTGCTGTTCCCTGAAAACTGTCAATGCAAACTCAATGAAGGCGTACTTCCAATAGGGTCCTCTCAGCAATGACTAAGCATGGCAGGGTTACTGAAGTTGGCCTGTTCCTTAGACATATGTTATATTTCTAACAGGTGACTATGGCTTGATGACTCAATATTGTCCTAGCCTTGACTTTCTTAGGAATGTTTTGTTTTTGTTTTCTATCTAATCTTACTTACTTCCCTCTCTCCTCTAGAGGAGTCAGACATGCATTATGGTCTGATGCTTTCCTGAACTTCTCTGGCTTTCTTCCATTCTCTCTTACCCAATAAATCTTTTGCATATCTAATCCCATCTAGTGTCTGCTTGTTGAAGGACCCAAACTAAAACCTATGATATCAGTAATTGTCTGAAGCAAAGGGCCTGCATTCCGGGACCATTTACTCATCATCTGATGGACAAACATGATGATATCCAGAGTAGTATGGGTGGTACATCCAGTGGTAGTGACAATGCAATTGCTAAAGATTTCACTGGAGGTGCCCTGGGACATAGTTAACAATTGTGGGAAGTGTGCTTGCAGATGCAAGGGTTTAGGTATTTGAAAAGGGTGAAAGAGTGTAAGTGGCTGGTTATTGCTGACACTCTCCAGAGAAATAATGAGAAACATAAGGTCATTAATGGCAGATAAAGCCTAAATTTGAGAGTCAAAGGATGTATTTTGTAGCTTACAAGTAAGGTCCTTCTCTCCTGTAGCAGAAAGATGAACATAGTTGAGCAGAAAAACATCAAACAATTAGAGATACAGAATAAGTAGGTATTAAATACTCAGTCAAGATATATTCGGTCAACCTTAGAAATATCCCAGGTATTGGATATTGAGGATGCTGGATGTAGAGGATGAGCATCTAAAAACATGTAAGTAAAAATTCATTGACTTGAAAATACTTTCTGGGGTAAGGGATTTAACAAGCTGGCAATGATCCTATGGGATGGATCAAAATCTGTTAGGATGCCTCTGAGAGATCTGAAGAAATTGATGGCTAATGAGTAACAGTATAGAAATGATCAAGTTATTCTGGCTGCCAGTAAAAGAAGGAAGAGAAAGGCTGAAGAAAGTGGGCATGCTGAAATTGAAATCTGAGAGGTCAAGAAAACTGCCAGAGTACTACATTCTATTGTAAGGCAAAAAGGACATAACATTCACCAAGGCTGTCAAGAGTGTGTTGATACAGGAGAACCAACCTCACTAGGAAATACAGTGATGGCTCTCCATTTCAGGCTAGGTATGACAGTTGGGGTGTTGATTTTAGTACTCAATTTACCAATATCCATGGGCGTTAATAGAGGGAATGCTAATAGAGGTCAGGTGATAGCACTTAACTATCAAAACCCAGAAGGCTACAATTATGTAATAAATAGCAAGGTTGGAGGGACCAACAAGAGGGCTTCACTAGAAGGGAATTTTATGAACAGTTAATAAAACATGGCATCCCTTGGAATAGTCAACATTAGTAAAGGAGCAGACAGCTGACATTGGTTACCTCAATAAAAATTCATGACATTTGCTGAATTCCCAGACCTTAGCTGATTTTCAGTTCTGGAATCTATTGTCTGGACAATATGTGAGATTCTTATGAGAAAGTACTCTGCAACTATATGGTAAGTTTATACCATACTGATTCATCCAACCATTCTCCAAAGAACCTATGGTCATTCGTTCAGTTAACTGTACCCTGAGAAAAGGAGAATAATCAGACATTTGAGAACTATTGAATATAGGGTTCGGATATGGCATGAATACCCAGCATGGTGTCAGCATGGACCTCCTGATAGAGGCGGGCTTATGGGGGACCAAGTAATAAATAGTGTTATGGTTAACAGTGGGTCCATTAGGTCAATAGACACATTCACTAATAATTCCTGACCCAGAGTGTACCAGTAGCATCTATAGACTTGAGAGTTGGAGTAACTCCCACATTGCTTCCCTGCCTGTGGGGTAAGAGCTAACATAGTTGGAAAGGGCCATTCAAAACCTCTGAATCTGCAACTCCCCATCTCTCAATTTCACAAAGCAATATTTGTCGTGCTTTGTTAGGAGAATTAATGTATTGACCTGGAAGCAAAGAGAAAGGAAGATACTCTGATCCAGAAAAAGTAGAATAAGGATAAATTGAGAATTAAGTTTAAAACATATCTTTAACAGCTGTGTCTGCTTCAAAGGATTAGAGGAACAACAGAGGAAAATTAAACGTAAAGAAAAAATTAAAAGTATCTAACTGCTATAGTTAAGGAATTGGCAAATAAGGAATGTTTATGCAGTCACTGATGTAGTGCAAGTTATTTAAGACCTGGGAAACTCAAACACTGAAGGAAGGTAGTGCTTTGGGAAGACTACCTGGCTAAGTCCATGTGATTTCTTACTAGATGGGCTAGATTTATGGACTTAACAGGATTCAGGAGGAGAAAGGAAGAAGGAGAAGGAAGATAGGTACCCAATAAAGTACGTTCAAAAAATGCCATGAGTTTCTCCTGAGACTGAAGCAATGCAGACAAAATAGCATGAGATGGGATTAGAGTAAGAAGAGTAATGTTAACTGTCTGTCCTAGATTTGGAGTGGATGGTCTCAATAGAGAATAAGTTCTCTTTCTGGGCAGAACTCTTTCATGCACTGTGATTCTGCATGGAGTTGTTAGAGAAGAAATGGAAATGGAGTGGTTTCAAATATTCACGAGATCCTTTATGGGAAGAAATTGTCATCAAACTGTTGTCATTATAGCAAATATGGACCTAAGGACAGGTCATAATTAATTTCTTCATGGATGATTTCTATCATCTGATTTTAAAATATCAATCTATAGGATCTGGTCAACTGGCATGGATTGATTAGATCTTGGTATGAAACTAAGATTAATTTCTCTTCTATTCTGTATTCTAAAATACAGTGTCTAATAAATATTAGATAGGGATATCATTTGAAGCAATATTTTTGCTACAGTGTCTTGAAATATAAGAATGTAGAGCTAGAACCTCCCGTCCTTTTTTTTTTTAAGATTTTATTTATTTATTTATTAGAGAGAGAGAGAGAGAGAGAGCATGAGTCGGGTGCAGGAGCAGAGGGAGAAGCAGACTCCCCGCTGAGCAGGGAGCCCAACACGCGGCTCGATCCCAGGACCCTGAGATCATGACCTGAGCTGAAGGCAGATGCTTAACCAACTGAGCCACCCAGGTGCCCCTCCTCTTGTCCCTTTGAGTTTTTGGGCAGTTTTGAGGTACATTTTTGAAAAAATTTAATAAATCTGAGTTTGGGTATTCCAAAGAAGCCCCATATATTATAACAATTAATGTCTAAACTGAAGCTACAGAATAACAATCTAAATAACCTCAAGATCAGACCATCACCTGAGACCTTTAATGCTCAACAGCTGCCCTTTAACCCTTCTAGAACATACTGGGTTTTCATCTGCAATTATGGATCATAAGGTAATTATCACTTTTAAAATTGTCTTCTTGACCGATATTTTGACTGATTCTGGGGACTTGATTTTATCAAAGATAGAGTAAACTGTTTTCCAAAGCTAGGAAAGAGACAAAGTACTTCTCTGGGGACAAGCTTACTCAGGTTCTGTGAGTGGCCTTGTTTCCTGATGTGGGTTGGAAGTCTGCCTAGAAAATAAAGCCAATAAGCAATGGGAAACAGAGATAAGAGATGAGGGGAAAAAGATTTCATGGCAAAGACCCTGTTTCCATTGGGACTGAGGCTCTGCTACTCCATTGTTTTCTCTAGAGTTATATGAGTTTTCTGATAAGAGCTTTTGGGCCAAAGCTAGTTGGATTTGGGATTTCTATTCTTTGTATTGAAGTAAAAATGAGGAGAAGATAAATTTTAAAGAATTTCATTTTTCCAGAAAGGATTTGTATACTACTTTTTCAACTTTATTTAAAAATAGATATTACTTAGGGCGCCTGGGTGGCTCAGTTGGTTAAGCGACTGCCTTCGGCTCAGGTCATGATCCTGGAGTCCCGGGATCGAGTCCCGCATCGGGCTCCCTGCTCGGCAGGGAGTCTGCTTCTCCCTCTGACCCTCCTCCCTCTCATGCTCTCTGTCTCTCATTCTCTCTGTCTCAAATAAATAAATAAAATCTTTAAAAAATAGATATTACTTAAAATTGAAGGAAAAATGGTAAATTTAATACATTAGTGATTTTGCTATTGCTGAAATCATTTTATTTGAATGCATTGCCATTTATTTCATTATATAAAAGCCCCATAAAGGAAGGGAGCCTATCCATTTTGTTTTCTTCTTATCCTCGATATCTAATCCAAGAAGAACTCAATACATTTTCTGTGACTCCTCAAATGTGTTATGCATCTGTAGAGAGAAAAATGGAGTCTCTCATGTCAAGCAGGAACCTGTGTCAAGCAATGATGCAAGTAGTTAAATGCAGTGCAGCTATGAGATATCCCTGGGACCAGCATCAGCTGACACACCAGAACTGATAACAAGCAGGAGCAGAGGAGGTCTGCAGGGGCCCAAGTCCGATTGAATCCCTTTAAAAAGGGGAGGGCTTTGGCAGCAAACTGTCAGTCTCTTCAGACCTGACCCCTCTATGTCTGCCCACTTAGAAAAGGCAACTGCCGCGGAAGGCTCTGCTGATTGATCTCCAAACAGAACTGAGAGCCTTCCCTGCTTGAACATAATAAGCAATAAGTGCCAAGAGCTAATCTGGACAGGACAGACACTTTATCTCAACTGCATGCCCACAGACTGACTTGGGTTTGGTTTGTTAACTTCCCACACCCTTCTGTTATCTTGTTTGTTGTGTGGCTTGTCTTTTGTCCTGCTCTGTGTGCTGTGTAAGAAGCCAAGTTTAATCACATGGTGAAATATCATTGAGTTTGGAATCCTGAACTGCTTTATCATTGTGATTAACTTTGCTTTATGATTGAATAAAGCTGACATCTTGGAAAGACACAACTCATGTGTACCTTCATGGAGTGCTCATGACAGCATCTTATAAAAATCACTAGGAATTAGGATGTAAAATGCAATTGGAATAGTAACAGGAGGGAAATTCTTACTAAAGAAAGTCTTGGTATTGACTTCATTGAAGTCCTCTCAGTATTCCTTTAGAAGCTTCTAGAACTAATAGAAAAAAGATTATAGGATGCCTGGGTGGCTCAGTTAGTTAAGCGTCTGCCTTGGGCTCAGGTCATGATCCCAGGGGCCTGGGATCGAGTCCCACATGGGGCTCCTTGCCCAGCAGGTCACCTGCTTCTCCCTCTGCCTGCTGCTTCCCCTGCTTGTGCTCTCTCTCTCTGACAAATAAATAAATAAAATATTTAAAAAAAAAAGATTTTGAAGACTATTTCAAGGTTCAGCTATGCATATTATTGGTCATATAAAAAATGGTGTAAGTTGAGAAGGTTGCTTTACATGTTTTCACATGGAAGTGATATCAGGTTTTCCCTGATTTTCAGCAACTCTTCTCCCCTGAGAACATAGTGAACAATGGCTTTGCTGATAAGCCAAGTAACTTAACAAAATGAACTAAACAGTAAGTGAGGAGATACTCTTTTCCTCTCCTCACTCAACGAATAATTCATTCATATTATTTAGCGGGTTGGAGCACTCAATGTGTCTTAAAGGAAGAAATGGATGGGAGAGGCTTTCTTTCTCCTTTCCAGCAATGAAGGCGGCTTTTGAATTTGATACCTTATTCCATTAGCCAATATTCTTTTTCCCATTCAGAAATTTCAAGTTAAGGGAGGCCCTATTTACTAGCAAATAAATCTATTTTTTATGCGTTCTCCCAAGGACACCTGTCCTAAAAATAACATCATAATTTCATTATTATTTTTAAGAATATTGATGTTTAGGTAGAAAATCAAACTATTACTTTTAACAGAAAAAAAGACACTTGGTAGAATAAAATATTCTGTTGTGAAAATTAAACAAATGCCTTTTAGTAGAGCAAGTAAAGAATATTTCTTATACTACTGATCTGGCTCAAAAGCAATCCTTAAAGGAGGAATTCAAAAGAATAATTATTACTTAATACTGTACTAGAATGTTAGCAAAATAACTTAAACAATTGAGCAAGAAAAATTAGATTATTTGCTAATAAATTTATTATATTCCTAATTAATATTAAAATACAAACCTAATGAAAAATAAATTGAGGAGTTTTTGTTAGTCTCTTTAAGAGCTCTTATTATGAAGGGCTGTAGAAATTAATCATTTGCTGAGAAAAAAGAAAAGATAGGATCTATATAAAGAAATAGTCACATCTGATTTAAAAAAAACCAAAAAACAAAACATGAAAAAGGGTTCTTATTACACCGTGGTTTGTGGGAGCGATAAAGTAAAAATCCAAAAGGTCCCTCAACAAGGTAAGAGCTTACTAATTCTGGCATTTCCGTGGCATTTAAAAAAATAATAAAATAGAGTTTAAAAAAAGACAAAATAATGGTGAAATGAGTTGGTTTTTGAGGCAGAATACCTGGGTTTATGTGCTGGCTCCAGCATAGAGAAGCTCTATGACCTGATGAAAATCACTTAACCTATCCAAGTCTTAATACCCTCTTCTCTAAAAGCAGGTAATGAGGAACACATATTCCATGGGATTGTCTGAGAAATAAAAGAAGGAATGCTCATAACACAGTGCCCTACCTGGCCCATTTCAGAAGTTCCTGGGGCTTCACGCTACATCGAAATTACTATTTAGTAATTATGTATTATTAATTTTGAGTACACTAGGGAAATTACTCTATCACTAGTTTTAAAAGAAACAAATAGATCAATGAACTGATGTAAATTGTCCTAAAACTTAGTTACATATCAATATATACATATGTTAATACATATATATATATATATCAGCTCTATATACACAGATTTATTTTTATTTTATTTTATTTTTTTAAAGATTTTATTTATTTATTTGATAGAGAGAGAATGAGAGAGAGAGAGCACATGAGAGGGGGGAGGGTCAGAGGGAGAAGCAGACTCCCTGCTGAGCAGGGAGCCTGATATGGGACTATATACACAGATTTATACATCACTATATAAAATTTATCTATGAAAATGCACAAATAAAATGTCTTCATATGTCATTAAAAATTAATGAAATAAATTGGTAATCTAGTTAAATGTTTGGAAGAAAAACAAAACTAGGTTATCCTTTCCCAAAATATTTTAAAACATTATTCTATAGTTTTAATTAATTATATATTGGTAACTGTTAATATATTTTAACATGTGAAATCAAAGATTTAAAAAGAATATAAATTAGTTAACACTTCCTTAGTACAAGGATAAGGACAGATCCAATAATTTTCTACATGAATATCACTTTTTTCTGTAATAGAAGCAAACATCATGTAAATTTGAAAGCATGAAAATAGCGAGAAATTACATTATAAATATCATTAATTAATTTAAATAAAATATTTTTATAAGAAAGGTAAAATCCTTGTATTATTGTTTAATAATAACATAAGTGTTAGGAGCTCTGCTTAGTCACTGAAAGAAAGGAGCTCTTTTTCTTAAATACTACATACATTTTTCTCTATTTGTAAGACAAGATGATCTTAAAATATTTATTCTGCATTATTTTGCTTCATTATATAAATTAAATGATTAATAAAGTCAACGTTTCCACTAGTTTCTAACTAGTTTAATTGGACAAAATAATATCAAATAAGCTTACTTTCACTATGTTTAGAACTACTCATTTTGATCTCTCACACTGAAGCCACTTTGTCCATCCCAATTTAATATTACCAGATACAAGAATTAACTTGTAATTATTTCTCTCCCACACTATTCATTTAAAATTATTTATTGAATATTTATTATGGGCAAGGAATAAGATATAGTACTTTCTCATTCTTATTTAAGTTAACATTGTGTATTGTCAAAGTCTTGTACTTTCCTTTGGGCTACCACAGAGGCATATGGCACACACACACACACACACACACACATGCACACACAGAAAAAAAGGTTTCAATTTAGTGTAATCTTACCAAATTTATACATTTATTCAATTCACTCATTCATCTATCCATCCCTATTTATTGAGTATTTTTTATACGCAAAGCACTGTTCTAGGTTGTTGTATGGACCTTACATTATATAGCAAGATAAAATAAATAAATCTGATAACTAAGTAGATAAATAAATACAATATAAAGTGGTGATAAATAGCATGAAAATAATAAAAGCAGAATAAGGTGATAGAAAACAAAGAAAAAATATTCAGTGAAGTGTAAAACTGTAACAACATTCTACTCACTATTATCTTATATGCTTCCAAACTTCTTGAAAATTCATTTTTAAAAGTCACTACATCTGAGAAGAAATTTGATTTTTTTCAAATATAAAAATAATTGGACTTTTTTTTATAAAAATACAAAATCACTCAGAACTTGCTAGTTGGTATTCCAAGACATAATTGGTCTGATATAATACAATATTATTTTTTAAAATATGCATGTTTTTGTGTATGTATTATAATTTTGATAGACATCAATCTATTATTTTTCCTTTTAAAATATTATTTTCTGTTGTTAAGTTTTAAATATATAGATACTTTCAAAATAAAATATAAATAAAATAATAGACATGCCATTCCATCCAAAATTTAAATTGTATAATGTATTTTTTTTTAAGTACAAGTAACATATCCAGCTTAGGGAAAAAAAACATATAGAAGAAATTCTTAGACTCCAAATATTAAATCAAGGATTTTAAAACTTTCTATTAAAATATCCGTATTAATTTATTTTCCTCTACTCTTTAATACAGATGAGCCCTCTAATTACGTTTTCTTAGTTGAAACTTCATTTCTCATAAGAGTTACCTCAATTATTTGTTGCATTACTTACCTAAACCTCTGTCCAACACATTTCTTAATGCATGTATGTATTCATTAATTTATTATCCTATCATTCATTTAATGCTTAGTTAATGAGGATCTTCTAGATGAAGGATGATATACTAGGAACATGAGTGGACATTAAAATCAATGATGTCTGTAAGACATTTATTTGGTGTTCATAATTTAACTTCACTGAATCTCAGAATTATAGTGCATGATAAAGTACTAATGGCCTCAAAACTGTCATGAAAATACTCTTCAGAACAATCTGGCAAATCACAATGGTGTGGTTTCCTCTGCAACACCACCAAGATGCTTTTTAAGACTCATTAAAAAGACGGATTCTAAAATATAAAGGGAGTTCAGATGTTCTGCAGTTAAGAAAACAGTTATGTCTATGAGACCATTTTAGGAAACTTCATAACATCCCAGCCCTTACCTATCTCTCTCTACTGTCCTAAATGCACTCTACAGACAAACTCCATTCTTTGCTTACTAATGAACACAAGCCCATCATTCCTAGTCTCCATTTTAATTGTTTTTTTTCTAATTCTAAAATTTGAAAATCATCTCCATTACTTATTAGTGATTTACAGAGACTCTAACTCTTCTCTCCCTGGCATTCTCCAATGCAGGTGTGCATACACACACACACACACACTTCAAATCTCCAAATGGTATAAATTATTGGTGAAACTAGTGTGTACTTTCTATGGAAACATGACTTCCAATCAATTTCTCTAACCACCCTTAAATACTAGAAGCCATCACATCTATCTTCAGTCTACCAGACATTGAAGACTGACTCCCCAGGGAAATGTGTTCTCACCATTACTGAGGACCTAATGCTTGTTATTGGTTGTAATAATAGCAACAACAATGTCAAAAAGAACAGTAAACAACAATATAACTAAGTCTACGATAATTACTTTGTGTGTATATTAATCTATGCAATGAAATTAAAGTTGGCTATTGTATTCACCTTTTACAAATGAGCTAAGTGATTAAGAAGAAATTTAAATAATTTGCCAAAGGTAATCTTGTCAGTCTATGCTCTTTAATTCAATTCTAGATGTATTAAATCTAGATGTATTAACTTCCAAAGATTAATTTGTATGATTTTTCCATATTGCCTGATATCTTAAAGCTTTTACCAAATTTATTATTATTATTATTGTTATTATTATTATTATTACTACTATTGAAGTTGGGTACATTTATGTCACTATTATTTAGATTGTTACATTTTACAGAGAAAGGTTTATATGATTTTTATATATCTATCATCTATCTATCTATCTATCATCTATCTATCATCTATCTACCTATCATCTATCTACTGTCATGCATGGTATAGTGGCCTATTAAAAATAATATTCATTAGGTATTTTCTGAATTTAGTAGTCAGTATAAAATGAGTCATAAGTATTACAAGAGTACTTCATTTTTAAAAAATTCGTTTTGTTTCCCATAACCTTATTTCATTTAATGCTAAAATTAAATATACTTAACTTTTCCACTTGGAGCGAACTGAATGAAAGTGGAAAAGAGTTCTGATTTTTGTCATAAAGTGCACTAAAAGCTCCTGTATAAATTCTGCTAAATCTCAAATCATTTTTTTTTTTTTTCTTTTCTTTTCTTTCTTTCTTTCTTTTTTTTTTTTTAAGTACAAGTGTGTGGGCTGTGATCTTGACAAGCTTCTGAAAAACTCTTATCAGATTCTGGTTGCTCTGGTGATCAACCATCTGTTTATACAATTGCAATTTTATTTCCTTCAGAAAATTAGAATAAAAAAGGAATTGAGAGCTCCTATGCTTGTTTTTTTCCATCATCCTATTTTGTTATAGGCTGTTAGTATTGGAAACTAGAAATGATCATCCAAATAGTTTTTAGAAGAAAACCTTTTATAATATCTGAAATTTAAAGATTATAAATTTTAGTAGCTCATGGTAATTTGCTGATAAAATCATTTTGCTTAATATGTAAAAATTAATGTAAATATAAATTCTGTTTTCAAATTAAAGTATGGCTGACACACAATGTTACATTAGTTTCAGATTGTACAATACAGTGATTCAACAACTCTATATATTATGCTACGCTCACCACAAAGTAGCTACCATCTCTCATCATAGAATGCTTTTACATTACCACTGACTATAATTCATATGCTCTATGTAGCTTTCTTCCCTGTGACTTATTCATTCCATAACTGGAAGCTGGTACCTCCCACTCCCCTTCACCTATTTTGCCTATCCCTCTACCCCTCTTCCCTCTGGCATCCACTAGTTTGTTCTCTGTATTTATAAGTCTATTCTGTTTTCATTGCTGTTGTTCATTTGTTTTGTTTTTTAGATTCCACATATACATGAAATGGTGTTTGTATTTTTCTGTCTGACATATTTCACTTAGTATGTTACCTTCTAGGTTCTGTCCATGGTGTCCCAAATGGAAAGATCTCATTCTTTTTTATGACTGAGTAATATTCCATTTTATATATATACCACTTGTTTATTCACTCATCTATGGATGCTTATGTTGCTTCCATATCTTGGCTATTGTAAATGATGCTGCAATAACTATAGGAGTGCATATATCTTTTCTAACTAGTGTTTTTGTTTTCTCTAGAAAAATACTAGTAGTGAAATTACTGGATCAAATGGTATTTCATTTCTAAATTTTTGAGGAAACTTCATACTGTTTTCCATAGTGGTTACAACAATATGCATTCCCACAAACAGTAAATGAGGGTTCCTTTTTCTCTATATCTCACCAACACTTGTTACTTCTTACCTTTTTTTATACTAGTTATTCTTACAGGTGTGAGGTGATAGCTCATTGTGGTTTTGACTTGCATTTCCCTGACGATTAGTGATATTGAACATATTTTCATGTGTCTGTTGGCTCTTGATGTCTTCTTTGGAAAATGTCTATTCAGGTTCTCTGCTCATTTTTTATTCAATTTATTTGTATTTTTTTGTTGAGCTGCATATGTTCTCCATTTTCTATTATTATTGGAGTATAAGTGCCATACAATGTTTTATTAGCTCCAGTTGTACAACACATTTAACAATTCTATATATATTTATATAAGCTTTACAAATTTTTATATTAGCCCCTAATCAGCTATGTCATTTAAATATCTTCTCCCAATTAATAAGTTGCCTTTTGTTTTGTTGAAGGTTTTCTTCACTGTGCAAAAGCTTTTGGTGTAAGTCTCAATAGTTTATATTTGCTTTTGTTTCCCTTGCCCGACAAGACTTATCTAGAAAAACATTATTAAGACTGATGTCCAAAAGATTATTGCCTATGTGTTCTTTAAGGAGTTTAATGGCTTCAGGTTTCATATAATGGTATTTAATCCATTTTTTAAATTTATTTTTATGTAGGGTGTAAGGAAGTGGTCCAGTTTTATCATTTTGAAAGTAGCTGTCTTGTTTTCTCAGCACCATTTCTTGGAGAGACTTTTTCCCTTCTGTATATTCTTGCTTCCTTTGTCATAGATTAATTGACCATATAAGCATGGGTTTATATCTGTGCTATCTATACTGTTCCATTGAAGTTAATATACACATACACATAAAGGGAATGAGAGTTTTTATTTTTAATTTTAAGAGAATCATTCAAAATGGTTATGATAGGTAGTATATCAAGTTCAGATTAATATAAAGATGACAATACTTATAACTGAACCACTTATATAGGAGGAACATGAAAGGGAGAAATTGGAACGGAAAGAAAGGAAGCAAACTTAGTGTTGTGAAAATGTCTTCATTTTGTAAATTTTATAAAATTGTTGTAACTATATTTAAACATTACTAAGACGCCTCCCTGTGCCCAGGAAGAGGCCCATACAAGTGAAATCCACAGATTCTGAGCTTTACGAGTTTCTTAGTAATTCTGACTCTGCTCATTACATATTTTTCTTACCGTTTTGATGTATCATTGATAAAGAAAAAATCACACACATTTAATGTACACATCTTGATGAATTTGGAATATGCATACACCTATGAATACCATCACCACAACCAAGGTACTAAACATATCCATCACCTTCGAAAATTTCCTTATATTTTTTTAAATTACATTATATATTTTTTAAACCTGAAATCTCTTTTCAAGAAGGTCCCTAGAGTATGACATGACTCTGTGTGTGTTTGTATGTGTGTGTGTGTGTGTTACCCCCAAATGGTCTACTGACACTAGTATAAGGTGGTTTAAGGAAATTATTCCACCCACAAAATATATATTTAAAGAACAGTAAAATAATAAGGCAATAGTGAGGGAAGAGGTAATATAGGTATAAATAACAATTAGGAAAAGTGGAAATTCTATATTTGAGCACAATAATTAGCAAACATTTCTGAAAATCAAAAGCCAAATAATGCCTTTAAATTTCAAAGTGTTATTTCCAAACATTATTCTGAAAAAAAAACAAGGAAAATTGGGAAAAGAGATAGGGAAAGAAGAGAAAAAAACAGATCTATGTGAAACTGACAAATTGTCTAAAATCTGTTTTTCTAAATTCTTTTTTTAAATATTTATTTATTATTTGAGAGAAAGAGAGAGCCTGGGGGGAGGGGCAGAGGGAGAGAGCAAGAGAGAAACTCAAGGAGGCTCCCTGCTGAGTGGGAAGCCTGACGCGAGGCTTGATACCATGACCCTGAGATCATGGCCTGAGCTGAGATCAAGAGTCAGACACTTAACTGACTGAGACACCCAGACACCCCTTGTTTTTCTAAAATCTAAAGAAAATTTATCCAATATTTTATTTCCATAACTCTTCATTGAACGGCACAGAGGAAATTTTCTAGACTTTTTGTTAATACATAAAACCAAGGAACCTGTTGAAATTTCATGTAAGTTTGGCAACTAAGCAATGTAGGTTGATCAAGATTTTCTTTATTTAATTTAGTTAATTAATTAATTAATTAATTAATTTTTGAGAGATAGAGAGTGCCCGGTGGGAGGGGCAGAGGGAGAGGGAGAGAGAGTCTTAAGCACGTTCCACACTCAGGTCACAGCCCAACATAGGGCTCACTCTCATGACCCTAAGATCATGAGCTAAAATCAAATTGGACACTTAACCAACTGAGCCACCCAGATGCCCTAAGATTCCCTTTATTTTAGATTATTATATGTCATTACCCACTTGTTATATTAGCATACTTTTGCTCCCAGAGCAAATTACCACAAATTTATTGTCTTAAAACAAGCAAATTTATTATATCACAGTTCTCTAAATCCAAGTTTGACACAGGTCTCCCTTGACTAACAACAAGGTGTGGACAAGTCTTCCTGCCCTTCTAAAGGGTATTAGGAGAATCCATTTCCTTGCTCATTCAAGTTATTGGCAGAATTCAGTTTCTTGCAGTTGTAGGTCCAAGTTTTCTAGATTCTACAGGTCTCCCACTTTTCCTGACTCATGGACTTCTTCTATCTTCAGAGCCAGAGATGGTAATTTGATGTCTTTTCACATTATATCTGTGTGATCTACTCTTCTGCCTTCATTCTCCATGATTAAGGATCATGTGATTAAAAATGGGTTCACCTGAATAACCCAGGAGAACCATATTGAAGTCCTTAACCTTTATCATACCTCCATAATCTCTTTTGTCCTGAAGGTACTTATTTACCTTTTCTGGGGATTAAGGTATGGAGATCTTTGGAATACCATTATCTTCCTCCCATATGATTTTCCTCTGGAAAATCTTGAAAAATAAGGGGAAAATAATCTTCTAAGTCTGAATGCTAATATATGCCAAGCCCAGAGGAAGAAAGCTGCAAATACAAATCTTACTAATAAGTGGAAGTCAACTATCACCATAATTTTGTTTTAGGTATGTGTGCCATAATTATAGTTGCCATGTAATATTATGTGAAACAAGGAGAACTCTTTTGCAGATATGGAAATGAAATATTTGTATTTTTTTTTTTCCAACATAACCAAAGAGCAAAGAAAATAAACACCAAAAAATAAAATGATAATTTGCAAAATTGCTTTGGTTGTACTCGGAGAAGCCTTTTATTATGATACCAGTATTATTTCAGAAATTTTGTTACAATACACAAAAACAGGGTGCCTGGGTGCCTCAGTTGGTTAAGCGACTGCCTTCGGCTCAGGTCATGATCCTGGAGTCCCAGGATCGAGTCTCACATCAGGCTCCCTGCTCAGTGGGAAGTCTGCTTCTCCCTCTGACCCTCCCCCCCTCGTGCTCTCTCTCTCTCTCATTCTCTCTCTCACAAATAAATAAATAAAATCTTAAAAAAAAAAAACAAACAGACAAGACAAAACAAAACAAAAATCACCTCCAATAGGCCAGATTTTATATACGCTATACAGGTAAGACACTGTAATGGTGATACAATTGTAACTGAGACAATTTTAGCAAAATATTTCTGAAAAGTTGTCTATAATATAATAAAACACATACACACATGCACACAGAGTTTCTCAGGATTATTGAGACATAGGCAGATAAAAATCTAGCAATAAGGGAAGAGCAAGATGGTGGAGGAGTAGGAGCCCTAAATTTCATCTGGTCCCAGGAATTCAGCTAGATAGGGATCAAACCATTCTGAACACCTACAAACTCAACAGGAGAGTGAAGAAAAAAATAGCAGCAAGTCTCTGAACAGGAAAGCAACCAATTTCTGGAAGGTAGGACATGCGGAGAAGTGAATCCGAGGCGATATTCAGGAAGATAGATGGTGGGGGGAGGGAGCCTCCATCAGCCCCTACCAGCAAGTGATAGAACAGCAGAGCACAAAATCAGAAACTTTTAGAAGTCTGCTCCACTGAGGGACATTGCTCCAGTGGCTAAGTGGGGGGTGGAAATCTCATTGGGACAGTGTGGTTTCAGGACCCTCGGGGTCACAGTAAGACCGAGAGTGCCTGAGTACGGAAGTGCTCCCAGGTATTGGATTGGGGAAGCTGGCTGCAGAGACGGAGCCGAGGAGCAGGCTCACAGCTCGGGGTTGCCATAAACTGTGATCCGCGGCACAGTCGGGCCACTGCTCTTCCAGCAGGGACCCAACAAGCAGCAGATCTGGGGAGCCTCCCCTTCCTCCCCTGAGAGGAGCGGTGCGGGAGTGCACCCCAGGACTCTGCTGGGTTTGGAGACTCCAGACGGGGTCGGGTGCCAGAGATAGAAATGCTCGGTCCCAGGCCGGGTGAACATGGAGTACGGCCAGAGACCGGGGAGATGGGAATGACTGACTGCTTTTCTCTGGGGGTGCACTGAGGAGTGGGGCCCCGAATTCTCAGCTCCTCTGAGGAGGAGATTGGGAGGCCACCATTTTCACTCTTGTCCTCCAAAGCTTGCAGGGAACAAAAGCTCCCAAGAGCAAATATGAGCAAATTACTTTACCAGGTCCACGGCAAGGGCGGGGCAATTTGAGACATTTGAGAACCACTGCGACGGGCCCCTCCCCCAGAAGATCAGCAAGAACAGCCAGCCAAAACCAAGTTTGCTGATCAATGAGAACGGCAGAACTCCAGCGCTAGGGGAATACTGCACATAGAATTCATGGCTTTTTTTCCCCATGATTCTTTAGTCTTTAAAAGTTAATGTTTTAATTTTATTTTTTTCTTTTTCTATTTTTTTAGTTGAATTTTTCTTTTTCCCTTTTTCAACCAACATCTTATCAATCCCTTTTTTAAAAATATTTTTATTTTTCATTTTTAGAGTCACATTCTATCCCTTCATAGTAGTTAACCTTATTTTTGGCATATATAAGTAGTTCTCTCTTTAAAATTTTGGGATACAGTTTCTTCTAACAGACCAAAATATACCCTAAATCTCAGTGTATGGCTTTATTCAAGTCTCCTGCCTGATCAATTCTCTCCCCCCACCTTTTTTTAAATCCTCTTCTTTCTTTTTTCAACCAACTTCTTATTTTATCAATTCCTTTTATAAAATCTTTTTTTTTAATATTTTATTTATTTATTTGAGAGAGAGAGAATGAGAGACAGAGAGCATGAGAGGGAGGAGGGTCAGAGGGAGAAGCAGACTCCCTGCCGAGCAGGGAGCCCAATGCGGGACTCAATCCTGGGACTCCAGGATCATGACCTGAGCCGAAGGCAGTCGCTTAACCAACTGAGCCACCCAGGCGCCCCCTTTTATAAAATCTTTTATAATTTTCATCTTTACAGTCATATTCCATCCCTTCATCGTATTTACCCTTATCTTTGTACATATATAAGCTTTTCTTTCTTTAAAATTTTGGGAGGCAGTTTCTTTTAACAGACCAAAATATGCCCAAAATCTAGTGTGTGGAACTGATCTATTCACCAGCCTGATAATATTTGATCATATTCTTTTTTTTATCTTTTTCTTTTTTTTTCATTTTTCTTTCTTTCCCTTCTTTTCCCCCAGTTTTAGGTCTCTTCTGATTTGTTTAATGTATATTTTTCTGGGGTCCTTGTTATCCTGTTAGCATTTTGTTCTCTCATTCATCTATTCCTCTCTTGAAAAAATGACAAGATGGAAAAAAATCACCTCAAAAAAAAAAAAGAACAAGAGGCAGTACCGACTGCCAAGGACCTAATCATTATGGACATTAGTAAGATGTTGGAACTAGAGTTCAGAATGACAATTATAAAGATACTAGCTGGGCTTGAAAAAAACATGGAAGATATTAGAGAAAACCTTTCTGGAGAAATAAGATAACTAAAATATAACCAAGTTGAAACAAAAAAGGCTATTAATGAGGTGCAATAAAAAATGGAGGCTCTAGGATAAATGAGGCAGAAGAAAGAATTAGTGATATCGAAGACCAAATGATGGAAAATAAAGAAGCTGAGAAAAAGAGAGATAAACAACTACTGGATCACGAGGGCAAAATTCGAGAGATAAGTGATACCATAAGACGAAGCATTATTAGAATAATTGGGATCCCAGGAAAAGAAGAAAGAGAGAGAGGGGCAGAAGGTATATTGGAGCAAATTATAGCAGAGAACTTCCCTAATTTGGGGAAGGAAACAGGTATCAAAATCTAAGAGGCACAGAGAACCCCCCTCAAAATCAATAAAAATAGGTCAACACCTGGACATCTAAAATTAAAACTTACGAGTCTCAGAGACAAAGAGAAAATCCTGAAAGCAGCTCAGGACGAGAGATCTGTAACCTATAATGGTAGAAACATTAGATTAGCAACAGATCTATCCACAGAGACCTGGCAGGCCAGAAAGGACTGGCATGATATATTCAGAGCACTAAACGAGAAAAATATGCAGCCAAGAATACTATATCCAGGTAAGCTGTCATTGAAAATAAAAGAAGAGATAAAAAGCTTCCAGGACAAACAAAAACCAAAGGAATTTGCAAACACAAAACCAGCCCTATAAGAAATATTGAAAGGGGTCCTCTAAGCAAAGAGAGAGCCTGAAAGTAACATAGAGGAGAAAAGAACACAGACAATATACAGTAACAGTCATCTTACAGGCAATACAATGGCACTAAATTCATATCTTTCAATAGTTATCCAGAGTGCAAATAGGCTAAATGCCCCAATCAAAAGACACAGGGTACTAGATTGGATAAAAAAACAAGACCCATCTATATGGTGTCTGCAAGAGACTCATTTAGACCCAAAGACACCTCCAGATTGAAAGTGAGGGGGTGGAAAACCATTTACCATTCTAATGGACACCAAAAGAAAGCTGAGGCGGTAATCCTTATATCAGACAAATTAGATTTTAAACCAAAGACTATAATAAGAGATGGGGAAGGACACTATATCATACTTAAAGGGTCTATCCAACAAGAAGATCTAACAATTGTAAATATCTATGCCCCTAATATAGGGGCAGCCAATTATATAAGCCAATTAATAACAAAATCAAAGAAACGCATTGACAACAATACAATAATAGTGGGGGACTTTAACACCCTCCTCACTGAAATGGACAGATCATCTAAGCAAAAGATCAACAAGGAAATAGAGACTTTAAATGACACACTGGACCAAAAGGACTTCACAGATATATTCAGAACATTCCAACCGAAACCAACAGAGTACACATTCTTCTCCAGTGCCCATGGAACATTCCCCAGAATAGATCACATCCTAGGTCACAAATCAGGTCTGAACCAGTACCAAAAGATTGGGATCATTCCCTGTGTATTTTTGGACCACAATGCTTTCAAACTAGAACCCAATCACAAGAGAAATGTCAGAAAGAACTCAAATGCATGGAGGCTAAAGAGCATCCTACTGAAGAATGAATGGGTCAACCAGGAAATTAAAGAAGAATTAAAAAAATTCATGGAAACAAATGAAAATGAAAACACAACTGTTCAAAATCTTTGGGATGCAGCAAAGGTGGTCCTAAGAGGAAAGTATATAGTAATACAAGCCTTTCTCAAGAAACAAGAAAGGTCTCAAATACACAACCTAACCCTACACCTAAAGGAGCTGAAGAAAGAACAGCAAATAAAACCTAAACCCAGCAGGAGAAGAGAAATAATAAAGATCAGAGCAGAAATCAATGAAATAGAAACTAAAAGAACAGTAGAACAGATCAACGAAACCAGGAGCTGGTTCTTTGAAAGAATTAACAAGATTGATAAACCCCTGCCAGACTTACCAAAAAGAAAAGAGAAAGGACCCAAATAAATAAAATCATGAATGAAAGAGGAGAGATCACAACCAACACCAAAGAAATATAAACAATTATAAGAACATATTATGAGCAACTATATGACAGCAAATTAGATAATCTGGAAGAAATGGATGCATTCCTGGATGTATAAATTACCAAAACTGAACCAGGAAGAAATAGAAAACCTGAACAGATCTATAACCACTAAGGAAATTGAAGCAGTCATCAAAAATCTCCCAATAAACAAGAGCCCAGGGCCAGATGGCTTCCCAGGGGAATTTACCAAACATTTAAAGAATTAATACTTATTCTTCTGAAACGGTTCCAAAAAACAGAAATGGAAGGAAAACTTCCAAACTCATTTTATGATGCTCCCATTACCTTGATCCCAAAACCAGACAAAGACCCCATCAAAAAGGAGACTTACAGACCAATATCCCTGATGAACATGGATGCAAAAATTCTCACCAAAATATTAGCCAATAGGATCCAACAATATATTAAAAAGATTGTTCACCGCAACCAAGTGGGATTTATTCCTGGGCTGCAAGTTTTGTTCAACATCTGCAAATTAATCTATGTGATACAATACATTAATAAAAGAAAGAACAAGAACCATATGATACCCTCAATGTATGCAGAAAAACCATTTGACAAAGTACAGCATCCATTCTTGATCAAAACTCTTCAGAGTATAGGGATAGAGGGCACATACCTCCATATCATAAAAACCATCTATGAAAAACCCACAGTGAATATCATTCTCCATGGGGAAAAACTGAGAGCTTTCCCCCTAAGGTCAGGAACATGGCAGGGATGCCCCTATCACCACTGCTATTCAACATAGTACTAGAAATCCTAGCCACAGCAATCAGACAACAAAAAGAAATAAAGGGCATCCGGATTGGCAAAGAAGTCAAACTTTCACTCTTTGTAGATGGTATGATACTTTATGAAGAAAACCCAAAGACTTCACCCCAAAAATGCTAGAACACATACAGGAGTTCAGTAAAGTGGCAGAATATAAAATCAATGCACCCAAATCAGTGGCATTCCTATACAGCAACAACAAGACAGAAGAAAGAGAAATTAAGGAGTCGATCCCATTTACAATTGCACCCAAAACCATAAGATACCTAGGAATAAATCTAACCAAAGAGGCAAAGGATCTGTACTCAGAAAACTATTAAATACTCATGAAAGAAACTGAGGAAGACACAAAGAAAGGGAAAAATGTTCCATGCTCATGGATTGGAAGAACAAATATTGTGAAGATGTCAATACTACCTAGAGCAATCTACACATGTAATGCAATCCCTATCAAAATACCATCCACTTTTTTCAAAGAAATGGAACAAATAATCCTAAAATTTGTATGGAACCAGAAAAGATCCTGAATAGCCACAGGAATGTTGAAAAAGAAAAGCAAAGCTGGTGACAGCACAATTCCGGACTTCAAGCTCTATTACAAAGCTGTCATCATCAAGACAGTATGGTACTGGCACAAAAACAGGCACATAGATCAATGGAACAGAATAGAGAGCCCAGAAATGGACCCTCAACTCTAAGGTCAACTAATCTTTGACAAAGCAGGAAACAATGTCCAATGGAAAAAAGGCAGTCTCATGGGGCTCCTGGGTGGCTCAATTGTTAAGCATCTGCCTTCGGCTCAGGTCATGGTCTCAGGGTCCTGGGATTGAGCCCCTCATTGGGCTCCTTGCTTGGCAGGAGGCCGGCTTCTCCCTCTCCCACTACCCCTGCTTGTGTTCCCTCTCTCTCTGTGTCTCTCTGTGAAATAAACAATCTTTTTTAAAAAAGAAAAAGAAAAAAGGAAAAAAGACAGTCTCTTCAACAAATGGTGTTAGGAAAATTGGACAGCCCCACGCAGAACAATGAAACTGGACCATTTCCTTACACCACACACAAAAATAGACTCAAAATGGTGGAAAGACCTCAATGTGAGACAGGAGTCCTTTAAAATCCTAAAGGAGAACACAGGCAGCAACCTCTTCGACCTCAGCCTCAGCAACTTCTTCCTAGAAACATCCCCAAAGGCAAGGGAAGCAAGGGCAAAAATGAACTATTGGGACTTCATCAAGATAAAAAGCTATTGCACAGCAAAAGAAACGGTCAACAAAACCCAAAGACAACTGACAGAATGGGAGAAGATATTTGCAAATGACATCAGATAAAGGGCTAGTATCCAAAATCTATAAAGAACATAGCAAACTCAACACCCAAAGAACAAATAATCCAATCAAGAAATGGGCAGAAAACATGAACAGACATTTTTCCAAAGAAGACATCCAAATGGCCAACAGACACATGAAAAAGTGCTCAACATCGCTTGGCATCAGGGAAATCCAAATCAAAACCTCAATGAGATACCACCTCACACCAGTCAGAATGGTGAAAATTAACAAAGCAGGAAATGGCAGATGTTGGCGGGGATGTGGAGAAACGGGAACCCTCCTACACTGTTGGTGAGAATGCAAGCTGGTGCAGCCACTCTGGAAAACGTATGAAGGTTCCTCAAAAAGTTGAAAATAGAACTACTCTGTGACCCAGCAATTGCAGTACTGGGTATTTACCCCAAAGATACAAATGTAGGGATCCGAAGGGGTACATGCACTCCAATGTTTATAGCAGCAATGTCCCCAGTAGCCAAACTATGGAAAGAGCCAAGATGTCCATCGACAGATGAATGGATAAAGAAGAGTGGTATATATACACAATGGAATATTATGCAGCCATCAAAAGGAGTGAAATCTTAACATTTGCAATGACGTGGATGGAACTGGAGGGTATTATGCTGAGCGAAATAAGTCAAACAGAGAAAGACATGTATCATATGATCTCACTGATATGAGGAATTCTTAACCTCAGTAAACAAACTGAGTGTTGCTGGAGTGGTGGGGAGTGGGAGGGATGGGGTGGCTGCCTGATAGACATTGGGGAGAGTATGTGCTATGGTGAGTGCTATGAATTGTGTAAGACTGTTGAATCACAGACCTGTACCTCTGAAACAAATAATACATTATATGTTAAAAAAAAAAGAAGATAGTAGGAAGGGGAAAATGATGGGGGAGAATCGGAGGGGGAAATGAACCATGAGAGACTATGGACTCTGAGAAACAGACTGAGGGTTCTAGAGGGGAGCACGGTGGGGAGATGAGTTAGCCTGGTGATAAGTATTAAAGAGGGCACGTATTGAATGGAGCACTGGGCGTTATACGCAAACAATCATGGAACACTCCATCAAAAACTAATGATGTAATGTATGGTGATTAACATAACATAATAAAAAAATCAAAAACAGAAACAAAAACAAAACAAGAAACAAAATCTAGCAATAATGAGAACAAAATTAACATATTCATTGTACTTGTGTTTTATCAGCCTAAAAGAAAATCAAATACTTGGTGTACTAGAATCAAAATGGCCTCTCAATCATAGTCTCAGTTCTATAAAATTGATGATTACTGAAAAAAAATTCAATGCCTACATAGAAGTATTTTATGCCATTTGTAGATTAGCCTTATACATGAAGTATATATTTTTCATGATATTCTTGACCTAACAATATAGATTATTCTTGGTTCTTTTTCAAATATCACTTCTGGTCCTTCCTCTTGTGGAGTGAAAAATATACTATGCTTAATGTAGTGATATGATTATTAACAGTGAACCCCAGGAACTTTAAACTCTTAATTGAATATAAGGGTTTAATTATGAGAAGTGTTTTGATTGAATTTGCAAAATAAGGCTGAGTCTGAACTGTACATAAGGTTATTAAGAAAAGTTACATATAATGGAACTTTTTCTTAATGATTTTAAATTCTTAAAAAAAGAAAAACACAAGTGGGCTCCAAATAAATAAATAGACATTTTTGTATTATATGTCAACTAATCAAAAGAGTTGCAGAATTATTTGGTCATTAAACATTTTATGACAATTCATAATTTGTCCACTTCCGCTAAACAGGGCTAACTTAAAAATTCCATATAATTTCTCAGTGCAATGTAATAGGTAAGACTATTTGGTATATATCTCCATGTGCTATATCTACACATATTTTAAAAGGGTACACTAATAATTATTTAAGGAAAAGAAAAGATTTAAGAATATTGATTGTTCTTTTCAATACTTGAAGCCTGTTAATTTGAATTAAGGTTTGACTCATATGTCACAAGCATGTGACAGATTCAAATACCCCTTTCAATTTAATCTACACATACTCCCATCAGGTAAATTATTAATCCCCATTAATAAAAATTATTTTTTTTTTTTTTTTTTTTTGATTTCATGCTAGCAGAACTATGCTGGCTGTACTTAATGATAAGAGCTGTTCCAGTTACCAGTATAGGACTTACCATGTTTCCTGATACCAGGGTAAAAGCCAATTGACACACTGTCAATTCATTGCAATATATAGTAAAAAATAAATAAAAAAGGAAAATGGCTATACCACTTTGTTTTATAAATTGATTCCTGCTTTACTGTATCAGCATGATGGTGTTGGTCTAGTGAGTGCAGCCATTTTTCATAAACGAACTTGCTAGGAACATTATAACATTACATCCTCCAGATGTAGTCATCCATCTATGTGAAGGAGTAAGACTTACCTTGTTCCTTTTAAGATGGTACACAACAGTATTTCCCTGAAATGTTAAGTGATGTATGATGTTAGTTTTACAGGATCATCCTAGTTCATGTCAGCTTAATATTGGACAGTTAGAGAAATAGAATATACCAGGTTTTTAACATCCATTAACAATATAAGCATTTCATAAACTCTGTTAATGTCACCAGAAATGTCAAGAAAATATAGCTGAGTGATGTTGCCCAGAAGATAGCTTAAGATATTGGGAATTTTTGGTGTCCCTGATGCAGATACCTACACTACACTGTATTCTATTGTGTAAGTTTTCCCTTTTCCTCCTATTATGTTAGAAGAAGATTAAAGTGACGACCTTCTCTACACACACATACACATAACACACGCATTCACAGAATGGATATTTTGGACACCTCAACATTACAGTGCCTGTCATTCATGTGATGCCACATTAAAAAGTTAACACATATTAAATGTCAAAATGATATACTCAGGAATTTTAGCAGGGCAATCCCAGACCTATATATAGAATAATTCAACATCTATAAGCACCATGGATTTACCATGTTAAAAACTGAAATCTTTTTCTTCCTCCTCAAAATATCCTTCATTCTTCATTATGGTTAGGGATCCCTTATGATTATTTTACACTTCTTAGACAAAGTTCTACAATATGATTCCTGTAGATAATTTCAGATCTATAACTAAACTTACTGGAGAACAATTATGACGAATTCAGAGATTCTCAACTTCTAAATAATCAGTCTTGTATTTTATCTAATTGAATCTACAAAAATTACAAGGAATATTATCAATATAATCAGTACTGGGTAAGTTACTCTTATTCAAACTTCTCAGGCCTTCTACCTTATTGAATTTCAATTACAGACAGCACTAGACATTATCAAAAGGCATATTAACTTGTGATAATGACAGTGATGGGTGTTTTACTTTTCTAATACAAAACCACATTTGTTATTTCCTCATTATAGCATCACTTTTACAAATACATGAGTGACACTGAGATAACACAAGTAGCTGGATTGACAAAAGAAACTCCCAAGAATTGGAAGTAGTAAACCTTACTAGCAATTAAAATAATAGAAGTGATGAAAAAAGAGGTTAAACATGAAGTGTGAGACAGTCGACACAACTTTTAGTTTCCACCTCGCTTTAGTAGTGGGCACTCTGACTGAGCTCGAGCATATGAGGTATCTAAGCAATATAACAAGAGGCATCACCTTCAGAAAAGGGAGGTATTTCAGTTAGAAAAGATCTTCACATTTTTTGGTCCAGGAATTGTGTATCTATCATTGCTATTCAGCAGTCACTTACTTCTCATAGGTCATAAATTTCAAATTTTGGACTATAAGCAACCTAGACAGTTTGGGCACATCCTTTAAAGATATCCTAAGAAGGTTCTGTGGGCACATTTACAGAATAATTTTACTGAGTCTTTTTTGGTGTTTTCCCAACGTTATAGACTAGCTGCTAATTCTTCACTTACCAAGCATAAAATTTAGGAAAGTATCATGGAAATTAATATGTTATAATGTTAGATGTATATTCCTGATGGATATAGTCCTGTATAACTTGATTGTTTATTTAAAAAAAATCTGAAACAACATCACATCACTCTCCTAAATTACATTTTAATTTTTAAACTTAAGCACATTTTTGGCACTGAAAAGTTAAAGGATTTATTATGCTAATTTTCCAGGTTTTTGATAATTTATTTTATTCCTTTATCCAACAAAAAGGAAAATATAAAATGAGATAAGATCTAACGGGGAGGAGTTAGAATCAAGTAAAGTATCATAGTGAATCACAAAGCAGTAGAAAAATAAAGCATCCAGAAGGAAATGATGCAATTTGATCATTTCTTAAAAATCTATGCTATGCCTTCTTTTTAAAAATAAATAAGAAAAAAATTCACACTGCTTACCAACTACCAGCTAATAATGGAGGATAATTTATCAAGATCAGAAATGAATGAGTAAATATTATTATGATATTTGAAAATAAATATGTGATTTGTCCCTTAACTAGAAAACTTGGAGCAACAATGGTCAGTTAAGCATGATGCACTTGATAAAATAACAATGACAGGAAGAAAAGGGAACAATGTGATATGCAAAAAAGATGAATTACAGTATGCTCAAAATGAATTGTACATGTTTTTAAAATTATAATTAATAGATTTGCAGCATGACCAAATGCAACTAACCCAATGCTATGGTATGTCTAATTCACTTTTCTGAATCTAGAATTTGCAAACAAGTCATCAGGAATAACCTCTTGTACAAAACATCACGAAATGTATGAATTGACCTCATCAAATTCATTAGTCATATCCAATATTGCTACCCCTTGGCAAAAATATTCCTTAATGTTGCTGTTAAATTAATATCCTTTTGTTATTATTGTCAATTTGAAAGACTGGGCAATTTTAGATCAGAATCTCAGTTTAAGCATACAAATATTGTATTTCAAGTAGAACCGAAAATAATAAAGTTTTAAAAATAGTACAGATCCTGGCAAATCCTGTAATAAATAATTTTTTTGAAAAGCAGGAAACATGACTCTATTTACCAACATCACTGTGAAGCTTTTCCAACATCAGTACTCAGTGCATATTTGTTTATTTGATTCACCAGTATATGTCTAAATAGGCATGTGTATTTTGCTCCATCCGCTCTCAAGAGATCTTATTAAAATGAAAATAAAATGAAGCAAAAGAGAATAAACCTATAAAAGCTGAGATTACTGAGGGAGAGATATCAGAGGATGAAAGATATTAACTTTTTTTTTTAAAGCCATTGGAAGTGAGTTTACAAATGAAACTGTGAAAAGAAAGCATTTTTTTCCAAAATACATTTAGTATCAAACTGTTATGAAAGTTGGAGTTAGTTCTCCAGGCAGAATACTGGAGATTTTCCAAACATGGTATAAGCTTGGAAAGGGTCAACGCTGGGGCTGAAAACAGGCTCCAGAATGAAAGCTCTAGCCATGAAGTCACTGTACTTGTCAGTTCTTGAACTCTTCTCTGCAAACAGACAGTATCGGAAAGGTTACGCCAGGTTAAAACCTGAGAACTAATTGGAACCCCAAAACAGAAATGATTCAATTACTGCCTTTAGTCAGAGGAATGGATGTGGGAGTATTAGGGTACAGAATTGTTGCTTTTCATTTTAACTCATCCATACCATATGATTTTTAAAAATTCTTTCTAGTTGGCGGTCATTAAAAAATATTAATAGCAATGTGGACTTTTTAATTGTCACCTACCAGTTGTTTTTTTTGGATAATTGTGTGGATTCCAATCCAACATTTTATCAAAAATTGTAATAAGCAGATGGTGGCTTTTGAACATGCTGAAGAAAGTTTAGCATTAAGAAAGTAATGTACATTGGCAAATATGAAACTGTGACTATTATTATAAATATGGATTTTATAAACAAGCATTGGTATAAAAAGAAAAGCAGAGCTAACTAATGACAATTGATGTTAGTTATTTTAAAATAAATGCTATGAAAGTAACTTGTTCCAATCAGATTATAGCAATGTAGCTCCAGGAATTCTTGATCAGGACAAAGAAAATTAAACACAAGAGTATAATAGGACAACTATTTTCTGGTTTTGGAAAATGTTCATGTCTAATCAAAAGATTATCATTGTGTTGATTATTTATTATATAGGCTATATTAAAAGTAAAAATCATGTTTGGATTTTTAACAACTGAATGTGTTAGCAAATTAATAATTCTTACAGGTGCTTCTATAAAATCTGTACTTCCCACAAATTATTTCCTAAAAATTTACATCATTAGTCTAGATTTGAGAAATATCTACATTTATCAGATTTTGCTATGTAAAATGAATAGCCTCAAAATGCAGTGGCCCCAAACAAAAGAAAATATTTATTATTTCTCATAATGCATTGGCTTGGCTGGGAAATTCTTTTTGTCTGGCCCAGTGGGTAGAGCTGGATGGTCTGGAATGGCCTCACTTAAATATCCGGGAATCAGCTGAGATGATTGCAATCATGGTTACTCTTGAGAGTTTGGGATGGCCAGTTCCACTCTCTAAATGCATTCCCACTCTCCAGGAGGCTAACTCAAGTTTATTTACATGTTGGCAGTAAGAAGGGGGTAAATCCCAACATATAAACCTTTCAGGTCTCTGCTTGGGTCACAATAGCTATTGATTAGAACAAATCACATGACCGAGACTAGACTTAATGTCGAAGAGGATTACCCAAGGCAATGAATACAGGAAGGGGGGTGATGGTAGCCATTTGTCAATCTACTACAACAATAAAAGGAGAAAAGAAGTCTGTCTTGCTTTCAGATCGTCCAGAATGCCAACTTTTCCAGATATGAATATTCTACAAGAGCCATTTTGAGAAGTTTCCCAAAATGAGGATATTCCAATAGATGAAAGGTCTCTATTTCCTATAACATATCCCTTGTCTGTATCCTTTAAAGTGAAGCCATCTACACATGCAAAACTCATACACCAGCTTCTATTTTTAGTCAAAAACTATTAAGAGATACCTGAGGAAAACAATACTAGGAATTTATCTGTCTTTTTAAATCAGCAGATGTTTGCAGGTTAATATAAAAAAATATAGAAAAATAAGGAACCAAAAATGGGCAAAGATCATATAGGCATTTATGTGTTTTGAAAATAATTTAAAAACACAACTACCAAATACTTATTGATATATTAAAAGTAATTCAATATAGCATTAAAATGACAAAAGTAAAAGATATGGTGAAATGAATAATTGCATTTTTTTTAAATGTTCAAATACAGGGGTGCCTGGGTGGCTCAGTTTGTTAATTCAAGGACTCAAAAAAAAAAAAAAAAAAAGAAAAGAAAAAATCAAGGACTCTTGATTTTGGCCTAGGTCATGATCTCAGGATCTTGAGATCAGGACTCCTGTTCCGTTCCCAGGTCAGTGAGGAGTCTGCCTAGGGATTCTCTCCCTCTGACCCTCCCACCAAGTGTGCTCGTGCTTGCTCTCTCTCTCTCTCCCTTCCTCCCTCAAATAAATAATTTAAAAAAATAAATAAAATAAAATGTTCAAGTACAAATTTAAAATTTTATTATTTCAACTGCCAAAGCAAACCAAGACTTACTCCTGGAATCAGCTTGAAAGCCTCCTTTGTGATTTTATTTTATAAAATATATATTGGTAATTGTATGCTAGTTACAGGTTGGTTATTTTTAAATAATCTTACAAGTTTGCATTTTACTTTTACAAATGTACAAAAATACTTAACCCGATTTGATTGAAAAAAGATCATTATTTTATGTATATTTATGAACAAGAAAGAACTCAGGAATTAGTTGAAATTGCAAACACTAAAAATTCTTGTAAATATTATTAATGTCTATTGAGGGGAACATCAAACAAATTATTATAAATAATTCATCTTAGTATGATGTAGTCATGACAAATGAAAAAATTGTTAATAGATATAGATAAGAGATAAATAGAAAAAGAGATCCAAATAACTTAAGTGAATCAGACATAGCAAGTGTGTGTGTTTATATATGTATTTTGTGATATTTAGGTAAAATAATTTTATGTGTATTTCCATGTATATATGATTATATGTATTATACATTTGTGTACACATTTTTAACTGTTTTGTAAAGTTAACATAAGAAAGTATATTCTGTGGTTATATTTAAGGAAGGGAGTAGTTTGGGGTGCCTGGTGGCTCAGTCGATTAAGCATCTGCCTTCCGCTCAGGTCATGATCACAGGGTCCTGGGATCGAGCCCCGTGTTGGGCTCCCTGCTCAGCAAAGGGTCTGCTTCTCTCTCTCCCTGTGCCCCTCCCCTCCCCACTTGTGCTTTCTCTCTCTCTTGCTCTGCTCTCTTTCTCAAATAAATAACTAAAATCTTTAAAAAAAAAAGAGGGAAGGGAGTAGTTTGAGGTGAGTAAATGAATAGAAAGTAACAATGCATATTCTGTACACTTTTCATCCTGTACAAATCTAATTTGTACAACATGCATTTTTATATTGTGTTCTTAATTATTTGGATGTGTTATATGTGAACTTAATTATAGCTGGTTAATTCATTGCTAAAGGAGTTGAATATAGTCAAGTGTTGTTTTGTAGTTTAGGTCCAAATGCATGAACAAGAAATGAATGGACTTTTCAGGTACAGTAAAAAGTAAGAGAAAATCAAAAGTTGGACTTTATCTCAATTTTGTACTATTTAGGTTTTTAAATGACAAAGTGAAGCTTTCTTGCACATTTAAAGTGATTCTGCCTGAACTACAGGATTGATTTTGCAAGTAAGACAACTCTTTTAGAGGTGCCATGTGAAAGAGAGCACACTGAAATTAAGCAAAGAAAATTGCCTGGTGATACATTTGGTTTGGCAGGTAATCCATTTTTACACAAAATGTAAACTAGTTTAGCCAATTGGCCAGTCACATTCTGCTTTTTAAAAAATATTTTAGCTGAAGAATTTCTGTATTAAATTGTCCAGCTACTACACTTTCAAGGCAAAATTTTAAACAACTAATATGTTACATATTCAAATAATAAGTAACTGGTCAATTTTAAAATTACTATGTTTCTGTATAAGAGATTAATACAGTTTCTCTAGTAAAATATTAACAATGCACACAATTTATAGAAGTTTTAAGATATTCCAGATATACCTATCAGGACTTTACACTCTTTTTCATTCAACACTTTTACAATCCTGTGAGGTCACTGCTGTTAAAGCCCATATTGTGTATGAAGACATGAATCTTAAGGAAGTTAAATAACTTGCTTTAAAACACACAGCTCATAAGTTATGGAACTTATATTTGAAAACAGCTCTATCTACTTCCTGGGCCTGAACTCTTAGATAGCGAATAAAGGTAGATGTATTTGTTTCAAAATACTGAAAAAAAAAAATCCTAAATATGGAAACATCTTTTATCTTTTTATATATATATATATATATTTAAAGATTTTATTTATTTATTTGACAGAGAGAGATAGTGAGAGCAGGAACACAAGCAGGGGGAGTGACAGGGGGAGAAGCAGGCTTCCTGCAGAGCAAGGCGCCCGGTGCGGGGCTCAATCCCAGGACCCTGGGATCATGACCTGAGCCAAAAGCAGATGCTTAACGACTGAGCCACCCAGGCGTCCCAACATCTTTTCTCTTTTAAAGACAGTACTAATCATTCAAAAGTTCATACAGTATTACTTGACTCATGAAACTGATTAAGAGAGCAAGCTGTGGGCGCCTGGGTGGCTCAGTCCTTGAGCGTCTGCCTTCGGCTCAGGTCATGATCCCAGAGTCCTGGGATCGAGCCCCGCATCGGGCTCCCTGCTCAGCGGGAAGCCTGTTTCTCCCTCTCCCCTCCCCCTGCTGTGTTCCCTCTCTTGTTGTGTTTCTCTCTTCAAATAAATAAATAAAATCTTAAAAAAAAAAAAAGAGAGCAAGCTGTGCTATGTCACCAAATACTGGCACGATTTCTTATAAATCTCAATTTAATGTACAAATTGAAATATAGGCATTATGAGTACCTTTATCTTCAAATAAAGAAAACATTTTTTTAGATTTATTTTTTTATTTTTATTTATTTGAGAGAGAGAATGAGAGACAGAGAGCATGAGAGGGAGGAGGGTCAGAGGGAGAAGCAGACTCCCCGCCGAGCAGGGAGCCCGATGCAGGACTCGATCCCGGGACTCTGGGATCATGACCTGAGCTGAAGACAGTCACTTAACCAACTGAGCCACCCAGGCGCCCTAAATAAAGAAAACATTTAATTATTATTGTATCTGGATTATTATTATTCCCTGGAGATTTACCCAGATCATTGCATGTATCAATCATTCTCTCTCCTTTATTGCTGAATAATATTTCCTGGTATGAGTGTCTCACAGTTCATTGGTTTAGTGGTTAAATTAACCCATGGAAAGATAGCTCAGTTGTTTCCATTTTTAAAAATTAACTTTTACATAGTTTTGCTATTACATGTAAAGCTTCTATGAATGCTAGGAAAAATTTTTGTACAAACATAAGCTTCAGTTTCTCTGGGGTAAATATCTAAGAGTTCAATTGCTGGGTCATTTGGCTGTTACATGATTAGGTTTTTTTAAGTAACTGCCTAACTGTCTTATTTGGTGATTGTGATGTTTTAATACTCCCACCAACAATTTATAAGTGTTCTAGTTTTCCCACATCCTTGCCAGCATTTGGCATTGTCATTATTTCTTTTTTTATTTTAGCCGTTTTAATAGGTGTGTAATGATATCTCATCATAGTTTTATATTTCCTTTGTGATCAAAAATGTTGAATATTTTTTCTGTTTTCTTTATCTGTATTTCTTTTTATATGAAACATGTCTTCATGCCTTTTGCCCATATTCTGAAGGAATTATTTGTTTTTATACTATTAAGTTTTGAGAGTTCTTAATATAGTCTAGAGACTTGTCCTTCAAATATGTGGCTTGCAAATAATTTCTCCCACTCTGTAATTTTTCTTTCATCCTCTTAATAGGGTCTTTCAAAAAGATTTTTCATTTTAATGAAGTCCAGTTGATATTTTTTTTTTCCTTCTATGGATTTTTTTTTTTTTAACCATCCAGTCTAAAAACTTTTTCTTACCCCTGGATCCTGAAGACTTTCTTCCCCTTTTTTTTTTTTTTCTAAGTCTTAAAAAGGTTTGCGTTTTTACTCTTTAATCCACTCTTCATTTTGAGTTAATTTTTGTAAAACATGAGAAACTTAATTCAAACAATTTTTTTTTTAACCAATGAATATCTACTTTCTTCACCACATTTGTTGAAAGGCTATTTTTCCTGCATTAATCTGCCTTTGCATCTTTGCCAAAAATCAATGGGGCATGTATCTGTGAACTCTCTTTTTGTCCCATTGTTTTAATATGTCTATCCTTCAACCAATCACACTTTATTTACTGTAGCTATATGAAAAATCTTGAAATTGGGTATAGCAATTCCTAGGTCTCGTTTTTCTTTTTCAAAAAAAAAATTGGTATTCTAATTCTCTTTTCTTTCCGTTTAAATTTTAAAACAACCTTGTCTATATCCACAAGAATTTGTGCTGGGATTGGGTTAGGAATTGCAATGAAGCTGTATACCCATTTGGGGACAATTGAAATCTATATTATATTGAACCTTCCAATCTATGAATATAAAATACCTCTCTATTTATTTAGATCCTCTTTGACTTACTTCATCAGCACTGTGGTGTTTTTGCCATATAGGTTTCTACAGTTTTTGTTACATTTGCATGTATTTCATAATTTTGAGCTATTATAAATGGTATTAAATTTTAAAAGTCAAGGTCCACATGTTCACTACTAATAGGGAAATACAATTTATCTCTGCATGTTTACCTTGCATTATGTGACTTTCTAAACCCACAGACTGGTTCTCAAAGTTTTCACTTGTTTGCTTGGTTTGGTTTGTTTTGAGATTCCTTGGACTTATCTGGGTAGACATGATGTCATCTGTGAATACAGACAGTTTTATTTCTTTTTCCAATCTAAATATTTTTATCAATTTTTCTTGATTTACTGCACCGGCTAAATTTCCAGCACTGTTGAACAAGAGTGATAAGAGTGGACATCCTTTCCTCATCCCTGATCTTAGTGGAGAAGCATTTAGTCTTTCACCATGTAGTATAATGCTACCTGTATATATTTGTAGATGATTTTTTTCAAGTTGAGGAATTTCTCCTCTATTCTTATTTCTCTGAGCATTTAACATGAGTGACTATTACGTTTTGTTCACATCAATTGATGTTTGCTATATCAATTGTTTGCTACATCAGTTGATATGATGATGGGATTGAGTTCTTTACCTCATTAATATAGTAGATTCCGTTTATTATTTGTTTGCACATGTGTTGCCATTTAGGGTATTACATGCATCATAGTGTGGTGAACACATTAATTCTCTGAAGTAACTACCTGAAACAACAAAATGCTAGCACTTTTAGAAAAACTTTTTACATATGTCCTTTACCAAATATATCAATGTACCACAGAGTGATGCACACATTCTTTCACTGAAATAACACTGTGATTATTCACATATCAAATACAATTCATTTTTAACAGCTTCATTGAAGTATAATTGATATATAAATTGCAATGTTTAAAGTATGCAATTTCATAAGTTTTGACATATATACACCTATAAAACTAACCCCACAATTGAGGTAATAAATATATCCGTCACATCCAAAAGATTCTTTGCACCTCTTTGGTATTTTTTACTCTTTCAGTTGTGGTAAAAACACTTAACATGAATGACACTACTTAATTTTTTCCCAGTGCATAATACAATGCAGTTAACTATAGGCACAATGTTGTACAACAGACCTCTAGATTATTATTCATTTTGCACAGCTGAAATTTTCTGTATGTTGAACGGCAACTCTCTTTTACCCCAATTCCCAGCTCCTGACAATCATTATTTGCCTCTCTGCTTCTGTGATTTTGACTATTTTAGATGTGTCATATAAGTGGAATCATATAGTTTTTGTTCTTCTATGACTGGTTTATTTCACTTAGCATAATATCCTCCAGGTTCATCCATGTTGTCACATGTAGCAGGATATTCTTCTTTAAGACTGAGTGATAACCATCGTTTGTAGATATCACATTTTCTTTATCTACTCATCCTTTAATAGACATTATTAAAAACAAAAATAGACCATTGGAACTATAACAAACTAAAAATCTTCTGCACAGCAAAGGAAATAATCAGGAGAATAAAAAAACACTCTATGGAATGGGAAAAAAAATATGTACAAACCATGTATCTAACAAAGGATTAATATTCAAAACATATAAGGAACTACAATTCAATAGCAGAAAGAACCAAATAATACAATTAAAAATGGGCAAAGGCTTTGAACAGGCATTTATTTAAAGAAGACATATATATATAGCCCACATATATATAAAAAGATGCTCAATATCATTAATCATCAGGGAAATGCAAATCAAAACTGCAATGAAATATCACCTCATACCAGTTAGGTGTGAGTTAGCTAGAATGTGAAGAAACTGCTGTACTCTTGGTGGGAATGTAAAATAGTGCAACCAGTATGGAGGTTCCTAAAAAAATTAAGAATAGAACTACCATATGATTCAGCAATTCCACTTCTGGGTATTTATCCAAAGGAAACAAAAACACTAACTTGTAAGAATATAGACACCCTCATGTTCATTGCAGCATTATCCACAATAGCCAAGATATGGTAGCAGCCTATATGTTCATTGATGGATGAATGTATAAAGAAAATGTGTGTATATGTGTGTGTGTGTGTGTGTATAATATATTATATAATAAAATATTATCTAGCCATAAAAAAGAATGAACTCTTGCCATTTATGGCAACATAGATGAACCTTGAGGGCATTATGCTAAGTGAAATAAATCATACAGAGAAAGACAAATACCTCACTTATATGTGGCATCAGAAAGAAAAAAAAAAAAACAAGCTTACAGATATAGAGAACAGATAAGTGGTTGCCAGAGACAGCAGTGGGTGAGGGTGGAAAATGGGCAAAATGGGTGAAGAGGGCGAAAAGGTACAAACTTCCAGTTATAAAATAAATAAGTAATGGGGATGTAATTAACAACATGGTGACTATAGTTAATAATACTATATTGCATATTTGAAAATTGCTAAGACAGTAAATCTTAAAAGTTCTCATCATGAGAAAAAATTGTAACTATGTTGATGAATGTTAACTAGATTTATTGGGGTGAGTACCTCACAATCTATATAAATATTGAATCAGTGTTGTATACCTGAAACTAATATAATGTTATATGTCAATTATATCTCAATAAAAAAGATTATTTTCTTTTTTTTTAAAGATTTTATTTATTTATTAGAGAGATTGAGAGAGAGCACATGAGAGGGGGGAGGGTCAGAGGGAGAAGCAGACTCCCTGCCGAGCAGGGAGCCCGATGCGGGACTCGATCTGGGGACTCCAGGATCATGACCTGAGCCGAAGGCAGTCGCTTAACCAACTGAGCCACCCAGGTGTCCAAAAAAGATTATTTTTAATCCTATATTTTTCCCCTTGGATATATGTATTATCCATTTAGGTCTTATATGGAATACAAAATGGGTACTTTTTACAAGAATTTTCTATTTTTGATTAGGGTGACTCTTTTATAGTCTTGGACATTTATATTAATTGTTTATAATTATCCTTATCATTAATATTTATAAACCAGAAAGTCTTCTATATTTTTATTTTTTAAAGATTTTTTTTTTAATTTATTTACTTGAGAGAGAGAGACTGACAGAGAGAGTGGGAGAGTGCAAGCAGGGAGAGGAAGTGAGGGAGAGGGACAAGCAGACTCTACTCTGAGCAGAGCCAGATAGGGGGCTCCATCTCAGGACCCCAAGATCATGACCTGAGCTGAAACCAAAATCTGACGTTCAACAACTGAGCCATCCAAGTGCCCCTTCTATATTTTTATTAATAAAAAGAGATCCTGTGATTTTCTGGGAATTTATTTCAGAATAGAGTTTACAGAAACTGGATTGTCTAAAGAATTTATATATTTGTCTCTGATTTTGTTTTATTCAGTGGTGAGCTCATTGCTACATGTAGGGTAGAGATAAAAGTAACAGGAAATCTAGGTAGTTTGGGTCTTCTGTGTGGTTCCTTTCTAGCATTCTTTGGTGTGAGCACCAATGAATGTGCTGTCCTCTTGTTGTTCTGCCTGTCTTTGTTCCAGGCCCTTCATCTGGGGGGTTAGTTTTTCAAAAGTGAATTTCAGTGTGGGAAATAATGAGGAATTACTTGAAGTACTCAGCTGATTTATCATGTTGCAGAACACCTGAATTATTTTGTTTTCTTTTTTCTTTTCTTTTTTTTTTAAGATTTTATTTACTTATTTGAAAGAGAGTGAATGAGTGAGAGAGAGCATGAGCAGGGGGAGGGGGAGAGGGAGAAGCAGACTCTGCGCTGAGCAGGGAGCCCAAGATCATGACCCTGAGATCATGACCCAAGCAGAAGGCAGATGCTTAACCATCTAAGACAATAATCAGGCGGCCTGATTATTTTGTTTTCATTTAATGTTATTTCTATGTTGAGAGCTTTCACTCAGTGTAGGGTGGGGCATCACTTCTCTCTACTAATGCCCTTTTTAGAAACACATCGAAGCAAACTCCCATTATGGGGACCTCAGTCTGCAGTAAGTAAAGCCTCGATGTGAACACTACAGTGTCTCTGTGCAGCAATCGAGTGGAGGCCAACTTTTTTTCAGAAGTTCCCTTTTAATCTAACCATATTTTTCCTCATGCTAAAAAAAAAAAAAAAAAATTGACATATTATTATCACAACAATATCTCCATTTAGTGCCTTCCTTTTCTTGTCTGTACAAATTAGATAGCTGTTCCTTTTCATCATAAAATTGGTCTCTTTCCTTGCATTATATCTCAGGCATTCTGCAAAAGCTCTGGATTAAAAGCAGCCACCTGATTTTTACATTGTTACTTTTTTATTAGATATTTTTGCTCATTCACTTTATTTTTGGATGTAATAAAGATCTAACTGAAGATTTCTATAATCACCTTAACATATCATCTTTTATTTAATTTAAAAAATACATAAATAATTTATGATTTTATTACACATAAATAATATGCAGACGCAGAAACTTTCATTCCAACAATATTAAAAGAAGTATTGCTTGCTGGTTTAGAGTATTCTTTTCCTTAAGGAACCTCTAATTTTTTTAAAAAAAATTCTGTGTTTATTGTATTAAAAATAGGGCAAATCAAGAGATATTTAAAGATAAGGTGAGCTGCTTCAGTGCCTGGGGGAAGGTTATTAATAGGTTAATTTTAAGTGATCAAATCTCAACTCTTTAAAATATTCATGTAAACAGTGATTTTAGCAAACTTTAAACAAAATGCTTAATATTCTGGCTACTTTCATCTCATTTTGAGTTGGCCCTTCTGTTCTTTTTGAGCATGTGCTCATGTGTAGGTATGTATGTGGTCTCCCAGCAAGCTTTGGAGCTATGTGGAAACTTGCTTTTCCTTGACTCACTCTGCTGCAGAGTGTAAATGAATCTAACCAGTTATTTCCTTGGGCTTTTCTGTGTGTCTAGCTTCAGTGAGGTACACAGAAAAACATTCATCTGAGAAGAAAATGAATTGCTCTGCAAACCATGTCGTACGGTTGCAACAGTGCTATCAAATTCCCAGCTCCATGCTTAAAGAGCATCAGCAGGTGGTTTATAATTTTGAAAAAAAAACAGTAATAAATTTCCTTGAATGTGTACATAAATTGTATAATCTGTTATAAATAAAATAGTGACCCAAATCTAAGAAGATGTATAGATTTTATTAATTGTGAAGCCAAGTGAGGTTGTTGATTCATATGTCCTACTTTTTGAGACAAATACCCAGATCTATTTTGTAATGCCTCACAAAATAATTTAAAATATGTAATTAATAAAAAAATTGATTTTTATTATTAATAATATGTCTCAATTTTCTCCTACTTAGTAGTAGTACAGAATATCAGTACATCCTTATTGAGAGTATACATATCAAAATCCTTCATGTAAGTATCTCTATGCCATGTAAACAGAAACAAATTATCAATTTAAGTCTCATATAGTGTATTCCAGGGATAAATAGCATTTTCTAAATTTACAACAATATTTATTATCATATTGAGTATGAGATAGACACAGTTACACATTTACATATGTTTATAACTCTTTAGTCTTCTTGAATTGCATATCTATTTTTCTAATTTAATGCATTACATTCTATTGTGGTACTATAAATTTCATGCCAAGTTTATTATAGGAATAACAAAACAGTATTCCATTATTAATAACAACTCTTAGTTATGGAGCTGGGCTTAAATTATTATATTACAAAATATAAACTTAATGAGTTCTAGGTTTTAGCAAGCAATCTTTTTTGTTATGATGTTTAACCACTAATTCAACGGGATCTCCCCTACCTAGTGATATCTATGTGATTGTTGAGAGTTTGGGCAAAGGCAATGCTAAAATTAAAAAAAAAAGTTCTTATATATGGAGAGATATCTTAATCATACACTCCCTTCTAATTTTTAAGGACATCATATTTCATGTATACAACATTAGTTATCAATTTATCGAATCACAGCTCCACAGATACTTCATTGATTGTGCTGCAATAATATAACTTGGCCTCCTAAACATTTTCCCTAGAATATTAGAGAAAAACTCCTAGAATGTGGAATCTGAACCACAACATCTTAGCATCTGTTATAGACCCTAACTTCAAAGTTCAGGCAGCAATAGGTAGAAAGGCATGAATGAGAAAAGTGTGTGTGCTGAATCTCTTTTAGGGCGTAAGCTGCAATGTACTACTCTACTTGTGTCTTAGGAGCCTGGACTTATGAGTCATAAGATGACTTCTCTCTTTTTTTTTTTTAAAGATTTTATTTATTTATTTGAGACAGAGAGAATGAGAGACAGAGAGCATGAGAGGGAGGAGGGTCAGAGGCAGAAGCAGATTCCCTGCCGAGCAGGGAGCCCGATGCGGGACTCGATCCCGGGACTCCAGGATCATGACCTGAGCCGAAGGCAGTCGCTTAACCAACTGAGCCACCCAGGCGCCCAAGATGACTTCTCTTAAAACAAGAGATTTAAAATATGTATTTGTTGTGGCTATTCAATTGTCAGCTGAAAATTGGATGGGGGTGGTTATTAAGTGAATGAAAGACCAGTGCATAATGTGAAACAGCTAGCTCTGTTTGCCACAACATACAAATAAGTGTTGGAGTTAATGTAGAGCATGAAATCAGCCATAATACCTAGCTTGCTAAAATGTAACACAGACGGCCCCTGAGGGCAGGGAGGGTTTCGGAGAAGGGCGTAAGCCTTTGGAATGCCCGGGCCCTCATGACCACTCTGCAGTTGGACCCTCATGACCACTCTGCAGTTGGAATGCAGTGGGGAGTTGCCTTCCCTGAAGCTCTCTTAGCCCAAACACCGCCCTGTGATCTGAGATGTGTGCATTTTCCCTTAGGCTATGTTTAGTAGCACACACATATTAGTGTATTGTATCTTTCCCGTAAACAGATCCTCCCAGTTTCAGTAAGACCCCTTGTCACACATCATGTGCTTGAGAAACAGTGATAAGGATTTGTGATTATCCTGAGGGACCAATAAAAGCAGGAGCAAAGAAGAGCAAAGGGTCTTCATCTCTGAGCGTTGACCCCCTTACCTTCTCCTGTCTTTCAGGGCAAAGTTTGGAGTCATCTTTCATCTGTCGGTATAGGGATTGCTGGCCATTCCTGGCAAATAAGGATGTTGAATCAGTGTTGAGATAACTTGCCTACAGGTAACATGTCCATGTATTAAACCCTTATCTAAATATTGGCATCAACCCATATTTATTTTCATTCCACTACACACAATTACCTTTTCATAATGAGTAAGATGGATACGTGAACAAGTCAAAGATTCTCATCAATTACACTGTAACACTTTATCCAAAGTGAAGCATCTGAGAATACCAAGTAATGAATAAATTCTATAATTATGTCATATTTTCCTTATTTAATTTACTGCAAACATCAATATTTTGGTATAATTAGGGGATGCCTCTCCCTTGCCATTTCATATTTGAGATAATGTAACTGAAATAGTCTAAATTACTTACCCTGTGTGAAAAAAGGAAGTTCCCAACCCCTTTCTCATAATTACATATTTATTTTACATTTCCTTAAATCATGAAATATCAAAAAATTAAATATCTGGCTTCTTCTAAATCAAAGTTTTAAATGAGAAGTTCAAAACCAACTTTATTAGAATTTAAATACCACATGGTGTAAGACCCAGATTTTGTCAAGACTTTTATTAAAGAATTTTGGTGCAAAGCCAAATTTCTTAATGGAATATAGTAATTATTTAAGTCAGGGACGTTTGCTCAAAAGAACATAACTCTGTGTACATTAGAATAACTGAAGTTGTGGTTTAATGTAAATATTTAAAAGAAATTTATCATTAATCCAAAAAAAAAAAAAAAAAGACTGTAATAAGCTGGGTCAAACGTGGTATGGCTCTAACCTTAAGTAGATTCTAAAGACACCAGCAAATTCAAACACTTAAATTTATGCTTCATAATCCATGTGATTTAGTTGAATTCTAATTATCAGTTTCTTCTGGTCTTTCTTGAATCAGATGCCCTCTCTTCCTAGAATCAGGTTTGGCCAGAGGGAGGAGATTTACAAAGCTGAAAAGGGGCAGGGTCTTGGTAAACGGGATAGTGAGACCTGCAGCAAAGCTGGCCATAAAGACAATCTCTAAAACAAGTGGTTTACATTTGTAGCATTATATTGCTGTATTTTTTACCCTATCTAATTTTTATCAGTGAAATAATATGTTGTTAATTGGGTAATGCATCCAAATAAATACTGAATTTATTTAGAACATAGACCATAAAGTACTTAGGTAGATGACAACAAAGAATTTGAATATGAATAAAATCCCTCTAATTACAATAAGTGTTATAAAACTTTTGAGTTTATGCACACACACTTGTGTGTGAGCCATGTGTGTATGTGTGCAGAGCTGATTCTCGTTATTCATGGTAGTTAAGTTCTATAAAGTTTCCGCAAACACTGAATTAGTGACTACTGAGCCATTGCTTCTGGGTGAAATACAGGGTTAACTTCCTGGTACCTCTGGTCACAATAAATTTGTCAATCCATCAGTGAATAAGCTTGTTTTATGTGTATTTCTGTTGACACACACACACTTTTGGCTCATTAACCTCGAACACATGGCCAATACCACCATAACCCATGTCTAAATGAAATTTATCTAACAGACATATTTTCTCCATAATGCACATCATGGTTTTCTTGAGCTTAGAGAAAGAAGTTAGACAACATTTCAGCATGGGTGCCATTTTAAGCAGCAAATCACTAACAATAACCACAAAAACGTGAAAAATGTGGCACTAAATACACCATAAAAAGGACACTTGTGTATAGTATGAAAGCTGAAACAAAAAGGCATAGCATTACCTTGCTCCTCCTCAGCTGATTGAATATATATAAAATTTACACACACACGCAAACACTACTTTGTAAAATTAGAATATGTATGTAAGTAAATGTTTATGCCATTTTCACGTGATGGACTAGTAATATTTTTCAATAAACCAGTTTATATGGACACAAGAAGAAATGTATCAGTTTATGTATATTTTCACTCCTTAAAAATGCCTCATTGAATCAATTAGTAAAATGTATTATTTTTCCCTATATGTCAGGATATTTGTTACAAACTAGCTGAGTAGCTTTGCCAATTCCCTCAAAATCTTGAACAGTTTTTCATACATTTGGAAAAGCCTTAATTTTTGAGTAGTAACAAAATGAGTACCTAACTCACAAAAATTCTCATCTAATTCAAGTGCTGTCAAAGGTTGAGGCTACAATTGAAAAGTGCAATCCTTACTCTTTCACATGTGCTTTGCTATGACTGCTTTCATCAAGTTTGAGGTGAAGCAAGACCTGAATTTGAAATTACAGTCTCCAGACAGGCAAGATGAAAGAAGACAGAAGGAAAGAGTCGACTGAGAGGAAGTCGGGAGCACAAAGCAGGCATTATCTGATTTCCTTTTTCTTTGCAGGTTTGCGATTGGTGTCTTCACAGAAGGTTTTCAGTCACATACTGAGAACTCTAATTAAGAGAGTTATCTCCATTTGTGCTGGCTTGAGGGGGCACTTCAATCAAGTAGAACCAGTTGAAGTGCGAATAGGAAGAGCAGGGGAAGTCAGAGTGTCATCAGGAGAAGTAAGTTGGCTGTCGACCAAGAGACATCACAAGTCAGCTTTACTCTGGCAAAATGTCCTCAACCCAGCATGGAAACGTGAGGCAGAAATCAGCTTTTGCCAGCACACTGGACCTGACTCTGTTGATCAGAGGTAGACTGACTTAACCAGGGCTCTCAGAGGTTGATATAAAAGTTCAAGTGTCAGTTTATTATTTTGTGATGAGAAATACTACTTACTTCTGGTCTGATTAATATACTTGCATTCCTGAGATAGATTTGCATTAGAAGTTGAAATATTTTTCAAGAATTGCTTCGTAGTCATGAAATCTGAATAAAGGAGGATTTTTAATGATAATAGCTTCTGATAGTCTGACACATCTATTTCTTCAGTAGACTATACCTGTCTCCAGGACCAAAGAGATCACACATCTCATTACACTACATGAATAAGGCTGGCATTATTTTCTTCTCTGACTCTCTCTTTTTTCTGTTTTTATCATTGACCAGTCCTTCTAACTGACACATTTCAGAGAGTATCTGTTGGTGATATTAAGATTGCACTATCTTCCCAGGAACTTGGAGACACACTAGGTAATCCTATAAAAAAATTAAAAATTAGGCAAATATGACACCATAGAAATTATTAGCAATCTGTGACATAACCAAGAGCTTATGTATCACTGTATGCTAAGTAATTCAGGAAGGGTCAAATTCCAGTTACGATGTTCTGGCAGTAGTCTCATGGAAACTCATTCAGCTAAAATTTAATTAATTATTTTTTCCTTTTTTCACTTTTATTTTTGATGGATTTTAAGTTCACAGAATGGAATTAATCCTACTTACATTCATCCTCATTTCATGCAAGCTCATATCCGTCTATCTATTTATCTACCATCTATCTGTTGTTTATAGTTAAAAAAAGTAACATATACCTGAATATTAGAACAATGACAATAACTTAGAACTTAATCACTTTTGTGTTCTTTCTCCATGTCCTCCTTTTTCATTCCTTAGACATTGCTCTTTCTATTCTGAATCCTGTGCCCATTATACCCTTGCTTTTATTTTTATATAATTTTATATAATTTGTATACTGTCTATATGTATGATGAAAAGACATAAGAGATATTTCAACCACAGCTGTGAGAAACCCCCTCCCCAAAGATCCCACTGTCCTCTAATGGTCAGAAAGAAAGATGATGAGCAAGAAACTGGGTGTTAGCTTAGAAATGTTTCATAAATATCTTTGTTCTGATTTAAAGCTAAATTCTAATAAATTCTTAGTAGGTTCCAAGTAACTTGCCTAGAGATAAAAATGCTCTAAGAACTTTACAAAATGTTTTCTCTAAGTTTGCATTTCTCATTACAATTCTGACAGATATTGTGACTATAATCTAGCATCCCTAGAGGGACAGGATACACAGATAGTTTGATTCTTTGAACATTCATGCTGGAGATGTGATTGTTGTGTTGAAAGCTTGATGTGAAGTTAAAATACCTTGCAGAATATTTTGAGATAAAAATTAATAATCAAAAGTTATTTTCCAAACTTGATGAAAAATAAGAATTAACATTCAAAATATTTAAAAAGCATGGGTTTTGGACTTGTACTCAAATCCATACTATGCCACTTAAAAGTTATGTATGCTTTCTGATTCACATTTCAAAACCTTAATTGTAATAATCTCCCAGGTTCTTCTTGACATTAATGACTATGTTAGAAGTATCTACTACCGCTTCTGATAACATTACAAGTGCTCACTCTATGATGGCTTTTCTTTCTCTTCCTCTTCACTGCAAGGTAAATTCTTTTCTATGGTTGTCCAACATATCAGCCTACATATTATTTCTCTGAAGCAAGTTCAATTGCATGCCAATAGAAAAATAATTACTATGGTCGAACACTCACATAATACATTCTTGAATATGGGATGTACTGTGTTCAAGATAATGTAAAGGCTCTTTTCTAAGTACACTTTGGATCTTTAAGACCACATCACTTAATTGACCTCTCGTGACGGACTCAAATTATTCAGACAACTTGTTTCTGTGGAGTACCAGCTCTGCACACAGATTACACCATGCAATCTGTAATCCCAATTGTGTAACTCTTTAATAATATTGTCCTGAAATCTGTCATCTCAGAATTAACCAGAAAGACCATACACCACAATCTGCAATCTGCTGTGACAAAATGAATGAAAACTCCAGCATGTCCAATTGCTCTCCTAGGCTAAGCACCTAATCATTCGTATTAATCAGACTTGAAGACATAATTAAGAATGTAGATTGACTCTTAGAAGACAATTATTAAAAAGAAAATAAGAGGAAAAAGCTGTTTTGCATACAAAATGTAAAACATCAGCAATAAAGGCAGTTGTGAGATGACTTGACCCTTGCAACTTCGACACAGGTTCTGGCTATTTAATCTATTTTTTTTTTTTTTTTAGGGGCAAATTTTCTGAGAACAATTCAATTTGTGTCACACTGCTATATGGGATTTTGTGTACAGGGAAACAGCCCCCAAACCTTTAGTTTAAGAACCGTTAAAAATAAATACTGTTCTGCAATATTAAAGAATGAACACTTAATGTATTGACTGCTCCAAAAGTAGCTTTTCTCAAGATAAGGTCCACAGGAAAATTACAAACGAATCTCCTGCACTGCCTATAGAAAATTAAGACTCTACTCTCTCACTGGATTAATTGATATGTAGCCCTTAGGAATCTACACATGCTGAGATACACAAATGATTCTTATGCATGCTGAAATTTCAGACCAACGTCCTAGGGAATTTTTCTTGAGTAGGTGTTCAAAGCAAGGAAAGCGCTTCACGGAAGAGGCTATAAGAAAATGGCCCTTCGAGATGAGCACCTAGCACAGACAGTCAAATTGGACAAAGATGGATACTCCTGCGACTTCCTCCTCGCAACTCTCATTACAAATATAAATGTTCACAAAGATAGCTGTTGCTCTCTCCTATAAGAGAAATATATTTATAGTAAGAAGTGAATATTGTGATAAATATCAGAATAGCAATTATAGATTCTGCTGACCAGGACTTAAGGAAATAGTTATTCAGATATCTTACTATTTTGAGTGCTAACGAACAACCATATGGAAACAAATTAGAAATAGCTACTAATATTACACCTGCATTCATTAAATCACCAATCCACTTCTAGAAATATACCCTCAAACTATAACTGCACACATACAAATCATCTATACACAGATCTCTTCATTGCAGCATCATTTATAATAGCAAGAGACTGGAAACAACCCATGATGAAATAAGAGGAGATTTGTTATATAAAGTATATTGTATTTACATAACGAAACTCTGCATCTTAAAAAAAAAATCAAGGAGCTCTTGTGTACTGACATAACCCGATACATAGTGATAAAAAAGAAATCTTACAGCAGAAGAATGTATATCACATAGTAAAAATAAAAATCTACCCATACTTACACTAAATTGGGTTATTTTCTAAATTACCTAAAATTCATTTTTACAAGGAGGATGATGAGGGAACAGTAGGTGTCTATACAAAGTTGGGGCAAGACCTCTGAATATACATATTTTTATGTCATTTTGTTTTTTTGAATTATGTTAATATATTTTATATTAAAGTAAAATATAATTTCTCTCCAAGTAAATAAAAATCCTATGATGCTCAACTAGACATATTCCATATATCGCCTTTTTCTTTCCTAGCTCTTTACGTACAATAAAGATTCTGTCAGCAAATAAAACAACGTTTGAACAAACAATAAATTGATCCCACAATGTTCAACTTGTTATCACTTTCTTACTTTATTTTTAGAAAGAGAGAGAGGAGGAGCAGAGGGAGAGGGAGAGAAAGAATCTTGAGCAGACTCCACGTCCAGCGCAGAACCCAATACAGGACTCGATCTCACATCCCTGAGATCATGTCCTGAGCCCAAATCAAGAGTCAGATGTTCAACCGACTGAGCCACCCAGGAGCCGTTCTTATTATCTTTTTTTGAAAAATTTGTTTCTTGTCATTTTGAAGAAGATTTTAGATGGTGGCCTTTTGTTTCTGTCTACTCTTGTGAGTTTAAATTTTATCTGCTCCATTTCCTTAGAGGCAGGAAAGTATTCAGACTCCAAAGATTTTTTATCCTGACCAATGTTGTAAATACAAGGTTTAGCTGAAGCTGATAGTTACAAGAACAGAAATATCTGTAACAGTGCCAGTTCCTACTGGAATGAACTAGATTGAACCGTAGTTTTCAGTTTAGATTCATTCCTTGAGTTTAATATAGTCAGTCAGAATCCAAATCTAAATCTGTCCCAATCAGTTTTATAGACAACAATCTGGCAACTGAAGAATTATAATTCAAAACCCCAGGCAGCCATGCCTATAGCATCTATTTTAAGTAGAATGAAGACAGGGAAATTTAGAGTAAACGTGTTCAAAATATTTTCTTTGTAGACATGAATGACCACAGTATTTTTTAGACTAGGAATTTGCAAGTAAATTCAAAGAAAATATTTATCATGAGGATATATATCTTCTTTTTGAAAAGTAAAAAAAAAAGTACTTTTCATTAGTTTTCTATTTTGAAATTCCCAAAATTACCTGGAGAACTTAGATTTTTAAAGTATTATGTATCAATTGAACTAGATATCTTAATTTTTGATACATATTTGGATTAATCTACTTATCATCTACAATGAGCCATAATAGTGTACAAAACGGTTTTTAGAGGTAAGTGGCTCGTGGGGAGGTTCATTTTATCTTATATTTTAACACTTACTGGTCTTGTGACTTTGAAAAAAAGTAAAGGAAGCTATCAGTGTTTCATTTCCCCATTTGTAAATTGAAAAGTGTAATTCAAACATTTTTTTCATTTATTTTTAACTTTTATGATGCTCTGTGCTTTTTTTTCTTTTAAAGATTTTATTTATTTATTTGACAGAGAGAGACACAGCGAGAGAGGGAACACAAGCAGGGGGAGTAGGAGAGGGAGAAGCAGGCTTCCCGCCGAGCCGGGAGCCTGATGGCGGGCTCCATCCCAGGACCCCAGGATCATGACCTGAGCTGAAGGCAGACACTTAACGACTGAGCCACCTGGGCGCTCCTGATGCTCTGTGCTTCTTAAAGTCCTTCATGATACCTTAGATCATGTAGTCTTCACACTATCCCTGTAGGATACAGAGAAATTACCACTATTTTCATTCACCAGTGATACAACTGAAGTATATAGGCATTGGATATATTTTCCTCTCCCTATCAATGATATAATTTTTACTTTACAGGCTTGACATTTGGAATGTAAAATATTTCCTTGAGCAGATAATTCTAAACTATTATTTACAAAACTGAAATAAATTATATTAATACTGAACTTTTATATATTTTCTGCCTCTAGAAGTAATATCTGTATGCCTGGGTATTACTTAAACGGAGCTTACAGCTTTTGGCCTATGGCTTTCAACTATGGCTCATTATACATTCACAATTTATTTGTTTCTCTTTATTTACTTTCCTATGCATGGCAACTTCTGAATAGACATATCTATAAATTATTCATTGAGTATCGCATTCAAAATTCATGGTTCAGGTCAGATTCCAAGATGTTCATGCTTAAAATTCAGACATTCCTGGTGGTAAAGGGAATTTTAAAGGAGGAGTTAACATTTGGATTATGAATGTGCATAAAATTCTTTTTAAAAATCATCATCAATCACACTATTGTACAAGTTTCATCAAATTAAAAGAATATTTTGCTCCCTCAGAGCTTACATAAATGATATATCTGCTAAACATTCTTTGATGAAGTCACTAACCAACAAGTTTTTTAAAAAACATTTTGATAAGCAAGACTTTTTGGTTTAATTAATTGGTTGCATCTGGGAATGTGGACTAGGGACAGGACTTCAGGAAGAACTTCTGTTCTGACAAGGACTGGAGAAATAATAAGCTAATCATATCGTTCTAAATCTGACAAATTGTTCCAGGGGCTGATTTTAGAAGCCTGGAAGAACAGATCTTATCTCCTGCAGGTTTTCTTTTTGGGGTAAGTATATTCTGAAGATGTTTCCATATTGGGAGTTCTATGCAGATTCAGATTGCCTTCCACTGTGTTTCCTTCTCTCTCTGTGGTTGTATTGTGAGAGATTGTTAAAATTCCTGTTTAACGCTTCTATGGAGACAACTGAGCTGTTCTTTTCAGATAACCCTTTGGGAAAATATATGATTAAGCTTTATCAGTAGAGGAAAATTCTGTAACTTCAGGGATTTCTCTTCAGTATTCTTCCACCCCTACCCCCAACTGGGAAGGTGGGGGTGGATACCCAGGGTGCTGTTGAAGGGCGTAACAGAAATAAAACTACCCCCCGCCCCCCCACCAAAATACTGTCTGGGGAAAAACTATGTGAAGCTACATGGAGGAATTTGGCTTCTGCCTAGGAGATAGACATTGCATAACAGAAAAGATGTGGAGTAGGAGGTTGTGGTACAGTGTATGGCAGCAGAGTTCTTCCAACAGTAGACAGGAGGCAGCATGATGACCAAAATCCCAGGCTGCCGGTACCATGGCTTCTGAAGTCCGGTGCCAGAACTCTTGTTGATAACAAGGAGGATTGCAAAGCTTTATATTGGACTTACTGAGTTCACTGGTTGGAGCCAAATTACAGTGTATGAATTTGGGGGATTGATAGCAGAGATAAAATAAAAGTCACTGTTGAGTGAAAAAAAATTGCTGAGTTGTGAGAAGCAAGGCTGAGCAATCTTTGTCTTTTGCTCAAGGTGAAAAGTTGGTGAACATAGATTCTTAGAAGTCTTTTGATAAGGAATTGAATTTGTTCCATGATATCAGAAGTGCTTTTGAAGAGCAATTAGGAAGAATCAAAGGATAAAGGGTCTCTCTCTTAGTCTGTTTGGACTGCTAAAACAGAAACACCACAGACATGGTGGCATATAAACAACAAATTACATTTCTCACAGTTCTGAGGGTGGGAAGTCCAGGTTCAAGGTGCTAATAGATCTAGTGTTTTTTTGAGAGCCCACTTGCTGGCTCATAGATGGTGTCTTCTTGCTGGGGTTCCATTAATAAGGGCATTAATCCCATTCATGAAGGCTCACCGTTATGACCAAATCACTTCCCAAAAGGACCATCTCCAAATACCATCACACTGAGGAAGAAGTTTCAACATATAAATGGGGGAGGGGAGCATAAACATTCAGTCAATAGCAATCTCTTTAAAAAAAATAAGCCTTGAAGTTGGACTTCTCTTCTTGAGGTTAAAACTTGATGACAAACTAAAATTAGAGAGAGTGAGTTCTTTACAGTCTCACCAGAGGGATATTTTTGCACAACTATCAGACATTTTGTCAATAAACAGAATAAGAGTTAACATACAGTAGTCTCCCCTTATCCAAGACTCCCAGTTCCAAGAATCCTAGTAGAAGCCTGAACTGTAAATAGTACTGAACCCTATATATACTAGGCTTTTTCTGTACCTGAATACACATAATAAACTTTAATTTATAAGTTAGGCATAGTCAGAGATTAACAAAGACAATAGTAAGATAGAACAATTATAACAATATACTGTAATAAGAGTTCTGTGAATGTGCTCTTTCTCTCTCTCTCTCTCAAAATATCTTACTGTCTATACTCACCCTTCTTGTCATAATGTGAGATGATAAGATGCCTATGTGATGAGATGAAGTGAGGTGAAGGCGTAGGCACTATGATGTCACTTTAGGCTACTATTGACCTTCTGATGACTGGTCCAAAGGAGGATCATCCACTCCTGGACCACCATTGACTCAGGTAACTGAAGCCACAGGAAGTGATACAGTGATAAGGAGTAGGGGATATATTATTGTATATTCAATACTATATATTGAATGTTTACTGTGTATTGGGAAAAATTTTAAGCACTTCACATAAATGGCCTCATTTAATCCTCACAGCAAACATGTTGCTGGTTTATCAGCTACTATTATTATTCCCAAATTATAGGTGAAGAACCTGCACTTAGAAAATGGCTAGAGACTGTAATACGGATATCTACCAGCAGACCTGGCTTCAAATCCTATTCAATTAACTATTGGTAATAGGATTTGTTGTGTGTATTTACATGTTGTCTCTTTCACATACAAAAGTGTTAACCATACTTAAAAAAATAAATTGTTAGATATTGTGTTACTATACCTAAAATAATCAGTACTCTAAATAGCATATTACTATCTACTGGAAATTATTCTACTCAGCCAAAAACATTATTTTTAGAGAAGTAAAGTTATCACGTTGCAGTGGAGCTATTTTCTGGTAGGGCAGTCTATGGGCAAATCATTATAAACCACAAAATGAAATTTAAAATAAGTAGCGTTCCAAGAAAAGGGGAGACACTCTAAGTAATTCCTTTTTATATGAAAATGATCAAACGAGTGACTTAGTTGATCTGCCTCACTTTGCAAACGGATGACTTAGTTGATCTGCCTCACTTTGCAAATAAGGAATCTGAGGTAGAGCGAGGCTCCTTGACCTGTACTGGTTAACTCAGGCTTTTAAGGGAGAGTAAATAGGGTGTTTTCAAACTTTTTCCTGTTGTACATGGATATACGGGCTGTTTGCATTCTTTAGCCATAACAAATATACAAAGAATAACCTCATACACATGCCTAGTTGAGCTATTGTAGATATATATTTAACTATATCAGGAGTATTTTCCTACAAGTAGTTTTTCTGAGTGAAAGTATAAATGCATATGTTCTTTTGCAAGATATTGTCAAATCTCTGGACATAGTACTTTTGTTATTTTGCATTCACACTAGGAATGTATCACATTTTTGTTTTAATGTACTAATATTTATCAATCTTTTAAGTGGTAAGATAATTTCTGACTCACAAATAATTTCCCAAACCTTATTAAAATTAGTCTCTTTTCGGGGTGCCTGGGTGGCTCAGTTGGTTGAGTGTCCAACTCCTGATTTCACCTTAGGCCATGATCTCAGCATCATGGGATGGAGCCCCGTGGCAGGCTCCTAGCTCAGCAAGGGGTCTGCTGGAGATTCTCTCTCTCCCTCCCCCTCTACTCCTCACCCCTGCTCATAGTGCTCTCTATCTTTTTTAAATAAATAAATTAATAAATCTAAAAAAATCTGTTAAAAATTAGATCTTTTCTCAAGGATTTTAAGGCTCACTTTCATTATATGCAACTGTATATTTCAAAGTAGATCTTAACTCCATTTTCCAGATTTTTCTAAAGGATGTTAGAATGAATGATATATGTTCTAAGTGCAGGTAAATGTCAAAGTATCAATATAAAGTAGCAGTCCTGTTACTATAATACCTATGTACTTTATAAAATTATAAGAAAGACTTACATAGTTCTTATATATACAGCTGAGAATTGTCTAAATACTTGGCATGTACTGACTCACTTAACACTACCCGAAATCTGTGAGGTAGATACTCCTAATTTTGCAAATTAGAAAACTGAGCCACGGGGAACAGTCCCAGATGAGTGCAGGCAGTCTGGGTTTCTAAACCACTACAACTTGATTCTTTTATCCTGCTCAGACTGTGACGATGCTACCTACTTATATTTCTTCAGGTTTTGAAGTATTTATCATTTAAAACCACATAGACATGTAAAATATAGCCCCCACCTAATTTGAGAAACACCAAGCAATGTAAATTTTCATATCATGTTATCACTTCATATTTCCCACAAATTGTGGTACTTGGAAAACTTAAAATAATTATCGAGCATTGGCTGTAGCATGCTGTTAACAGAAATAACCCAAATGGCCTATTTATAAATGTCTTCTACTTGAGTAATCACTACATCATATTTGTCATATTGAGAGGCCATGAGCACTGTGGTTAAAATTTCCAGCTTGAAATTAGCCTGGATTATATATACTTATTTAGCTATTCACTTAGTTTTGTAGTCCCAGACTTATATTTATTGCTTTAAATCAAAATTTCCTTCTGACATAAACAGGATGAAAATACTTTACTCATTAAATTTTTCTAAATGCTTCACATAATAAGTGCCACATACATTTTACCTATTCTTATATCAAAAGGAGTTATAGTTAATTGCTATACAAAGAGGAAAGATGACAACAATAACTGCATTTTGTAAACAAGGGTAAAATAACCGGTGGATTTGATTCACTATCTTTAACGAGCTAAGATGAAAAGCAAAATAAATCCTTTACAGGCGATTAGATGTGGGAAATAAAGCATGCTACTCTACTAATTTGGTTTGCAGACAATTTCAAGCTATGATATCTTTTTAGCATCAGTAAAACTGACACTGAGAGAAACTAAGTAATTAATAGAAAAAACACAGTGAGCTAAAGGAGACAGTGGATGGGAAGAGAGTCTCATTATTCTCACCTGCCAGCCAACCTGGCAATCACTAGGGAGGTGGATGCATGTGAAGGAAAAAGTTTTTTCATAAATGAAATCTAAGTCAGTAACAGCAGAAAATACTATGAAAGAAATATAGAAGAATACATAGGAATTCATTTTTACTCTTCATAAATCACATTGAAAAATAATAGCATAATGTACAAAGTGTCCAGAGTTACGTTTCTTAGTCATCCTTGGACTTTTCAATATAACTTCATAAAAAGAAAAAAAAATGACAATTGACTTTGCACAACTCAAATTAGGTCCTTTAGTATAACATTTTAGGATATTCTAGGAACCTTATTCTGACCCTAAACGTCTTTACCTTTAGATTTATCATCCTGAAATTGAAATATCTTGCATCATTTGGGGTTGGGAAGCTTAGTGTGAGAGTCTAAATAGTAACAGTGGAGGGACATTATGCCACAGCAAACTTTTGGATGGTTAATAATTGTGGTTGGACAATGAATCTATTGTCTGCTTCCTATCTTCAATCCTCATCTGAAACACTTGAATTTAGAATTTTTTTCGCTTTTAGAAAAGCAAGCGAATTCGTAGCCATTCAAAATTGTAACCTGCATAGGATCTCTGGCATTATCCCTATAGCAACACATTAACATTTCTGCAGCTAAAAACGATCAGACTAAGTGAGATGTATAAAGAATATAAATAGCCTGACATCGATTCTCTTCAGGTTTGCCACTAAATGACTTTCTTATGATTTTAGAAATCTTGAAAAACGCAATGTCTAAAAGTCATTTACTTACATTAGGTAGCTAGTTATATGAAAGTTAGAGTGAAGGCATTAGTGGGCAAGAGAGTGAATACCAAGCACTATATGCTATTTGGAGAAAAAGCTCAGAAAGTCGTTTTAGAAACATCAGAGCCTGTGGGCATCATGAACATTTTCTTTTATTTTTTGCAAGATTGATGCACAAGGAAACATTTGGCAAGTCTAGGTATATAAACAGATCTTATGAAACATAAAGAATTCAAAGTAGTAACCCAACATAGAAGTAGTCAGGGAAGACTATTGTATTATAATCATCAAACCCGCTGAGAAACTAGATCTTGCTTATTACAATCACACAAAGAGAAGTGGTAATTATGTGATGTGATAGAGGTGTTAGCTAGTGCTACAATGGTAATCATATTAAAGTACCATAAATTCACCAAATGAACATGTCGTACAACTTAAATTTACACTTTTTATGTCAAATATATTTCAATAATAATAATAATAATAATAATAATAAAGGAATTACATGGACTATCTGGATTAGAGAATTTAGACCCTTATCTAAAATTGCCACAAAAATTACCTGATAAAACATGTCATTATCAGTGTAAATAACTGAATGTAAGTGTAACAGAATATTCAAATTTTGTGAGATAATTAACTAATAATTTTATATAGTGTTGGTAGATAAAACAGACAAGAACCCTACATACATCTCAAAATGTAAACCATTACTTTCTGTTACTCTGTTACTGAGTAACTCCAGGCAAGCAAGGACACATTCAACTAACTTTATGTTGCTTAAGTAAAATAGGCGTGAGATCTGTCCCATTGTATCTTACATCTAATGAGTTAATGTGACCTTAAAAAAATATTTATTGCTTAGCAATGTCTTTTTGTCTGCTTTCTGGATAATGAGACAATAAGGCGATACTGAGAAAGTAATATTTTCTATTTTCTAGCTTATAATTTGATTAATATTTTTATTTTATTGAAAGTTCTAAAGAAAATAAAAAAGGAAAGTTCTGTTTTAATGAGCTTTCATTTGATTATTCTTGAAATCTTTAAATTGGTTTTTATGTACATCTGAAGGAGTAAGTATGCAAGTGTGCCAGCAAAATTTTGAAGAGAAAATGATGGCACATAATGAGCTAGAAATCACCTGACAATATGTTAAAATGAGATACAGGGGTGCCTGGGTGGCACAGTCGGTTAAGAGACCGACTCAGTTTTGGCTCAGGTCGTGATCTCAGGGTATTGGGATCGAGCCCCAAGTCGGGCTCTGTGCTCGGTGGGTGTCAGCTTAAGATTCTTTCTCTCTCTCCCTCTGCCCCTCCCCTCCACTCTCTCTCTCTTTCTCTCTCTCTAAAATAAATGAATAAATCTTTAAAAAATGAGCTATAAAAGAAAATAAGAAATGTTAGTGTAAAACTAACAAAAATTATAGACAAACAAAATAATCTAAAAGTAACTTGCATAAAAGGGAGACTTAGTAGGAAAAAAAAGATTTGAAAACATCGACAAAATAATAGATCACTAAATGAATTGTGGTTAGACAATTAGAAAATTTATTATTGAAAGTTATAATATTACATTATTTCATTAAAAATAGCCAATTGATTTAGGTTCTAAATAGAAAAACAAGCAAATATAGAAAATATACTGTAAGATCATATATGCTTGTGTAAGAAAAGAATTAGAAAGAATTAGAAATGATGTTTAATTTTTGGTTTACAGGTTATTAAATACATCTAAAAGATTGATTTTCCAGAATATCTCCAAATCCTAAAATTTAATGATTTAGTTTGGTATATTAAATGAAAAAATATATATTTTAGTATTGATTTTTTTGCAACATATATCAGAATAGGGACCTTTTCTGGTTTAGCAAAAAGCACCTTTAATACCCACATTAAATTGCATGGATGATATGGAGACTTTCATACATACAGCTGTTGAGCTCCTTCTCTGTTGGTGGAGGTGGGGTGGGGCTGCCAAGGACAGCACTTTTCATTTGACTTAATCCAGGATACTCCTATGAGTACTGGTCCAGGTGGCTTCTAGGAACTGAAACTGTTGAGCAGGTCCCTGGGTCTTGTCAAGGTTGAGTGTCCAGCCTGTGTGTGCCACAGAGTATATGACCTTGTGTAAGGCCTGGTCAGGCCAGTGATGAAGGCGTCACTACTATAGTGGAAGGCAAGTACGCTGGGGGGGGGTAAGTTAGCTGGCTACAGATCTAGCCCTACCACCGATGGCATATTGTGGGGGAATTAAAGTTTCCCTGTGGAAGTACAGTGAGTGTGTGCCGCAGGCTGCTCCATGTGAATGTACATTGTTCCTGATCTTCATCCTGCAAAGGGATTGAGCAGAAGGCATTAGGTATATCACTAACAGTGCACCAGTCTCCCATGCGGGCTGTCACCACCTGGGTGACAGCAGTATTGTTGGACACAGCAGGATCCACAGGTGGCACCCTGATGCTTCATCTGAGGTAGCCCCAGGCCACCTTGGGCTACTAAACTGTGACAGGGTGGAGTGTAACAAGCATGCCTGCAGCAAGTCCTGTTATCCTGCTGAGTCATGTCTGACACGAAGTATGAGGTTCATTAAAATAACTGCTCAGGGCTTTAGTAACGTCGGTGGTGGGATGGGGTGGATGCACCCCCTGTGGTGGCGGGAATTCTTTATTTTGAGAGAGCATGTTCCCCGAGGCTATGGTAGTGTTCCACACTGCAAGCAACCAAAATATCAGTATCTATAGTGCACTCAGTGACGAGAGCCACGATCACTGGCAACTGAAATGACTCACATGGCCTATCTAGAAATATATGCAAACTCATCTAACGTGAGTCACCAGGCTCCTCTGCCAAGCCCCCAACGTCACCAGTTTACCCCTACTCCTGAAGGGGCCTGGTGGGAACTAGTATCCAAGAGTCTCAGGAAAGTTTGCATTGTCTCCTTCTTTTCATTCACCTTGACAGGGTTATGGGGCCACTGGTCCTGGTAGGGATCTGAATACCTTGACCCATTCTGTTCTTTTCTTTTTTTATTTTAATTCCAGTATAATTAACATACAGTGTTATGTTAAATTCAGGTGTACAATAAGTGATTCAACAATTCCATGTATCACGCAGTGCTCCTCAAGATAGGTGTACTCTTAATCCCCTTCACCTATTTCCCTCATCCCCCACTCCCTTCTCTTCTGGTAACCATCTCTTCATTCTCTATAGTTAAGAGTCTGTTTTTTAGTTTGTCTCTGTTTTTTTTTTTTTTCCCTTTTGGTCATTTAAATTCCACATATGAGTGAAAACCTATGGTATTTGTCTTTCTCTGATGACTTATTTCGCTTACATTATACTCTCAACATCCATCCATGTTGTTGCAAATGGTAAGATTTCATTCTTTTTTATAGCCAAATAATACTCCATTGTATGTATACACACCACATCTTCTTAATTCATTCCCCTATTGATGGACATTTGGGCTGCTTTTACAGTTTGGCTATTATAAATAATGCTGCAATAAACATAGGGGTACATATATCCTTTTGAATTAGTGTTCTCATATTCTTTAGGTAAATAACCAGTAGTGCAATTACTGGACCATATCATAGTTCTATTTTTAATTTAATTTAATTTATTTTAATTTTTAATTTTTTGAGGAACCTCCATACTGTCTTCCACAGTGGTTGCCCCAGTTTGCATTCCCACCAACAGTGCACAAGGGTTCCTTTTTCTCCATTTCCTCACCAACACTTGTTTCTTGTATTTTTGATTTTAGCCATTCTGACAGGTCTGAAGTGAAATCTCATTATGGTTTTGATTCAAAGAAATCTTGAAAAAGAAAAACAAAGCTGAAGATATCACAGTTCCAGATTTCAAGTCATATTACAAAGCTGCACTAATCAGAACAGTATGGGAGGGGCACAAACCTAGACACATGGAACAGAATAAAAAGCACAGAAATAAACCCATGATTATATGGTCAACTAATCTTTAACAAACAAGGCAAAAATATAGAATGGGAAAAAGACAGTCCTCAACAAATTAGGTTGAGAAAAATGAACAATATGCAAAAGAACAAAACTGGAGCACTTTCTTACACCATATACAAAAATAAACTCAAAATGGATTAAGGACCTAAATGTGAGACCTGAAACCATAAAAATCCTAAGAGAGAACATAGGCAATGATTTCTCTGATACACTGATCCATTCTTAATTGTTCTTTTTGAGGGGTGTGAGTTTGGAATTTGGAGGACATGTGAAGAGGATCCTCCTCCTTGTCTGATTCATCACTTTCACGGTTGGAAATGTCTTCATTGTCTTGGCAATCACAGTCAAGGTGATTATTTTCCTGTTTCTCCAATGCTCACTAACACCTGGTGTTACCCACCATTCTAAATTCTGCCAATCTGGTGGATATAAGATGGTGTGTCGATCGATGTTTCACTAGTAATAGTGAACTTGACATCTTCTTATGCTTGTTAGGTATCTAGACTTTTGCTTAGTGTATTGACTATTCTTAACCTTTATCCATTTTCTTATTTTTCCATTTTCAAATTTGTTTACATGCAAGAGTTTCTTTTCAGTTTTAGACATCACAAATACATGTGTCCATATTGTTATCTATCTGATAATTTTACCTAATGCATCCTTTAGTGAAAATATATCTCTAAATTTCTTGTAATCAAGTGTACCAATTTATTTTACAAATTGCGTTTTGAGGTGTTGTTGAAGATGTTCTTCCATGCTTCATGACCATGGATATTCGTGCATTTTTCCTCCATCAGGGTTGTTTTGCCTTTTACATTCCAGTCCTTTAATGAATATAGCTTTCCTATTTCAAAGTAACAGAAGATAGGAATTCAACTTAATTTTTCTCCACAAATTAATTGCATCTTCTCAATCGTCTACTTAAATATTCTTACTTGTTCATTTGCAATGCCATCTTTTCTTTTAGAGGTTTTCTATCTGTAAAAGGGTCTACTTCTGAGCTCAGGTTTTTTTTTATCACATTTGATTTTTGTTTGTTTCTCCACCAGTACAGTACCACACTGTACAATATTTTCCTTTATACTATGCTTTCATATGTGGTTGGCCATAGCTTCTTTCTCAACTTGCTTTGACTTGTACATAATATGTTTTCTTCCATATACATTTTAAAATCTATTTGTTGATTTTCTCAAATATTTCCTTGATTTTTATTGAAATATATTCTTGGTTTGTTTGGGTGTAAAAACATCATATAACTTATCTTCTATATCATTGCTCATCTTTTGACAGCTGGCTTTGTTGTTTTCTGAGAGAAGTATATTAAAATCTCCACTGATAATGGTTGATTTATTTATATCTCTTTATACTTTTGTCAAGTAAGAATCATTGCGAGGCACACATATTGATTATTGTTTTATCTTCTTGATGTGCTCGTTCCCTTACCAATAGATGACTTCCTTATTTCTCCCTTATACTGTCTATCTTTTAAAATATATTTTCTTTGATATTGAATTTGCTATAATTGACGTATTTTCTTTGAAATTTGACATTGATTTAGATTATGATAAAATTTCTTATCCAAATCAGGCCACTTGTGAATAAAAAATATCTTAAGCTAAGTAAAATTTAGAAGCATGTATTGATTTAATGGCACATTAACCTACTCTGTATTAAGAAAATTTTACCTTTTTGTAGTTACACATCTTCATTTTTGTTTAAATATGTTGTACTTCTACCATAAAAAGGATAGGCAACTTTCTCATTCATTGTTTCATAAATATTCATATCAATTTTCCTGTGTTTTATATGATATGCTTTATAAATATTTTGTGAAGTCAGGAACATATTTTGTTTTACATTTGCAGGATCTTAATTTAGTTATATTCACAAAACTAGCCAGTGAAAAATAATTCACTTTAATGTTGATTTATGATTCATCTGTTTTTCAGATAACAATTGTCTATAGAAAATAGTTTCTATCTCTGGACCATTTCCTCAATGATTTCTTTTTCTCTTCTTTTGCTAATAAAACACAAGCATTGTAGACCTTTCCAATGATTTAATATCTTATTACTCTTCCTTTTCAGACTTTTATCTGAGAATTGTATCTAGTTATTCTTCTAAATACATTGTCATATGGTAAAAGAGACACAGACATCATTCTTTTATTTAGAGAAATAATTTCCATGCTCTATTCTATTGTATTATTAGAATTTTCGTGTTCATCTATTCTATTACTGTTCCTAGTAAAAAAGTGCTTATATAATTTCTTAAGTTTAACTTTTAAATAATGCTATATTTTTTTCACAAAAAATGTCTTGCACAAGTTTGACAAAAATAATAAAATTTAATAATTACCAAATTGCTGTTATTTTAATGATTTCAGCTTGTACCTTTCTATCTTACACACATTTCCATTTTCTGTATATCCTTAAAAAAACCACTTACTTCTAAAATTTATTTTTTTGAAAAAGTTCAGGGCAATCAATTATTTTTGTTCAACTTTTCCCTGATTCTTGATATCATCATTCAATTTCAATAGGTTATACCTTTGAAGTATTAAAATAACCTCTGCAAACCTGAAATTATATAAAATTTCAGGTGATAACTATAATTTTTCTTGATGGGGCACAGTGAAAGTTAACAAACAATGTCCTTAAACTATTGTTGTCATATTTAAATAAAGGTCCAAAAATACATTGCCATTTTCAGACATATTGAAGATATCATTATGATAAATATGTAACCTTTTTAATCCAAGATAAAATTTACTTTCAATATATGCATGTAGGTTATTTAGCTTTTTGTGAACATATTTAACAATTTTATTATACTCAAACTGTGACTACATTAGCAGTTCAAATTGTTGGCATTCAATGGCAATATGGGAAAAATTATTAATAAATTGATTTGGATCAGTCAAACTAATATATTCAAGTTTTCATTCTATTACTTATTTGCTATATTTTTCAAACCAATTTTAATTTATACTTATGTATTACTGAATGATCATCAAATATACGACTAGTCAATTAAATTCCCCCACATAATCCTATGCAATTAATTCCAAGTAATGATTTCTACTGTTCACACAAAATTTACAATTCTCGAAGAAATTTAAATAAAAAAATGAAACTTCTAAAAATTACATGGTGAGAAATTATGCGTCAAGTCTCTAGGAATCAAGACCTGAGAAAAGTGATGCTGAAAGCTCAATCTACAAGTTGTTTTTTTTTTTTTTTAATAAATTATGTGCTTTTTGTCCAACCAATTAAATAAGGCTAATTCCCTCTCACTTTTGGCTTTGATGCTAACATTTTGATGATGCCTTAATTATATTTCATCCTGGCCTATTATTTTCATAATAGGGAAAAAAATCACCTGCATGTTATTCCCTATTTATCAGTTGGACTATAATATATTATTCTACTGTGCATTTCTTTTTTAATATTTTTTTTTAAGATTTTATTTATTTATTCATGAGAGACAGAGAGAGAGAGAGAGGCAGAGGGAGAAGCAGGCTTCTTGCCGAGCAGGGAGCCCGATGTGGGACTCGATCCCAGGACCCTGGGATCATGACCTGAGCCGAAGGCATACGCTTAACGACTGAGCCACCCAGGCGCCCGAGAATAAATTTTTGTGACAGTCATATACCAGGTGCTGATAAGTGTGAAATCTGCCTCTCAGTGTCGAGCACTCAGGAGTCCAAACGTTGTGTCATGTTTGGGAGTTAGGAGACAATTTGTTTTATTTGAAAACTATACACTTACGGGCTGTTTTGTGTAGTTATAAGAGCCACAGTGACAAACCTTGACCTAGGCTGGTGCTTTGGCATCATGTCTTCTTTCATGACCCTGGCACTAATTCATCAACTTTCCTATCTCCTGAGTGTGCAAAGCATTAGGCACTGGGTAAAGAAGGGTCATGTCATGTGGTAGCTGTGTAGCTTAGGCTCATACCATAGATTTTGCCTCTAATTCTGACTACAGGAATAAGGCCTAGACATAGATTGAGAACAGAATTGAAATTGAAGAAAACATGGATTTTTTTTTTTTTTTTACTTGCTCCAATGATAGAGGGGATTTTAAAATAACATCTGGGTTGTAAGGTTACTGTATTACCTAAGAACTTCCAAAATTCTTTTTTTTTTAAAGATTTTATTTATTTATTTGACAGAGAGAGAGAGATCACAAGTAGGCAGGCAGAAGAAGAGGGAGAAGCAGGCTCCCTGCTGAGGACAGAGCCCGATGTGGGACTCGATCCCAGGATCCTGGGATCATGACTTGAGCTGAAAGCAGATGCTTAACCATCTGAGCCACCCAGGCGTCCCAGAACTTCCAAAATTCTTGAATAAAGTCTTATTTTCCAAAAATAATTTGAATAAACATAAAGTCTCTCCAAACATATTCAGTAAGAGATACAAGTGGACATGTAGATTTATTGCCCTTACTGACACCCAAGAACCTCCTAGAACCTGAATTGCCATTGGGATCTATTTTATAATCTAGAAATGTTGTGTGATTCACAGATAGTTCTCCCACTGTGGCTTTCACAGAGCACTGACATATGTGTTTGCCACCACACATCCCCAGCACAACATGAGAAAGAAACAGGTTCTGACTCTCACACCAAGAAAGTCTATCATCCCAGATACTTCTTTTTTCAAGGTGACATTTGAGTAATTAGTTCTGTTGATTTGTTTTATTCATAGATATGTCTATTTAAATTGAGAGAGACACATGTTCACAGAGAGATAATTAATTACTTGTTAGCCATCTTTTAAAACTCTAGCAAAGAACTGAGAGAGTTCTACAGAGCCGGTCAATTTCACTTCTCCATGAACCTATTGCCTTTTGCATATTATTATACTTTTATTTTATATATATTTTATTAAGTCTATTATTTTTATATTTACAAATTTGACAGTTTCTAGTAGTAGATTAATGACCCAATTGTTGTCATTGGGAAAGCATGAATTTTACCCAGTTTATTTTCCAAAATTTAATGTGTCCTCATTTCCCAAGTAGTGAAAACATTAATTATACATCATTATTATAATGGAAGAATCTTTTCTGAAACTCTACATTTAAAAAAAAATTGACAGATGACCAAGGAAAAAAGGAAATTAGAAAAGCAAAAACTATGAAATTACCATATTACATTTTGTCACAGCAAAACTATTGTATTATAAATGACAAGACTCAAAAATTAATACGGTAGTTTCTATTAGCAATAATCGCGCCTCGGATAAACCTCATTGGCTACGATACTGCCACTGCGCAAAGCTAATACGGTAGTTTCTTAACTTCTAAGCTCACTAATCTTCTCTTGACAGGCAGCTTTATTTACATATAATTAACATACCATGAAATTCACCTTTTCAGTGTCAGTTCACCTGTTTCTAATACATTTACAAAGTTATACAACCATCACCACAAATTTCAGAATATTTTCATCGTTCCAAAAAAAACTGTGTAATCATTAGCAGTCATTCCCCATGTACCCTTCTCCCCAGCCCCTGGGAAAAACTAACCTGCTTTATATCTTTATAGATTTGCCTATTCTACATATTTCATATAAATGGAATCATATAATATGTGATTTGGAGTGCTGGCTTCTTTAATTTATCATAATGATTCATGATTGTTATTGTTGTAGTATATCTGCATTTCTTTTCATTGTTGAACAACATTCTATGGTATGGATATATCACATATGTTTCTTCATCAACTGAAGATGAAGAAATTACTGAAATTGTAAACAAAAGATATATTCTGAATCAAGCATGATTGGATAAAGGAGAAATAAATGTAGAAATGTTTTTATTATTAAAACAATTATTAATTACAAAAGAACTATTGGGGTGTCTGCCTGGCTCAGTCAGTAAGGCATGTGACTCTTGATCTCGGGGTCATAAATTCAATCCCCATGTTGGGCTTGAAGCCTACTTAAAAAAAGAAAAAAAAAAAACTTTGCTGAAATGTCTGTTCATGGGTAGCTCTCTTTTCAACTTTTTGAGGAACCTCCATACTGTTTTCCAGAGTGGCTGCAACAGCTTGCATTCCCACCAACAGTGTAGGAGGGTTCCCCTTCTCCGCATCCTTGCAAACATCTGTCGTTTCCTGACTTGTTAATTTTAGCCATTCTGACTGGTGTGAGGTGGTATCTCATTGTGGTTTTGATTTGTATTTCCCTGATGCCAAGTGATGTTGAGTACTTTTTCATGTGTCTGTTGGCCATTGCACTATTGGGTATTTATCCCAAAGATACAAAGGCACGTGCACCCCAATGTTTATAGCAGTAATGTCCACAATAGCCGAACTATGGAAAGAGCCTAGATGTCCATCAACAGATGAATGGATAAAGAAGATGTGGTGTATATATATATATATATATATATATACACACACACACACACACACACACACACACACACACACACACAATGGAATATTATGCAGCCATCAAAAAATGAAATCTTGCCATTTGCAATGACATGGATGGAACTAGAGTGTATTATGCTAAGTGAAATATGTCAATCAGAGAAAGACTATTATCTTATGATCTCGCTGATATGTGGAGTTTGAGAAACAAGTCAGAGCATCATAGGGGAAGGGAGGAAAAAATGAAACAAGGTGAAACCAGAGAGGGAGACAAACCATAAGAGACTCTTGATCTCAGGAAACAAACTGAGGGTTGCTGGAGTCGAGGGTGGTGGTAGGGATGGGGTGGCTGGGTGATGGACATTGGGGAGGGTATGTGCTATGGTGAGCACTGTGAATTGTGTAAGACTGATGAATCACAGACCTGTACCCCTGAAACAAATAATACATTATATGTTAATTAAAAAAACTAAAAAATTTATAAAACAACTATTAATTTCAAGAAAAAGGATTCAGATTTCAGCCAGCATCTCTGAGCACCTAGATATATATTTCCACAATAGCTATTCAGACCTCTATTCTTTGAACAATATAAGTCAACGTTGTCTTCAAAAGTGTTTGAATTCATTGGAAAATGTCATAAGAGTTTTTCCTCTGAAGATTGGATCCTGATTTTGAACATACTTTATCTTCTATGAAATATGCCAACTCAGTTTCCATATAAAAAATGAATGACAAAATATAATAATTAATTTATTGAAAATTAGGAACATTTTTTGGGCGCCTGGGTAGCTCAGTTGGTTAAGCCACTGCCTTCGCGCTCAGGTCATGATCCTGGAGTCCCGGGATCGAGTCCCACATCGGGCTCCCTGCTCCGCGGGGAGTCTGCTTCTCCCTCTGACCCTCCCCCTTCTCATGTGCTTTCTCTCTCTCATTCTCTCTCTCTCAAATAAATAAATAAAATCTTAAAAAAAAAAGAAAATTAGGAACATTTTTGAGGAAGGGTTAATATTAAAACCAAGTGATCCCCTTCAAATATGTTATAAAAATTTACTCCATCCTATGTCGTATTTCTGATTTCTCACATCTACACTTGTTTCAGGATCAACCCCCAAATCATCATCTTCTTTCATCAAGTTGCATTACTGTGGATCCTGCTGGCTCTATGTTCTTATAACTTCATTTTCTATCCAGGAGGTTTTTCAAAGCATTTTCTCAAAACATAATAACAATTCTCGTGCTAGTTCTCGACATATCAATGTTTTCCTCATTTTATATATAGGATGAATAAAAGATAAATACCTGTTACACTTACTTCTTGTCAAGATTCTACACATTCTTATGTCCTGAAGCAGTTTTTACCTTCTTTATGAAGCACACCCTGAGAATCTTGGTTAGAAATGCTGTTTTCTAATTTTTTAACTCCAACAAACCCTTGTACCATCACCCGTCCCTATACTTTATTAAGGTCATTTCTATTTATTACCCTCCCATGCCACAAATCCCATGAAAATTAAAGCCATAATTATCACCTCCCTTTTAGCCCTCCATCCCCTGTATTTTAATTATTCTAAGCACACAAACATGTCCTGAGAAAATTATATACAAATTGTATATATATCAGTGTTTAAAATTTGGGAAAAGAGGTAATTTTATGTTGAAAAGAATAAAGGAGTCAGAGGTTATGAAAAACAATGGTATTTTTTTTTTCAGATTTTATTTATTTATTTGACAGCGAGAGACACAGCGAGAGAGGGAACACAAGCAGGGGGAGTGGGAAAGGGAGAAGCAGGCTTCCCGCTGAGCAGGGAGCCCGGACCCGGGGCTCCATCCCAGGACCCTGGGACCATGACCTGAGCCGAAGGCAGACGCTTAATGACTGAGCCACCCAGGCGCCCCCAACAATGGTATTTTTTTAAGTGATGGTATTTTTTAGTGTATACTTTGTCAAGTTAAAGAATATGGGAAAGGCATTGAACTTTGGAACCTCAGCTCTTCCTATAAAAGACCAAAAATAATTTTGTTAAATTTTGATATTTTCTGAATTAAAATGATCAGAAACTGACCTAAAACATTTATATGAACAAAGTGCCTGTGAAATACTTATAGAGACCCAAGAGTATCTTGAATTATTTATTTATTTATTTATTTATTTATTTATTTATTTATTTATTTATAGATTTATTTATTTGAGAGAGGGTAAGAGAGAGTGCCAATGGGGGAGGGCAGAGATAGAGGGAGAAGCAGACTCCCCGCTGAGCAGGGAGACTGACCCAGGGCTTGATCCCAAGACCCTGAGAACACTACCTGAGCTGAAACCAAGAGTCGGTCACTTAACTGAGCTACCCAGGCACCCCTTGGATTATTTATTCTGCTGAATTAGGTAAACTAAAAATAATATCCTTTTGGGGTATTTTCTATGTGAAACATCCAACAATTCTCATGTCAGGAGGAGACTAAATGAAGAATTAACAGTCATACATTATTTTATACAAACATTTATTTAATATTCTTTATATGAGTTTCTCTAATTAATAACATACAGTTCCAGAAAGCATATTGGAGGGCACTAGTGTTAGATGATTTTCAAAAGATACAAAAGATACAACTCAATAAATCTACCTACTAGCTTTCAAAATCAAATAGAAAAGAAGGTAAAAGTTAAAGAGAAATCACTGAAAAGTATTTAAGAATGTAAATAACACTGAGTATTTTTTCATACAGCTCATGCTATTAAATTAGGTTTCTTTTTTTTTATTTTATTTTAATTTTTTTTATTTTTTATTTTTTAAAGATTTTATTTATTTATTCATGAGAGACAGAGAGAGAGAGAGAGAGACAGAGGCAGAGGGAGAAGCAGGCTCCCTGCAGAGCAGGGAGCCCGATGCGGGACTCGATCCAGGGACTCCAGGATCATGGCCTGAGCCGAAGGCAGTCGCTTAACCAACTGAGCCACCCAGGCGCCCCAAAATTAGGGTTTCTTTTAGCATTAAACTTTTCCTGTCATTATATTTGTAAAATGCATACCTGTCTAATTTGTTTATAAAAAACTAGTAGTAATGTGTTTGTTTCACACTGATAACATATATTCTTTGTGTTACATTGATATTTGCGTTAAAAGTGCCAATGCTGTTCATTTGAATAAATGTGCTTCAAGGACCACTGATTCCCTTTACACACCTTATAAATGTCAAACCTTCCTCTGCTATGAGAGGTGATGTTTTTATGCAGTGTCACTTTCCTTCTCCCCATGGAGTAACTGATGCCTTTACTCCACATGAGACACCCATTACGATTACTATTGCCTAAGACAGTTGGCCCACTGCTGTTTCTCCACATTGCACTGCTGTGTCCTGTTGTGTGAAGTTGTGTCTCGCGGAGTGCTCGCGGAGTTTCTCCTGCATGCTCTGCACTGGTGGTTTTCCCTCCTCACCTCACCATACCGCTGTCATCCTGCTGTCATCTGTTTTCTGTGGATGTCTTTCCCAGTAGCCCTGTGTTACAACGTGTATCGCCTCATTGCTTAGGATTTGTCTGAGATCCAGGAACTTCTATTTGTCAGTCCTTATGAATGAAAGCTTTTGCCAATGCACTTCCTCATTGAAATTTTACATGCAGGTCAGAGATAAATTTTATGCATGCCTGAATAAATGACTGAAAACAAATTTAGGAAATTTACAGAGAATTTTAATGTTAATTTAGACTGAGTTAAAAAAAAAAAATAAAGGAGTCTGTATTTGCCAATGTTCTCCTGAGAGACAGAACCAATTAGTTCTATAAATAGAACCTATAGGAGATCATATATATTATTCATTTTAAGAAATTGCCTCACATGATTATGGAGGCTAGCAAGTACAAATCTGTAGTGTGAGCCAGCAGGTTTGAGATCCAGGAGAGTGGATGGTACAGAAAAAGTCTGAAGGTCGTTTTCTAGAAAATTCCCTCTTGCTTGGGAGGCATTTTGTTCTCTTCAGGCTTTCAACTGATTGGATGAGCCCCACTCACATTATGGAAAACAATCTCCTCTACTGGAATCTCACTGAGTTAAATGTTAACCTCAACCAAAAATGTCCTCCAAGTGGACACGTAACATCAGCCATCACAGAATCTCTATCATACTTACTCGGTTTTCAATAAATCCTCTCACTTTAGATGAATCATTTTACTAATTTTTTTAAAGATTTTATTTATTTATTTGACAGAGAGAGACAGTGAGAGAGGGAACTCAAGCGGGGGGGGCAGGAGAGGGAGAAACAGGCTTCCTGCTGAGCAAGGACCCCATGCGGGGCTTGATCCCAGGACCCTGGGATCATGAACTGAGCCGAAGGCAGACGCTTAACGACTGAGCCACCCAGGTGCCCCTTACTAATTATTTGAAGTAAATAGCTTTTCCAGTTTGGTTCTGTTTATTACTTTCAATCTCAAATTGCTATGAAAAACTGGTCTGAGGCTTTGACTTAAACAATACCATATTGTCAACCTTCATAAGTGTTATAATTAATGTTGAGATTAGCAAACATTGTATTAAGATGTCCTTTCACTCAAATATTTTTTTCTGTTTTGATTTTAACTGAAAAATGAAGAAATCAATGAATTACATTAGAATTAATATACATTTAAACAAAATTTTGGGATTTAATAAGTACTCATTTTGTGATCAAATGGAAAAAATATCAGGCTTCCATCTAGTTTAGGATTATATTAAAATACATGTAAAATTAAGAAAGTTGCCTTCAGAAATCAAAAATAAAAATTTGCAAAATGACATGGAGCTCAGCTGAAACTGCTTAAATTATGCTGTGGTTTGAAGTAAGGACTATTGCATTCTTGGAGAGCCTGTGTCCTAGGAAGGAAACAGATTTTGATGAACAAAGCAACACAAAGGGAAAGTTCTAAGAAATAAGAACATTAAAGAAAAACTGAAACTAGAGGGACATAAAAATTGTGTATCTCTATAAATTCAGAAATATTTGTTGGGCACTTAGAATGTGAAGTACATCTTTAGGGTTAAACAAAAAAACATACTCATATTTTCAAAAGTAGGAAACATAAACACATGCATCAAATATTGTAAAACAGAAATGTAACCAAAATACCTTGAGATATAAAGAAAAAACATTTATATCTCAATACCTTGAGATATAAAGAAAAAACATTTAGACCTATGTTACATAATTTTAATAGTTGATTATCCAGTGACTTTGTTGAGGGGAGTTCTGTGTGGTGTTTATTTCTTTTAATACACATTCACAATCCAGTTAGATAGTCTCCCTACGTAATAAATGTATTCAATCAGAGATTGCATGTGGTCACACATATATCTGCACAAACTTCATGTTATCATTCAAGTTGTAAGCGTTGCCTTTAAGACAGGAAATTTTATTACACTTCATTTGACTTGTGGGGACAAAAAGCTGAGTTAAGGAAAACACTGCTATTTGTCATATGCATGTTCCAGGGGACATATGGGGCAACAAGAGCTGCTTATTTCTTCTTTCATAAGAATGAAGATATGGAAATATGCATGGCATACTGAAAAGTCCGTTGTGCAAGAGGGAGCAATGTCTTACATTCTGCATAATTTTCTCTGATCTTCTCGTTTTGACATTAATTTGGTACCAAGTTTACAAGTTGCGATTCCTCACCCAGATAGCAAGGTGTGTGAATTTTGTGCTTCCAGTCAAAGCCATCCAGGGAAATTTACAGGTAGAAGTGATCATTCATCCACTCAACATATTATTTATAGCTATGTCAGAAGTTCTGCTCAAAGCAGAGGATGCCAAGATAGTAACTTCTCACAGATCCTGCTAGACTTGTCAGAGGCTTATGGGAAGCACTTTTTTTTTTTTTAATGATTTATTTATTTTAGAGACAGAGAGAGAGAAAGAAAGCACAAACGGGAGGGGAAGAGGGAGAGGAAGAGAGAAACTCAAGCAAACTCTATGCTGAGCACGAGCCCAATATGGGGCTTGATCTCACAACCCTGAGATTAGGGCTTGAGCCAAAACCAAGATGCTTAATGACTGTGCCCCCAGGCACCCTGGGAACCACCTTTTTAATTAGGAGACAGAGCTTGCTCCTCCTTGGGACACATTAACCCTAACCAACACACCCGGGTTCTGAAATCAGCCAGCAGGGAAATACTGGCAACCATACATTTTGCTTCTTTCAACTGAAACATTTCCCAAAAGATAACAATTTTTCAGTTAAAACACAAGGGGGAAATGATTTTGAAATGCCATTATACAGCATTTTGTAAATTGGAGCCTCAAATTCTTTGTATCACTTTTCTGTTTAAATCATTGCACTACTTAATAATAACATAAATTCTATTGTGTTTGAATGTAGAACATAAATATTAAAAATGTATGATTTGATATTTTAAAAGCACACCATTTATAATTACGTCACTGTTCATCTTCCAATGTATCTGAAGGAGTTAACAAGAAATTGCACAGGCATTGGGCGGATAAATCTCTATATTTAACTTATTTATTTTATTTTTGGGGGCAGGGGGGAGAGCAGAGGGAGAGGGAGAGAAAGAATCTTAAGCAGGCTCCACATCCAGCGTGGAGCCAGTCCAGGGCTCTATCTCACAACCCTGAGGTCATGACTTGAGCTGAAATCATGAGTCAGAGGCTTAACTGATTGAGCCACCCGGACACCCCACTCTATATATTTTATTAAAGAAATATATAGATTTTCTCCATATTAGTTTAACAGAACTTGAATCAACCTGAGATGTTGTATCTTATTTCAATTAAATATGCATCTATTTTACACAATGCACTCTTGCAGATTTTTCTCTACTAAAGGGTTTTGATGATACTTTTAAATTTATTGCTGAATATATAGCCTTAACAAATAAGGTCACTGGAAAAATTTTAAAGTCTCTTTTGTTTAACAATTCATGCACTGTTCATTATGTAATATAATCCCACAGTTTTGTTTTATAGTATATTTATTTATTTCATATTTTATGCACATTTTGGTTTTAAAAAGGGTATTTTGGATCTTTTAATAGCATTCTATTTTATTTTGATTGTATCGTGTGGAATACATTATACAATCTATTTTGTGTCTTGAGGGTTAAACCATTTAATTTTGACTGTCAAATGATGATGCCACTTTTATGACTTACTTAAAACCATATATGATATATTTGATTACTGTATGTTTCTCCTTTTCTTCCTCTAGAATGATTTAGTTGAGATTACATTTAATTTTCACTGACCTGTGAAATATGTAGCTATTATTGACATAAATATATGACACTAAATTTCAGTTTAATATTTCAGTTATGAAAATATTTCTTAGTGTATGAAATTCTGTTGAATAAGTATGATGGACCTTGACAAATTACAGAATGTTAATCAAAAATAAATATTTGATATTTTTAAATGTTAAACTTTTTAAAATATATATACCCCTTTTAAGGCTCATTGTCTGACTGGTGATGGTTTAGCTGCTTACATTTACTTAATTAATTACTATTAATAAGTAGTATGCTCATCTTTTCTAACATTTGTATAATTAGGGAAGATCTAGAGAAGCAAAAAATGACCATTCATGAACACAATTGAGAAAGATAAGAGCCAAAGGGTCTGAGAAATGCACACTATAAAATCTCTATAGAACCAATAAATGGGTGAATTAATCTTTAAATAACATAATATCTTGGTAGCAAACTGACATCTGGATTCAGGTGCAGAATGGAGGCCCCCCCGCTTTTCTCCATTAGTGCACTCAATTAGCAATCAAATACCTCATTGAGGAATCCACCGCTGTTTCCAAACAGAGAATGCCAGCATCCGACGACGTCAGGGTTGCTAAGTGCCTGATTACACTAAGACAATGATGGGCTGCCAAAGCTCCCCTTTAGTCAAGCTTTTACACTAAAGCCAAGAGACGTTTGGTATGCAGAGCAGAACGTAGTCAAACATGGGTAACTGAAAGATTTAAATTAGGTTGTTTCTGTGTGATCCCTTTTTCCTACAATCACATCCTTCTACTTTCCCTGGCCTTGGATAGGGTCTGTTTGGATCTGCACTTTTTTTTTTTTTTCTTTTCTTTTCTTTTTTCTTTTCTTTTCTTTTTTTAGGAAAAGATGTGAAGATCCACTAAAACAACCAATTGTATATCTTTATACTTTTTCTATCTTCCTTTGTCCAAAATGGGGTTTTAAGATTTATGCACATTCAATTGTATTTAATGTAATTGCTATAACATCTAGGCATTCCTTGTTGTAATTAAGGGCTTAACAATCACTTGCCCAAAATTGTAGTGGATGTTCCCAGCGAAAATTTACCCCGAGGCTTTTTCTAAACCAGGACTTCACACACTGTACCACAGTTCTCACCCGGCACAGGGCCTCCTTGTGAGTTTTCACCACTGGCTCTTTGAAAATAGACAAGTTGACTAATGATAAAATGAAGGGTATTCACTTCCAAAATTATCTGACATGCCTGTAATGTTTGACCACTAAACAAAAGAGTTCCTCAGTTGTTCCCTAACTTGCTTAGAGCTCTGTCTCCTCAAACTCTTCCCTTATTGTTCCATCTTGAATTCTACACCTAGCCAATATGATATCCATACAAATGCATTAGGAGCTCACATTTATATAATCAGTCCAGACTTAAGACTTTTACTTATATATCCAACTCCATGCTGCCATTTCTATCTGGAATATTGTGGTTATTTTTCCAATTAAAGTGGCTACTGATGTGGGTAACAAAGGCAGAAGAAAAATTATTAAATTTCCTTACTACATACAGCCCATTGACAAGTCCTTGAAATAGGCAGAGTGACATTCCTCTAGGGACTCAACTGCCTCGATGTCAATACTTTGCTAAGGGCAACAGGCAATCCTAGCCTGACCCCTCCCCCCAATCCTGTAAGTGTACTTTAATGTATAAAAATTCCTTTGGAAATTTCCTTTATCTCTAAACCTCCCAAGCATATAGCCCACCCATATACATCGGAAGGGTCTCATGACTAAGGTTTTTATTAGATGGTAATAAATGACCTTTTCCAACAATAGCTAGCCCCCTCAAGGTCCTGGAGACCTTGCTTCCAAAATTTCTTGGAGACTTACGCTATCTCTAACCCCCTCCCAACTTGAAAGTACATAATGGGCCACTCCTTATGACCCCAGTGCAGTTCTTTCTGCCCACAGGTCCTGTCCCCGGGCTTTAATAAAATCACCTTTTTGCACCAAAGACATCTCAAGAATTCTTTCTTGTCCATCGGCTTCAAACCCTAACGTGGTCTTTCCTACATCAGCTACGACAGAGTTCTCTGTTCTGGTAATGGCATTACCAAGTTAGAAACTGGTCAATGAATTGTCTTTCCCTCTCCCTCTTCCTGCAATATCTTGCATGCATTCAGATCCCTACCTGGTCTTGCACTCTAACGGCTTTGTCCATCTCCAGTTTTGTCACATTAAAGATATATGGGATGCTCCCTTGTTATTCCCTTAAACAATTTTCCATCAGCTATAGGACAAAGGTAAAACTCCTGTAAGAAGACATTGAGAATCCTGCTTATATTACAAAACTCATCTTTTATCTTCCCCTACCTGATATTTTATGAACCAGCCGACTAGATTTCATGTAGTTTCCAGACAAACCACGTTCTTTTGTGCAATATTACTCATTTATTTATTGTGTCAGAAAATGCTAATTAGCCCCTATACAGGGCTTCACTGGGCCTTTGCTTAGGCATCCCTCCAGAAGATGTTGCCCCCCCTATTCCAGCTGGCTAATATGGATCATTATTTAGTAATTTTTAAATGTTGTGATGGTTAATTTTATGTGTCAGCTTGAATCATTAAAGGGGGTGCCCAGGTTAAACATTATTTCTGGATGTATCCTTGAGGGTGTTTCTGAATGAGATTAGCATTTGAATCAGTGGAATCAGTAAAGTAGGTGTCTTCCCCAGTGTGAGTGGGTGTCATGCAATCCACAGAGTGCCTGAACAGAACAAAAGGTGGGGGAAGGAGGGATTTGCCTCCTCTTACTTCCTTCTTTCTTACTTGAACTCTTTTTTCGGTCTTCTCCAGTCCTTGGACTGTTATTTATACTGTTGGCATCCCTGGGCCTCAGGCCTTCAGACTTGGACTGCACCCGTGGCTTTCCTTGGTCTCTAGCGCGAAGGCAGGAGATCATGGGACTTCTCAGTGACCTCATTATGTGAGCCAATTCCTCATAAAAATATCGATCTGTTTCTCAGGAAGACTTTGACTAATAGAAACGTTACATCATTTAGAAAGTTAGCCTAAATCACCTCAAGGTTTCAAGTTTCTCACATTTTGACTTTCCTACAGATCTACAACTATCTCTAAGTCTGTAAATTAACTAACTCTCTTGTGCCTCCTTCTTTGTTGTAGGAGGAACCAGATCCAGCAACTTATCCTTCACTTTATAAGGGATATTTTGACATGCCCCACACATAAGTAGAAATAGTGATTTTTTTCCTAAGGTTCAGTTATTTTTTAAAAAATATTTTATTTATTTGAGAGAGAAAGGGCATGAGCAGGGGAGGGGGGCAGATGGAGAAGCAGCCCAACACACAGGGCTGCATCCCAGGACCCTGGGATCATGACCTGAGCCCAAGGCAGACACTTCACCGACTGAGCCATGCAGGCGTCCCAGATTGTTAATTTTTTTGAAAATCTTTTCAAATATAAATATAGAAAATAATTCAAACTGAACAGATCACACAGACTTGGAAAACTTAGAATCTGCATTTTTTTTTAAAAAAAAGCTCATGAGTTAAAAGTTTCTAGCTATCCATTGGAAAAAAACACTAGAAGTTTAAATGAAGCAAATTTGAGATGTTAGTATCAGAAGTTATGGCATAAACAAGAAGACAAATGCATCCGTGTCACTGGGGCATGTTATCCTCCTTGCAAGAAAAAGAAAATAGAGTTTAAGCGTTGTGACAAAATAGAGTTGGGGATTATAAAGTGGAGGTGACATTCAGTTCTAGAATTCCTGTTAGAGCACTTACCCTGCTTTGTGTGTGTAGCACACTGTTTGAATTCAGGTACCTCAGAGATATCCAGCCTTTACATTCATGTTGGTAGGAAATATTTTGTCATTATTTTTTAACATTTTGCTATTTCTGCCTTATCTTAGGACCTATGTGAAATACGCACGCAAGACAATTTCTACTTCTTGTCTGAAAATTTATAAGCTAAAGCTACTTATGCTAACATTTTCCGTAACGGCAGTGACTACACAGTTTGGGGTCACGCCAAATTTGGGTTTCAGTCCTGGCTGTGTCACTTAATGATTGTGTGATTATTAGAAAGATTTTAACTTCTCCGGTCTTCACTTATCTCTGAAAAGCACAGGCAATAATAATACCAACCTCAGCTATTATGAGAATTAAACAAGATGTTAGACACCTGGAAGTAATTACAAGCCCAACACATCTGTTTGTTATCCATGTCAGGTGCCTAACATCTGTAATCTCATGCATCTACTCTAACATCTGTATTGCTCCCTCCAATATTCTCTTCTTAAAATTAAAAGTCTGGCAACCTGTTGTTGCTGTCATTTTTAAATGATTTAAGTCTATTCTTCTGGAATACATATAAATAAAGGAGATATAGTTCCAGTAAAATGTCTTATTTTGTGTGTGTGTAAGTTTTTTTTTTTTTAAAGATTTTTTATTTATTTATTTGAGAGAGAGAGAATGAGAGAGAGCACATGAGAGGGGGTAGGGTCAGAGGGAGAAGCAGACTCCCTGCCGAGCAGGAAGCCCGATGCAGGACTCGATCCAGACACTCCAGGATCATGACCTGAGCAGAAGGCAGTCGCTTAACCAACTGAGCCACCCAGGCGCCCTGTGTGTGTGTAAGTTTTAACATATACAAATATTATTCATTCTTATTTTGATATCTAAATATTGCATTAAAAATACAGATGAAGAAATATGTCATAAAATCCTGTATAATCAGAGAACTAAAACAGTTTGATATGGTATCAATATAAAAATAATATGCTACTAATTTAGGGCAGTGAGAGGAGCAAGCCCACCGGGAAAATGACAGGAATGAAATGGTATACCATTGTTTGAAAAGTCTGAGGAAATTCTTCATTATGTAGAAGTGAGAATATTGAACATGTAGAAGTTTAAGCCATCAAACCGTTTTTATATATAATTTATCCAATATTTAACTTCAAATTTTTATCTTCAAATTGTGCCTTTTTTAGATAAGGTAATCTCTCTCCCTTCTTTCCTGTTGAACATGGATTGCAAAATCAGCTTAAGTAGAGATAGAATTCAGTCTCAGTTCTATGAAACTGTTTATTCTTCTGCCTTGTTTTCTAAATGTGTAACCATATTTTATTCCAAGTAATACTTTGTAATTTTATACAAAGTAGGATAAACTTTAATCCTTTTTCCTTTTCTTTCTTTCTTTTTTTTATTTTAAGATTTCATTTATTTATTTGAGAGAGAGAGAGATAGCAAGAGAGAGCATGAGAAGGGGGAGAGACAGCGGAGAGAGAGAAGCAGACTCCCCACTGAGCCCCATACCAGGGCTGGATCCCAGGACCCTGAGATCATGAACTGAGCCGAAGGCAGATGCTTATTTGACTGAGCCACCCAGTTGCACCCCCCTTAATCCTTTTTCTTAGGAATCAGATAATTGTTTTAATGCCCAATACTAGTAAGAGTACATGAAATGTGTTTTGTGAACTTCAATCATTCAATAAGCATCAGTTGGACACACAGTGTTCCAGATCCCTGGAAATACACCTTTGAAAAACACAAACGTGGTTTCTATCTTCATAGATCTATGTATTTGTACACCTTGAGATATTAAATCAACAGTCCCAGGCAATATTTTTTCCCAGACTCAGCTCCTTCCAAACACTCTATGTCTTAAAATTAACAGATAATAATTTTTAATTAATATACCTAGGAAAAAATAAGAATGTATACCAAGGAAATATGAGTCACACTGAAAAATTATGACTGTGACATATATTTTTGGTTTAGTTCTAGAGGTCAACCACATGCTGTATAGTAAGATATGGCTGAAAGTAGGTTGTACCATAATTTACAAATGACTAAAAATTTCCTAAAATTTGGAAATTTATGGTATTTTGACACATTAATGATGAAGGTTCTGCTTACGTAAGAGAGATTGAGAATGAGAGAGAAGGAACTGGAGAGATATTTAAAGTAAGGAATTGGCTTATCCAAGATGTTTAGTTGGCAAGCTAGAGACCTAGGAGAATGAACAGTATAGTTCTAATCTGAGTCTAAAAGTCTGAGAACAGATGGTGTAAGTTCCAGTCCTAGCCCAAGGTCCTAGGAGGTCTGAGAGCTGATAGTGTGAGTCCCAGGATGAGTCCAAGTCTGAAGGTAGATGAAGACCCATGTCCCAGCTTGAAAACAGCCAGGGAGAGAAAGAGAATTCGTTATTACTTAGCCTTTTATTCAATTCAGATCATCAATGGATTGGATGTGGCCTACCCACACTGGGAAGGGCAATCTACTTTACTCAGTTTACCAATGCTCATCTAGAATCACCATCCCAGACACACCCAGAAATAATATTTAGCTAAATATCTGGGCACACTATGGCCCAGTTAAACTGATAAACAAAATTATTCATCACAGTATCATGGAAAAGGAGAAGAAACAAAATGATTGAGTGCATTCATGTGAGTCGCATTGTCTGGATTCATATATGGATCTCAAACTATGTAGGTATATGACTTCAGTCAAGTTCATAAACCTTTGGGGCTTATAACAGGAAGGGGTTCCCAATTATAGATCCTTATACTTGGTGTTTAAAGCAAATATAGTGGTGATTGAAAGAGCACAATAAAAATGAATTTAGAATGGTTGTTTCATAATTTCATAACTAAAACTCTGTAACTGATTTACACCTCCAATCATGAGACTGTAATAACTACCAGACTAGACATTTTATCATAAACAAATAACTGAAGGGAAAAGCACAAAACAAATGGTTTTAGATGTTAGACAGAAGACAGTTCAGGACCATGATCTGTGAGATACCGATGTTAAATAAGATAAGCTTCATGATTATTCAGACTCTCTGCCTAGAGGCATTTTCTAAACAACAGCATGTGTGTGAGGACAGTTGCGGCATATAGAACTCGCTGCCTTGTTAAGATGAGATCAGAATGTGGAGTAACAAAGATGTCGAAACATTTCAGAATAAAATACTGGAGATGAGGCAGCAAAGCAGAGAAAAAGATCTGTATGTAAGTAAGAACCTTCCCTTGAGTTTTGGGCTGGAGTCCATGCATGCTTACTCAGCATGAGGCCACGAAAAGAATAATTATGGGGGAAAACAAAAACAAAAACAACTACTGGTATAAGAACAAGTATCCAGGGACTGTGAGATGAATATCCCTGGAACTCATAAAAGGCTAGAAGATAACAGTGTTCCAAACAATCATAATGGAGTGGCATTCTGAGCACTCCACAATTAGCAAGGGACTCAGAATTCAGTGGAGACCATGGAGAGCTCTTCCGCATAGCGTTAGGGTTCAACTAGGCCAGAAGTAAATACTACATGTCTAACAAAATCTAAAATAATCTTCAAAAAGGTCAAACTAATTGTCAAATAAATTGATTTCCCGCCATGAAAAAACTTCCACTCCAGTCCAGCAATATATTCTCCATAATGATTGGTGTACAATCAAAAATTATATACAAAGAAGCAAGACTGTGTGACCCATAAAGATGAAAATTTTTCTCAATCGATACAGCTATCCAGAAATCACTGGAAAAAAATTAAAACAGCTAGGAAGGACTTTAAAGCAGTGGTTATAAAAATATTAAAATATATTAAAGGGGCGCCTGGGTGGCTCAGTTGGTTAAGCGACTGCCTTCCGCTCAGGTCATGATCCTGGAGTCCCTGGATGGAGTCCCGCATCGGGCTCCCTCCTTGGCAGGGAGTCTGCTTCTCCCTCTGACCCTCCCCCTTCTCATGTGCTCTCTCTCTCTCATTCTCTCTCTCAAATAAATAAATAAAATCTTTAAAAAAAATTAAAAAAATAAAATATATTAAAGGAAAGAACATGATGAGAAACAAATAAAGAATTTGGTACCTCTAAAAAGTAATCAGATGGAAATTTTAAAACTAAAATATGAAATCTGAAATGAAAAAAAAATCACTGGGTGGGATTAATAGCATATTGGACAGTGTATAAGAGAAGAGGGAGCATGGTGCCAGAGAAAGAGACATTATACCAAATGAAGTGCTGTGTGTAAAAATTGTGGAAATGAATGAACAGAACCTCATTGACTTATGGGAGAATATGAAGTGTTATGACATGCATGGAATTTCAGGCATAGAATGGTAGGTGAGCAGAACAAATATTCAAAAATATACCGAGGGGCGCCTGGGTGGCTCAGTTGGTTAAGCGACTTCCTTCGGCTCAGGTCATGATCCTGGAGTCCCTGGATCGAGTCCCGCATCGGGCTTCCTGCTCCGCAGGGAGCCTGCTTCTCCCTCTGACCCTCCCCCCTCTCATGTACTCTCTCTCTCTCATTCTCGCTCTCTCAAATAAATAAATACATAAATCTTAAAAAAAATATATATACCAAAAATGTTCCAGTTGTTTGACAAGCATAAACTCCTCATAGTCAAGAAAGTCAACAAACCTCAAGCAGGATAAACATAAAGAAAATCACACAGTGGAAAATCATAATGCAAAGGCTGACAATTGATGATAAGGATCCCATCTTAAAAGCAAAGGAATGAAAATACAGATCATGGACAAGTTAAACATGACAAGGAAAAGACTTATGAGAAATTATATAAGCCAGAAGACACTGATGAAATCTTGCATAGCTGATGGAAAACAAAACAAAACAAAGCAAACACAATGGAACAAAACCTGTCAACTTAGAATTCTATTTCAAGTAAAAAGATCCTTAAATTGAAAGCAAACTACATAAATTCTCAAACAAATAAAAACTGGAAGTATATATTGTTAGCAGACCAGTGCAATAAAACTGTTAAATAAAGTAAATAAAGTGGAAGTAAAAGGATTTCAGACAAAATTTGAGGCTACACAAAGAAATAGAAACATCAGAAATGATAAATATGTGAAAAATATATATTATGCCTAGTTTTTTCTCTTTCTTTATCTTCTTTGAAGATAATCAAATGTATAAATTAAACACTATGACAGAGTATTACGGAGTTTAAAATATATATAAGAGTAAAATGTGTGTTTTAAAGCAGACGATACCAAAATAACAATCATAAAGAGAACAGGAGAAACTTTGGGAGGTGATGGATATGTTTATGGCATAGATTGTGGTGATGGTTTCAAAGGTGTCTACTTTTCTCCAAGCCTCCAAGCTCATCAAGTTGTACACACTGAATATATACATCTTTTTTTATATACAGCTTTTTGTATGTCGATTGTAACTCAATATGATGTTTTTTAATTAAAATGTGTGACAACACTACCACGAAGGAGGGGAATAGAAAAATAAAATTTGAAGATTCTTACAACAAACATGAATGGACCAGGGATGTGTGTAGTAACATGGACTAACTTCAAAAAGGACTATGTTCAGTAAAAGAAGCCAGACACAAAAGAGTACACTCAACGATTTATTTATATGGTGTTCCAGAAAAGGCAAATCCAGTCAGTAGTGAAAAATATCAGAACAACGTTGGGAAAGGGAATAGGGTCAGGGGGGATGACTGACTGGAAAGGTATACAAGGGATGTGTATGAGTGACAGAAATATTCTGTATCTTAATAGGTGCATGGGTTACATGGATGTATGCATTTGTAAACTCATCCAGAGATTTCCATACCAAAGATCTGTGTGTGACTCTGCATACACATAACACTTCAATAAAAATAAATAATTTTAATAAGAAATAGCTAATTTTTTTAAAAAAATATATAACTTAGATATTCTCATTCTTGCTTTATCCTCTCCCCCAACCAACCATGCCCCACCAATATCTGAAAAATTAAGACAATTTAGAAAGCATATTGAAATACACAAGAACTTTGATAATTACCTTGTTTATTTCAAGAGTAATCTAATATTCTTTATAACGTATACAAAAAGATTCCTGGAAATGATAAAGGTATAATCTCATTGCCCATTACATTCACACAGTTATGTTCTCCTTGAATAAGCATTAGCTCCAAAGAATCATTATTGTGGGACTAAAACTTGACATTGAGTTTAGGACATTATTGTAATTTCCTGTACAAACACAGGGGCTTACAGTATTGTTAATACAAGTTTGCATTTACTATGCTGGCCAGGATACTGGCAATTTCCCTTAATTATAAAAAGTCCTTATGTTTAGAGCATAATGCACATAAGGACAAGGCAAAATGTTAGCAATTAATTCTTAAGTAGGAAGCCATGTGGGTACAATGCAGCATGAGTTATTCCACATTATTTCAAATCCCACAAAGAGGCACTATCATCAAGAGGTTCAAAATAACTAGATTCAAACATGTAGTTAAAATTAATACAAAGTGTACTGCCTTTGGAACCCAGTGTGAGCTGCATGAACCATTTTAGACAAATACTTAGCCTAATCTCACACCAACTGCAAATCATGGACTTTTCTCTTTTCAACTCTATCAAACTGTGACTTGATTTTCTAGTGAGCAATTCTAGCATTCTTATAATTAAAATTTTAAGGAAATGTCATGCTGGTTTAAAAATGATAAAAACATTTGTTGAGCTTGTCAATAATCTGTTTTCCATAGGATTTTTTTTTTTTTATTGATTGATTGGAGAGGTAGTGTGTGTGCGCGCACGTGCTCTAGCGCACGTGAGTGAGTGGGAGGAGGGGCTGAGAGAGAGGGAGAGAAATCCTCCAGCACTCCAGCAGACTCCCCTGAGACCATGACCCTAGCTGAAATCAAGAGTCAGACACTCCACCAAGAGAGCCACCCAAGCACTCCTCCGTAGGAATTTCTTATTGGAGGTGGTCTGATATTCTTTATGAAACGGGATTGATCAACTTTTCCCCTCTTAAGACAATAGATGGTCCTTCTTTATCATTGGAGCAACTTTTTTTTTCCAGATTAAATGTGCAAAGAGTAGAACTTAATATTCTACGCACACATTACAAATATCATTTTCCATTATTAACAAAATATCTTACACATAAAGCTAAATAAGATTTCTGTGAAAGTATACCAGTATAAACATAATATAATATGTGGGGATATTATATGCAACAAAGATTTTAAGAAGCAGAAGCAAAGATTGAAAGGATAGTATACAAAAAGGAGATATATTTTAAATGCATATTTGTTTACTTAAAAACAAATAAAAAGATAATTGAATTCAGAATGAAATCATTGCTTTATGTTTGTCTTTCTAAAGTTGTTGGTCTCTGTATTAGTTTCCTAGGTCTGCTGTACAAAGTACTGCAAACTGGATGGCTTATAACAACAGAAATTTATGTTATCACAGTTGTGGAAGCTAGAATCCAAAATCAAGGTATTAGCAAAGGTCATACTCTCCTATTTAATATTATTTTTCCTGCTTCTCTCCTAGACTCTGGTGGCCACTAGCAATTTTTGGAATTCCTCGGCTTGTATTTTTATTATTCCAATTTCTACCTCCATCTTGGCATGGTCATCTTCTATCTTGTGTGTGTGTGTGTGTGTGTGTCTAAATTTCCCTCTTTTGATAAGGACACTAGTCATAATGGATTTAGGGCTCACTCTAATTCAGTATGCCCTCATCCTAAGTTGATTACATCTGCATGGACTCAAAATAGTCTCATTCACAGGTTCTAAGGGACATGAATTTTCAGGGGACAATATTCAATCCGGTACAGTCATGAACAATAAAAAGTATTTTTAATGTCAATTCCCTTTAGAGAGCCAATCTAATTCAATGAAATACTTGAAATTATGATATCGTATTGTGCCATTTATTCATTTATTTAATTGTTAATTCACAAATATGTATAGAACACCTACACAGGGATCGTTTCTGTGGTAACTACTAGAGATAAAAAAAAAATAGAGATAAACAAATAAGAAAAATACACAACTTACTACTATTTTAAGTCTTAAATAGATCATCATTATCTCTGAAAAAAGGATTTGATGCCAAACTGCTAAACACAATATGTTCAATGACAATTTCAATGTCATTTCTACAACTGAAGTGTCTCATTTGGGGTTCTCTTTCATTCCATATGGGCCATTTAACTCCCCACTGTCAATTTCTTGGGTTTAGCCAGTGAAAAAAGGAACAACCAGAGCAGTAACAATCCCATCTTAGATATACTGATGATTTGATGACTTTATGATGGTATTTGGCTAGCAAAAACAAGATCAGTCAAATTCTTCCCTAAAACATAACACCCCACATGGACACCATATGCAAAATACATATTTTTTTTAAATATAAGCAATATGAAACTCTATTACCTGTTAACTTTTCAAACTCAAATTCTAGTAATAAAATATCAAGAGCTAATTAGGCTGATTTTCAGCCTATTTCTGTTTCATCATACAATTTTTCTCTAAATGTGCTGTGGGAATCACTTGGCACATTTAATCTAAGAAATTATCTGCAATGACTATTAAACACAGACATTCTTTGGCCTAGGACTACTAACTTATTGATTCAGAATCTTTGTTGATATGTTTAAGAATTTGCATTTAAATTAGTTCTCTAACAGATTCTTACATTAAAGTTTCAGAACCATTGTTATAGCTCATAAACAGCACCACTAAAAAGGAAAATAAGTCCTTCCAACAAGAAATGTTACAGTATGGAAAAATAAAATGGAGTGGAGGGGTTAAGAGAGAATGAATGGAAGGGTGTTTGAACAAATGTTAAGAAAAAAAAATAATTGTAGGTTGGGTGAGTAGAATTGGCGAGAAGTCCATCTTAAATATTTGTTGGTGAGATAAAATGCCCAAAGTCATAGTCAAAAATTGTTGAAATGTTATCTTACCTATGGGCAAAACCCAGAGGCACACACATTTTTATTTTGGCACTGAGATTTTACTAGCACTCTAATTTAATTTCTTGAAACCTGACCAATTTTCCTCTTTGGAAGTGAAGTGACCTCACCTATCTATGAAGAATATAAATGGACAAATTATGAGCTTATTCTAGTGGCGATAACCTTATTCCACTATTTATGGAAATTTATTTGAAACACATATTCCTCTAGAAATCCAGGGTCAAGTGGAATCAAGGTAAAAATGCCATATTTTGCTAATGTTACCCAAACCTTCTGCAAACATGTTTTACCAAATTACGTTTCAGTATTATATACTGAACAGCAAAAATGCCCTTACCTCCTCAGTCCATGGAGCAAAGAGAAGGGAGAAGCAAAATTCCAGCTAAGCGGCTGCCTTTCCTGATTCAAAGAACCCTGTTCCTAGCAGGGCTGGTCCCAGGGAGCTCTACTTTCCAACCTGAGGTCTTCCAGGGAGTTTAGGAAAGGTTGTTTAGTTCTCAGGCTTTCAACGTGCAGAAGGCAGCATGGAGAAGGGAAGGATGTTACAGCATTTTGTTTCAGCCTCTTTCCCAGCCCCCTCCCTCAGTATTTGTTGATGCCAAAGAGGCAAACCCTATAGAGTTGGGACAACTTAGGCAGCAGTAGGCTGAGCAATGAGGTGTGTTGATGAGGAAGTGAGCAGCAGCTTACTTAATGTAGAAGCTGGCCGGAAAGCAGAGCACCATAGGAGAGAGGCTGAGGAATCGCAGGAAGAGGTGAACTGGAACCCGTAAGTTCTCAACGTGACAGTAGCAGAGCCATTCCTTGATCAGGAGTCTCCAAGGGTGTCCCTTTCATCGTATGTAAGAAGACATAGACAGTTATGATGACGTGGGTCAGAGTCAAGACAACAGAAATGCTGAAGAAGGGGATGCTGACTAGAGCCACATGCGGCAGTCCTGCCAAGAGGATGTCGGCCAGCCAGATGCCCTGGCGCTTTGCCACCTGAGGGCCGGGCTTTACTTCACGGTGTGCCACTATTACATTCATCCCACCAGTTTCAGAGGCTCAGCCGGTTTGAGGTGCAGCTCTGGCTTCTCCACCTGTGGCTCCTGGAAGCCTGAGCTACACATGTTTAATAGTTTCACTCTATTATCAATTCTTAAAAAATCTTTACCAGTGCAAATGTAAACCATGTACAATCTTTTATAGACACCTATTTTGCCTTTTCCATAGCTCTCTTATAACATTTATTTTAATTATAGGAGCTATTAACATATTTCTCTTCTCTGGTAGACTGGTTGCTTCCAAAGGCGGCTTTGCTTTCTTCATTTTGACCCTTGGCGCTATATCATTGTAGCTGCTAACATTATTGAATTTTATCTGAACCCTGGGATCCTGGAAAAGAGCAACAGTTACAGAAAGCCCTTCAGCTTTCTGTGTTCTTGAAACAGCTTACTGGGAGGAGCCATCCTTCACCATAAGATTTAGGTAAGACTCACTGATGCCCCTCCCTTTTGCTTCCCTATACCAGACCCTCCGAATTCTCAACTTCTTCTCATTAATGTTTAGTTGAATCTCTTGTTCCCACTGATCAATCAGAACAAAGTGCCCTAAACAAAACTTTGCTGGAGTTTCTCTGTCCCCAAGGACCCTGGATTTTGATCCACCCTCAGCAGCATGCAGACCTACCTTGACAGCCTGTAGGCTGCCAAAATGGAAGACTGACCTGCTCTCCACCCTGTCCAGCAACTTCACTACTTTTGCTTCTCCCAAGCCCCATACTCCTCCCTATAAAAGAAAAGCCTCTTGCTCTTGATCAGAACATTCTCTCCATTGCTGTCGTCCTTCTGAATAAAGTTTTTCCTTACATAGGTATGGATTCATTTTTATTTGATATTGCTGAATACATATTTTGATATTTGGTGAATTAAAGGTAAATGCATCTTACACCACTGCCTCTTCAAATTTTCCACATTATTTAACAAACATACTGCCATGAACTTCAAAACTAATCAATGTATAGTTATCTTTAATTGACCTCCTATTTTGAACCTGCCAGCTTTATTTTATTGACTACAAGTGTATGCTGTCTCTGTTCCATTTCTATCAGACTAGTTCTGTCTGTGATCATCTGCTCATTTAGACAGACCACAGTAGCTTCCAACTCACTCTCCCTTCTCCTTGAATCTCCTCCTTTTTACATTAAATGTTGCCAAGATAGTCATCTTTGCAAAATAAAAATACCCCCCTCTGTGTTATTCCTTAAGAAACAAACATAAATGGTTCTCTATAACCTATAGGAGAAAGTCCAAACTTACTGTCTTATCATAGAGAGAGATTAATTGTTAGACTGGCAATTCCCATTCTGCTCTTACTGCTATTCATGCTTGAACAATAATTTTATGTACTTGTTGCCCATTGTAACTCCAGACCACTCTTGTATGCCTGCGTGTATTATATCATTTGTGTTATTTATTTGATTCAAGTTATTTACTTAATTAGTTAATGCCTAGAAAACCCCTACTCTTCTGCAAGTTCAGTTCAAATTTCATTTTCTCACGTGCATGTTACTCAAATTCCAATCAATATTGAGTACTTAATTGTTTTTTTTACATTTGACTTAATGTAGTACTTATGACATATATTTAAGTGTACTATTTATGTAACTTTGTAGAATAACACCTCATCAAAATCATTTGGGGGGGCATGCAGGGAGAGGGAGAAAATCTTAAATAGTTTCCATGCTCCCAGCTTGGAGTCTGATGCAGGACTCGATTTCAGGACCTGAAGATCACAACCTGAGCAGAAATCAAGAGTCGGATACCTAACTGACTGAGCCACCCAGGTGCCCCTCAATATCAATATTTAATACAGTTCCAGAAACACAGTTATTGCTCCATAAATATTTAGTGTGTTAATTATATATACATGTTTCTTTCATTTAATACAGTTTCTGATTATAAAGGAAACATATACACTATAGAGCTATTAGAAAATAGCATGGCAATAATTAGAAATCAGTTCTCCCATAAATATGCATTTTAAAAATTTTTCTAATTTTGAGTAACCATTTTATTCATAACATTCTGTCTCAATCTCTTTAAATAAAATGTAGTTTCATATGGTTTTATTCATAACATTCTGTCTCAATCTCCTTAAATAAAATGTAGCTCATATGATAAATATGGTATAAAATGCTGCATATTTCTTTGTTATTACCTAATTTTAAAGATGTGGTTTTTCTTAAATATTATTATTAAATTAGTAAATAATCTGATGCCACAAAACATTGACTTAAATATTTCACTTCTGTTGGACATTTGCATTGTTTCTGATTTTTTACTAATATACATTCAGCATTATGATATGTGCATAAATTATTAATTACAAATAAAGGAATGAATAGCCTGATTTTATAAATTGAGAGCATATTAAGAAGTATACCAATATATGATACATAAGGATACATAGGAGGAAGTGTCATAAATTTTAAAATATATATGATACATATTGTTATATTTCCCTATAATATCTACGCCTCCATTAATAAACATTTAATCGACATATGACTATGTGTGTGTGTTTGAAAGTGTGTATTTTTTTACGTGCAATTTGTTCTCTGTGGTATACATTCTGTTACCTTGAGTCACTTCTTGGCTTGTAAGTAACAATTTAACTTATATTAACCCATAGCTCTCCTTTTCTTTTATATAAAGGGGATAAGAAAATTAATCCTGGATGTAAATAATATCAAATAACAAAGGGAAAGCATCATCTCGTCTCTTAGATTAAGCACTAAATTTTAAGGCTCTGAGTATATATAAGCTTACTTCAGATATTTCTTGCATTTGTAAAGATCAAGAGGTTTAGCAATCATTATTATGTTACTGTCTGTTTGTTTATTAGACTTCTGCTGCCTAGGTTCTTCCTTCACAATGGTAACACTTTTTGCTCACTATTCTATCCCCAGTCTCTGAAACTTGTAGGACTTCAATACATATTTGCTGAAGCCTACAAATTGATTTAGGAACAAGTGAAAATCATACTCTGACAATTAGATGTAAAAATTTATATTTGAGTTACTCTCCATCATAGGAAAGAATACGTTCTTTAAGTGTGGATACTACAATATCATGTCAAGATATTCTGGGAAATGACTACTTTTAAAAACAGGTTCATTGGAACAGGCAACTTTCCATTTTTTTTAAACAAAAGCACAACAGTTTTTTATTTATGAATTAGTTTGTGATAATACTTTATATGTATAATAAAGATATTATTTCTTAAATCAATATCTCTTGTATTTTTAAATTCTGTAATAGCCATTTTTATATTACATATATATATATATTTTTTAAATATTTTATTTATTTGACAGAGAGAGAGGGAACACAAGCAGGGGGAGCGGGAGAGGGAGAAGCAGGCTTCTGCTGAGCAGGGAGCCTGACACAGGGCTCGATTCCAGGACCCTGGGATCATGACCTGGGCCGAAGGCAGACGCTTAACGACCCAGGCGCCCCTTACATATATACATTTTTAAAAAATTTACTGCTAGTTATCAACCATTTCTTCCTTGATCTTTTCATTGAATTTTTGTGTGTGTATGTGCAAGTAAATTTTTTAAAATGAAAGAGTTTGGGACATAAGCAAATAGTCAAGGTTGGGTGCTATTAACTCTTCTCAAAGGATAAGGTCTCTCAAGGGAGTGAATGTTTAGGGAGAAGAGAATGGAAGGCACGAATAGATGAGTAATTTTTTCTCAAGTGACAGATATAGTAAACTAGTAGATCAAAGACTGCCTTTCTTTTCTTGACTTGAATGCTTTCATAAAATTTTAAATGGATAATTATAATGTTTACAATAAACAAGCCTAGAGTCTTTTACTTCAAATTAATGAGACATCAAGCTCTCTACACATACCTTCAACCCCAGAATTTTTTTTTTTTCTTGGTAAATTATGAAAAACACTTTAATGAGTCATTATATGGAGTGTTAGGATAAGAATATCTGATAGGTTAAGTATATAAAATATCATTCAAAAAACATCTATTTGGAATTATATATGTTGCAATCATTTCCTGGCTATGGTCCAAAGCAACAAAAATGTATTAAATTATATCAGAAATGTTATTTCAAAACAGTACCTTATTTTTTTTGTATTATTAGCATATTTTCTTCAAAAAAAACTTCTATAAAAGTATCATACATAAAAATTATAAACATTGTGGGAGCCTGAGTGGCTCAGTCAGCTAAACACCTGACTCTTTATTTCAGCCCAGGTCATGATCTCAAGGTCCTGGGATGAGTCCCTCCTTGGGCTCCATGCTGGGCCTGGAGCCAAATCAAATAAGACAAGAACATAGAGGGAGGGAAACCATAAGAGACTCTTAACAATAGGAAACAAACTGGGGGAGGGGAGGTCGGTGGTGGGGGATGGGGTAACTGGCTGATGGGCATTAAGGAAGGCACTTGAAACAATGAGCACTGGGTGTTAGACACAACTGATGAGTCACTAAATTCTACCACTGAAACTAATAATACAGTATATGTTAATTAAATTGCATTTAAATAAAATTTTTTAGAAAGATTCTCTCTTCCCCTCTCCCTTTGACCCTCCCCCTCACATATGCACCTGTTCTTTCTGTCTCTCTTTGTCTAAATTTATATATATATATATAAATTATATATTATATATTATATATTTTATATAATATTTAAATTATATAAAATATATAATATATAATATGTATTTATATATTATGTATATATGTATATATATATATATATATAAGCACAGTACTATTCCATTGGATGGATTAATGGAAGAAAGGAAACCTTTAGTTGTAACCTTGCTAATTCTCACCTCGTTTGGGACATATTGTTTAGTAATTCAGGATCTGAGAATAATTTGGAAAATAATACTTTAAATATAATTAAATGCAGTTGTAAATATGTGTTATGATTCTGTTTTATGATATTATAAAAATGCATAAAATGTATGTCTATCAGAAATAGATAATAGTATAGTACCTTAAGTTCTTTTAAGGTTAGTGGATTTGACCAGATTTATGACCATAACCCAAAATTTTGTCCTACCAAAGCCTCCTTATGGGTTCAGTTCTCCAAAATATATATCCATTCACAGGTTAAGAAATCAATATCCTTATCCTTGGTGTGTCAGACTGGGCTGAGTTGCAGGTTTCTTTTGCTTAGGCTCAAGGCCAGTCTTAGCAGTTCCTTCTCCCTTTGCTATAGCACCTCATCCCTGTGACATTAACTGCAACATTAGTGGCAAAGACACATGTGCCCAATGACATCTGTAAAGGAAATCAAAAGAGGAATTGGAAATTCACTTTCAACTCAGAGAATGGCTGACCTAATCTCTCCACGGTAGACTTTTCTGAAAAAAAGATAGCTTCCAAGAAATACTAGTCATGATCCTTTTTAACAGTGTATCCATTTGAACAGAATAGAGAGCCCAGATATGGACCCTCAACTCTATGGTCAAATAATCTTCGACAAAGCAGGAAAAATATGCAATGGAAAAAAGACAGTCTCTTCAATAAATGGTGCTGGGAAAATTGGACAGCTACACACAGAAGAATGAAACTCGACCATTCTCTAACACCATGCACAAAGATAAACTCAAAATAGATGAAAGCCCTCAATGTGAGACAGGAATCCATCAAAATCCTAGAGGAGAACGTAAGCAGTAACATTTTCAACATTGGCCACAGCAACTTCTTTCAAGATACATCTCCAAAGGCTAGTGAAACAAAAGCAAAAATGAACTTTTGGGACTTCTCAAGATAAAAAGCTTCTGCACAGCAAAGGAAACAGTCAACAAAACAAAGAGGCAACCCCAGAATGGGAGAAGATATTTGCAAATGACACTACAAAGTGCTGATTTCCAAGATCTATGAAGAACTTCTCAAACTCAACACCCAAAAAACAAATAATCCAGTCAAAAATTGGGCAGAAGACATGAACAGATACTTCTTAAAAGAAGACATACAAATGGCTGACAGACACATGAAAAAATATTCATCATCATTAGCCATCAGGGAAATTCAAATCAAAACCACACTGAGATACCACCTTACACCAGTTAGAATGACAAAAATTGACAAGGCAAGAGATAACAAATGTTGGAGAGGTTGTAGAGAAAGGAGAACCCTCTTACATTGCTGGTGGGAATATAAGTTGGTACAGCCACTTTGGAAAACAGTGTGGAGGTTCCTCAAAAAATTAAAAATAGAGCTACTCTATGACCCAGCAATTGCACTACTGGGTATTTACCCCAAAGACACAGATGTAGTGAAAAGAAGGGCCATATGCACCCCAATGTTCATAGCAGCAATGTCCGCAATAGCCAAACTGTGGAAAGAGCCGAGATGCCCTTCAACAGATGAATGGATAAAGAAGATGTGGTCCATATATACAATGGAATATTACTCAGCCATCAGAAAGGATGAATACCCAACTTTTACATCAACATGGGTGGGACTGGAGGAGATTATGCTAAGTGAAATAAGTCAAGCAGAGAAAGTCAATTATCATATGGTTTCACTTATTTGTGGAACATAAGGAATAGCATGGAGGACATTAGGAGAAGGAAGGGAAAAATGAAGGGGGGCGAAATCGGAGGGACAGATGAACCATGAGAGACTATGGACTCTGAGAAACAAACAGGGTTTTAGAGGGGAGGGGGGAGGGGGGGTTGGTTAGCACAGTGATGGGTATTAAGGAGGGCACGTACTGCATGGAGCACTGGGTGTTATATGAAAACAATGAATCGTGGATCACTACATCAAAAACTAATGATGTATGGTGACTAACATAATATAATAAAATTTAAAAAAACAGTGTATCTATTTGGGAACAAGAAAATAAAAGAGACTAACACTTCAACAAAAACTCTTAAAATGTCATACCTGAAATTTAAACCCCATTGCATATTAATCCAGTTAATAGCCTTGAATTTTATCTACTCAAGCAGTATTTCTTTGTGTTGGGAGTGATGTTGGGGTTGGGCTATGACAGTGAAAATTTATGGAATCCCCTAAAAGCAGATAATTGGTACACAGAGCACTTCCTCATAGATTATGTAATTTAATTTTGTATTTTACTATATCTGCAAGTTAAGGATTATAAATCATATTTTATAGCTGAGAACCTGAGGCATAGGCAGATAAGCAGCTTACTTAAATTTTGTAATAAAAGTGGCTTTAGAATAAGTTTTAATCTCAGACTGGGAAAATCAATAGTTTAAAGTAAATATTCTAGTTTCAAGTTTTCACTTTATTTTATACTCTTTCATTATAATTATATTAAATTACAAAATGCATACTGAAAAAAAGGTTGCATATATAAAAGCATAAAGCTCAGTGAAATTTCAGGACATGAACCACAGCAATATTAAGAAATAGACACAGCCATCCTCATGTCTTTTATCAACCGAACACCTCTCCCTTGAGGTAACCACTATCTGGATTTATAGAGCCATAGATTAGGTCAGCCTGCTCTTGAACATTATATAAATGAGATCGATACAGTTTTGATTTATGTCTGTCCAGTTTTTCTCAGGTTATTTTTAATTTTTATTTATTTATTTTAGAGAGATGGGGGAGGGGCAGAGGAAGAGGGAAAGAGAGAATCTTAAGCAGGCTCCATGCCCAGCGTGGAGCCTGATGCGGGGCTCTATCTCATAACCCTGAGGTCATGACCTGAGCCAAAATCAAGAGTCAGACTCTCAAATGGCTGAGCCACCCAGGCACCCCTCAAATTATAAATTTAAAATATGGCCCTGATGTTACTTGCAGCAGTATTTTATTCATTTTCATTCCTGTAAAGTATTCCATTACAGAATATAAAACAATTCATTTTTCTGCTGCTGATTGAAAACTTTGTCATTTAAAGTCTGCACAGCTATAAATAAAGGAAAATTCTGTGTTTACCTTTCATTAAATACATGTACACATTTCTGTTGCGGATATGTCCAGAAGTGGGATATCTATTTCCTAGGTTACATGTATGTGCAGTATTAATAGAGAATGCTGAACCAATTTACAAAGTGGTTGTAAAAATGTATACTCCCACTAGCTCTAGTCATAGCTTACATAGACTTGATCCAGTAAATCAGAACAGTTGTTCTAAAGTGTGTGTATGAATTGATTCATGGTAATACTTTTATTTATTTATTTTATTTTTTAAAAGACATTTATTTGAGAGAGATTGAGAGAAAGAAAGTTTGCATGAGTGGGGGGGTAAGAGAGAGAGAATCTTAAAGCAGACTGTCTGCTGAACGTGGAGCCCAGTCTGGGGCTCAATCCCACCACCCCAAGAGATCATGACCTGAGCCAAAATCAAGAATCAGACTCAACCACCTGAGCCACCCAGGTACCCCCATGGTAATACTTTAAAATGCTGTGTCCCAGGAATCTACCAACAAATCCAATTTAACATTATTGGGCAGGACCAAATAATCTGTACCTTCAATAGAAATTTCACAGGATTGTGATAAAGATGATTTGAGGAACACATGTGCAAAAATTCTGAATTAAAAAGAATTTTGACATCAGTGTCCTAAATGAGAAACCTAGAACATGAAATACAGATATTTAAATATAGGTGTAATCTCTCAATTTTTTCTCAACACTATAAAATTCAGGATATGGAACTATTTTCATAGTTTAGTGAGTCTCCATGATCAAGAAGAGTGTGTACAATGGAAAAAATAAATTTATGGATTCAGCCAGAAATATAGTCTAAAATCTCACTGTTATTCTTCCAGAAATGACCATAAGACTTGGTGTGTGTCATTGGCTAAATCAAAGAAAAACACCTCAGTAGCTCATCTCTATGATTTTATCTAAAGTCTTTATTGTCTGGTGCCTGGGTGGCTCAGTCGGTTAAGCGACTGCCTTCAGCTCAGGTCATGATCCTGGAGTCCCAGGATCAAGTCCCATGTCAGGCTCCCTGCTCAGCAGGGAGTCTGCTTCTCCCTCTGACCTTCCCCCTCTCATGTGCTCTCTCTCTCTCTCTCATTCTCGCTCTCTCAAATAAATAAATAAATAAAATCTTTAAAGTCTTTATTGTCTTCTGCTTTCATTAGTTTTGTTCCTTTTACATCTTGTTTTGTTGAGGGCTATGGCAGAGACATTTAGCGGCTATGTGAGATTTAGTTATTGTTTTAGACACTTTTAATTAGATCACGACCTTAATGTGACGCTGTACCTTCTCCTTTGCTTTTTCTTCTATAATATCTTTGAAGGACCCATGTTCTAGATGGTGCAATGGAAGATAGTAGAACCTCCAGAACCTAGGGTCCTGTGTAGGCAAGAGGAAACCTCTGACATGTAGCGTGAGTGTAGAAGTCACTTCAAATAGTGGTTGTGATGAAAACAAAAATCTGCTCTATGTAGTAGTGACTGAGCAATCAGCTTGGACATGGTGAGAAACTGATATAAGAGGTTGAGTGCAAAATATTGGGTCACCTTGCCACTTCCATTATCTTGACATGCTAATCAAAATTCCAATGAACTTCTAACGATTAGGGTAAATCCTAGGGAAAAAAATAAGGTTAAAAGTGTTTGTGTTGGTTGTTATCAGATATAGTTGGCAAGATCTTACAAGACAGCAAAGGGGTCATGAAAGAACTGACTAGTCTGTAAGAAGATATGAAATATAATAAAGAGATTTCCAGAGTGTGTGTGCCTTGTAGAGTTGCAAATGCTCATTGCATTTAGAGATGAAATTGAGAAAGCCTTTAAGGGATAAGCACTGATTTAATCTGAAAGGCCCTTGCTATACAGTAATAGTTTATGTCACAAATGAGCACCCATTATTAAAATAAGTATCATCATTGCTTTGATAAAATATCTGACATTGACTATGTTATTAGAGCTGCCGCAGAATCAAACATAAAAACGGAGGGCAGGTGTTAAGATCCTCACATTTCATATTCCTATTAGCACCCACATTTTCAATTTTCAGTTGTACAGTTAGCCTCATCCTTTCAAGCCTCTTCAAAAATACTGCAAATTTTAGAAATAAAATTTTACAAGAACATTTCTCATACCTACATTAACATTCTGTCATTAGTGTCTGGCAGCTCACTGAGATATCCCTCAAGATTTCCCTCCTCCTGGTGTATATGTCCTGCATAATCCTCAGATCTGTAAAGATGATGAATTTTACTCCATGATTAGGTTATGTTACAGGACACAGTTGGTCTTAAGATAGGAAGATAATCCAAGTGGGCCTCATCAAATCACATAAGTCCTTTAAAAGCAGAGCGTTTTCTCTGGTTAAAGGAAAAAAAAAAAATGGAAATCAGATAGATAACCTCCAGCTGTCCTGGAAAAAGAGCAAACATCCATGCTGTGAACTGCCATGGAAAGGGATGCCCTTTAGAAGCTGAGAGTGATCTCAGCACACAGTAAGTAGGAAAAGGGTGACTTCAGTCCCACAATGGCAAAGAAATTAACTTGCCCACAATCTGAATGAAAAAGAAAAGTTATTTTTTAATAAACTTTACAACACTACAGTAAAATGGAATGGAACTGAAGTGTTAAATTTATCCATGATCAGAATATCCATATATTATATGTGACATTCAAGATTGACTTAAGAAAAATAAATGTCAAATATAAAGGGTGCATTAATGGGTGCTATCTGATATCTTCTAATCCAAGTAAGATTATTCCAGCCTTCATAGACCCTAAATATATTTGTGGGATGAAGAAGTTTCATTCAAAATGGATATTCTATCATATTGTATAGTAGAAAAAAATCTGGAGTGGGGAACACTACTGGGGCATTCATGATTTTGAAAAACAGAAAAAAAATCAGTATTACTTAAAAAATAGTTTGCAAGGTAAAGAGTCATAAATGGTTTTACATATATATTAATACACACATACACTTTTTGAGTGTATATGCATATTGTATACACATACACACATACAAGTATAAAGTTCTGTGAAAGAACTTTCTGTAGTGGTACAATAGAATAAAGAAATGTTACAAAAAATTGAATTAATGCTATTGCCTTATTCCAGAAATCATGGTGATACATCAGTACATGAACATATTTATGAGATTGTATATATTTTTATCTATATAAAGACACTAGAAAAGTATTGAATTAATAGATTATTTTGAATAAAAGCCTTGCCAGGAATTAAGATCAAAGAAATACACTCTTTTAATGATTTATGTATCAGTAAAAAACCATCCTTAATTTTTATTTTCTTGAAATTAGAATAATAAAGCAGTAGATGAGTTTTTTTTTTTTTAAATACTGTTAAAATAGTATAGTTTCTAGGTGCACAGACAACAAAACACTGGATAATTATTTTTAGAGACTATCTGTCTACAAAACTTTTTTTTAAGACAAAATAAATTACAATGCTCATTCTGGCTATCGTTTATATGCCTTATTTAAAAGATACTTTCGTGGTGAATTTCTCTTAAATAAATGTGCATTGAGTTGTGTCAGTCTTATTTAGGTGGCATTTTAACTCATTAGAAATGAGAGTCTAAAGTTGTATCTCAGGCACCTGGAGGCTTTCATGCAAATCTGAGTTATGTATCAGCAGAGTCGGTCATATCCAGTCCTTATTTGAAAGAAATCTGGAAAGAAGAACAAAACATCCTTCGTATGAGAATGAATCCAACATGCACTTAACGTTTTTTTAACAACTATAGTCAAGAGTAGTTGTTTTGTGTGGGTATCCATGTGTGTGTATGTATATATACAAATATACCTGGTATGGATTAATTATACTATTGTGCACAAATTTATCCAGAATTCATTATCAGAATAAAAAGTCATTTCAGCAGGGCAGCCTCTAAGTTCCCAGGAAGACTCTATGCTCACATTTTGTTACTGGCACCAGGATATGCTGACATTGACTTACCTGCACATTGTTCTGCCAAAGATAGATATGCCTCCAGGTGGCTCCTGCTGAGGTGTCTGGATACTCGATGTTCTCTGTTCTTTGATCCATGCATACTGTACCCTTCATATATAAATCCCTAGGATATATGGTCATCTGACTCTCAGACATGCTGACACTTCTCTCTAGGTAGCAAAACTAATGAATGCATTCATGAATAAATAAGTTCAATTGATGCATACATTTATTAACTTCTCCATCCCTTCAATATAGTCTTGGACATGAGACTTGCTTTTGACAATGGGGCATTTGTAAATGTGGCCCAGACAGATGCTTGAGAGATACATTTGCATGAGAGCTTGTCTTTTTTGTTGTTCTTTGGAAAGCTGCAAACATACCACGTGAAGTAGTACAAACCAGCCTGCTTAAGAGAGACCCATGACCATAGCCCTAACATTGAGGAAATTAGCCAACTTTGAACAAGATCCCAAAGGCTAACCAGCCAGGAAACCACTAAGAATGAAGGACATCATACACCATGCAGCCCTATCTGAGACTTTTCAGACCAGAGTAACTCCTTGTCAACTTAGAAAAACAGAGAAATAAAAAAGGTTTGTGGCTTTCAACTAGCAGATTTGGAGTGACTTGTTACAAAACAAAAACTAGTAATTGCGTTTATAGTGCAATTCAAAGCGTCTTCATTGTGGTTCTTTCAGATCACTTCTTTTCATTTGAACAGCAATGGTTTTAAATTTTAAAGGCCTTTAATTTAACAATTTATTTTCTGTTAACCAGAATAAGCACTGTTCCTTGTACCTCTGCCCAAATGGAGCAATTTTCAGGTTTAGAAATGAGGATGAGTGACAAGGACATGCAGGTTAAGTATTTCACAGTGTTGTCTCAGATTGTTTCTAATTAACAATAACAACAAACAAACAGAACAAAAATATCCTCTCCCTAATGTATAAAGTACATGTTCGAACGAGAATAATGCGGAATACAAAAATGTGAGATGATGTCAAAAGTAAAAATAAATAACTATTCAAAATTAGATTAAAGAGAAACTATTTCTTTATTGATGGGTCCCAAAATAGCATCATATACATGGGATATTTTGAGCTGGATTTTTCCAACACAGTTTGCTAAATATTAGCTATTTCACCTTAATTCATTTATCCAAGCCTCAATTTTCTCACTTGTACACTTTAACTATATACACAAGTATTTGATTGACTTCCTTTAATTTTATGAAGATTAAAGGAAATAATATGTGTAAAACAACTTGCAGTAGATATAGAACAAAGTACATTTTTGATAAATCTAATAATTAGTATTATTAAAACATATTAATCTGCACTATATCTTTTTCTGATAGATCTCAAATTTTAAAATGTTTAAATCTTTAAAAATCAAATTAATATCACACGAATTTAACTATCTTTACAGTATTCAGCATAAAATTTAAAAGAGTAGCCTATAGATATGTGCTAGGTTTATTCTACTTCTTGATCAAGGAATAAGAGAGATGATACCTATAGCTTTTATTTTTCTTAACTTTTTTTAAGATTTTATCTATTTATTTGAGAGAGAGTGAAAGAATACAAGCAGGGGGAGTGGGAGAGGGAGAAGCAGGCTCCCCGCTGAGCAAGGAGCCTGATGTGGGGCTCTATCCCAGGACCCTGGGATCATGACCTGAGCCGAAGGCAGACGCTTAACCGACTGAGCCACCCAGGCACCCCTACCTATAGCTTTTAAATCTCAAGGAATCAAATTGACTTACTGATGTATTTTTTAACTGGCGGGTTTTGTTTGCTTGAGAACCAGTACAAAATTTGGAGGAAGCAAGAAGCTCATAATAGGTGGTTTACAAAGTAGTAGGATAACTAATAATTTTAAATGCTGGCATTTTTCAAAAAGTGCAATCAGAGGCACATGGAGCATAGGGTTAAAAATATAAACATGTTCATTTAAAAATTTGGAACTAAATCTGGGTGATTTCTGTCATAAGTTCTTTCAAGTCTATAGAAAAATAAACTAAAAGTGAGGTAATAAGACAGAAAATTGAGGTAATAAGGATATAGAAGAAATAAGCGACAAAAACTAATTTACCAACAAAGACGTAAAATTAAATATGCAAATTAAATTTGTAAAAAGAAAAATCAATAATGCATTAAATTTATTCAATAATATTACTCTTCCAGGAAATCTATCCCAGAATTAATTAGAAATGAGTAAAATAAAAGAATAAATGGTTGATATGAGGGACAGGGAATGGAAATGCAACATATGCAAAATTGTCATTCATGGAAAAGAGACTAGAACAAGTAAATTAAAGCATAAGCAATAAGCAAAGATTTAATTTAGCTCTATCTTAAGATTGAGAGGTTCATGAATATGTCAGAAACACACAGGTACCCTTTATAATTTGACTCTTGCTATTTAAATGTTAGACAAACTCCTTTAAAAATTATCTCAAATTTGGGGCGCCTGGGTGGCTCAGTTGGTTAAGCGACTGCCTTCGGCTCAGGTCACGATCCTGGAGTCCCAGGATCGAGTCCCGCATCGGGCTCCCTGCTCGGCAGGGAGTCTGCTTCTCCCTCTGACCCTCCTCCCTCTCATGCTCTCTGTCTCTCATTCTCTCTCTCTCAAATAAATAAATAAAATCTTTAAAAAAAAATTATCTCAAATTTAATTTTGGATTTAGAAACCCACACATTAATCTACATGCAGATGCCAGGAAAAATGTTAAGTTGCTTCTGAGCTGAGAGGGGAAAAATGCAGATTGCATTGCAGTAGAGTTCTTGTAGGAATGCATCTTATGCTTGCATTTTTTAAGTTGGCTTTTCATTTTTGCCATCATCAACCCCACATTATTAAGCCATAATATCTTTCTGTGAAGAAAGTAGGAGAAAATGAAAGGGTTTTTAGCAGCCCATCCTTAGGAGGAAAAGCTGGAAGCAATAAATATATCTAGAGAAGTGAATTCACAAAAGCCTTAAACTCAGCCATGCATATCTGCCCAATTGTGCACATGATTATTTCTCTGGTTGAAATATACAAGAAAATATATAAGTCTTGTTGGTTCTTGCAAGCTTTACCACTTTACTTGAGCATAATGTTTAAGAGAGAAAAAGGAGGAGAGAATCATGGTCTGTGGGGTGCTGTGGATTGATTATCTCCATCACTACAAGATGTCATTGATCACTAATTGATACCACAAAAAGATTGAACATCTTCAAAGTTCTGAGAAGGTGATGAAAAAAGGATAAGATATATGTTGTTTCAAGAAAGTGCTCATCTGGGATGCCTGGGTGGCTCAGTCGGTTAAGCGTCTGCCTTGGTCTCAGGTCATGATCCCAGGGTCCTGGGATCTAGTCCCCCATCAGGCTCCTTGTTCAGTGGGGAGCCTGCTTCTCCCTCTGTCTGCCACTCTCTCTGCTTGTGTGCAATCTCTCTCTCTCTCTTTGACAAATAAATAAATAAAATTAAAAAAAAAAGAAAGTGTTCATCAAAGTAAGTTTGAAAATGCTCAAGAAATGTAAAAATCATGAGTATATTAAAGATGGAAGGTGAAGTAAGTAGCTTCTGATGGCTGTTAAGCTACATCAATCTCATTAATTTGTAAATAATAACAAATATATATGTAAATAAAAATAAGTAATAAAATAGTTATCTTGGATTAAAAACAAAGGCTAACAAGTGCACTATTTCAGAACATGAGAGAAAAGAAATGCTGGGTCATAAAGGACCCCAAAATACACAAAAATGGTAGAAATGGTGAAGGTTCTGCTAAGCCAAAATATATTGTTGTATAACTTTGAAACTGTCTAATAAAGGATGATTTAGGGGTTCATAATCTATTGAAGGGCATTGGACTGTAAAGCCTGGATAATAAAGGAGTTTTTAAATGATTAGGATATCCGTGTTTGCAGTGCAATGTCTGATGCAGACCTCCTTCATAGATCCTTAATAAGTCAAACGTGTTTAAGAGTATTTTGGAAATATTTTGTTAAATAGCTTTTTGTTATTACTGCTGCTTGTTTGCCTTTTAATATTCTGTGATTCATAATTCTTAAAAACAAGACAACTGGCCAAAAAATGGAGTCTCCAAACTGAGACTTAATAATAGTTTTGGCTCTCCCAAAAATGAATTCTTTACTAGTCAATCAGAAAGCACCTGATTAGTACTAGTTAGATAACCTGCCTGATAGACCTCTTCATTTTTCAGAGGAAAATAACCTTGCAATAACCAATCTGCCTTTTTGCCAGTATAACTTCCTTGTTCCCTTTGCCTTTTGCCCATAAAAGTCTTCTTTTACAGAAAGCTCCTTGGAGCTCCTCTTTATCTACTAGATTGGATACAGCCCAATTTAAATTGATTTTTGCTCAAATAAACACTTAAAATTTTATTATGACTCAGTTTATCTGTTAATAAATGGAATGTGTCCTTAAAATAATAAAATAAGGCTTCTATTTTCTCAAAAGTTTCCCAATCTGACATTTTAGGTAATGCATTAAATTAAGATAACTTTAAAATTGAATTTTTTTTTTTTTTTGGTATTTTCTGGAGATGTAATGGTTTCAATGACACAATCCAGTATTTCCTGAATCCAACAGACACTTAAAAACTGAAGTTCAGAGGGTGGTTAAAAAAAAAAAAGTATGGCTTTAGAATTTTTAATATAATTAATGGCCAAAAGCTCATGGGTCAAATATTGCCTGAATCTGATCAGTGTTGGACCAACTGTCCCAGCTTATGAGATTGTAGGGTCTCTACTTCCCCTATAACAATATTTATAACTTGGGGAAAAAACATTAAAAATAGAAGTCAGAGGAGTCTTTCATAATAATAAACACTACATGCTAAGCAGGGGACCAATGGAAGAAATCATAAAGATATTTCTAATATTTTGTACATCAAATCAGAAACAAAAAATACAGTATATACAAGATATGATATTGTGATTTATTTTTTTATTTTTTTAAGATTTTATTTATTTATTTATTTATTTGAGAAAGAGAGAGTACAAAGTGAGAGAGAGAGCATGAGCCGGGGGAGTTACAGAGGGAGAGGGAGAAGCAGGCTCTCCACTGAGCAGGGAGCCCTATGTGGGCCTCAATCTCAGGACCCTTGGATCATGACCTGAGCCAAAGGCAGCACTTAACTGACTGAGCCCCCAGGCACCCTGATATTGTGATTTATAAGAAATATATCTATTTAGTCATTTCAGATGACCAAAATATATTTCTCATATATTTGGTCTTCATTCACAGTTCTTGTCAACAGCTTCCCAAACTTTCAATCTCTTGAGTGATAAAAGCAACGGGAGCATCTTCTGTCATAATATTTGGCGTCTTGTCTTCAGGTCCTGAAAATGGACCTTTAGAGCCACAGAAGTGAAATGTGTGTCTTGTTCATAAGTTCCTCCCCACCAGAACTGGGTTTATATTAATAAAGGTGATTTTTGAAAAGTACCTAAGGTTGGGGGCTGTTGCTAGGGGAACCAACCGTGAATCAAGAATTGGGACTTTCAGGGGCAACTGCGTGGCTCAGTCAGTTAAGCGTCTGCCTTCAGCTCAGGTCATGATCCTAGGGTCCTGAGATCAAGACCCATATCGGGCTCCCTGCTCAGCAGAGAACCTGCTTCTCCCTCTCCCTCTGCCTGCCGCTCCCCCTGATTGTGCCCCCCGGGTCAAATAAATAAATAAAAATCTTAAAAAAAAAAAAAAAGAATTGGGACTTTCAGTCCCACCTGCTACTTTTCTGTGAGGGAAGAGGGGCTAGAGATTAAATCACCAAAGTCCAATGAGTTAATCAATTATACCTACCTAATAAAGCTTCCATAAAAATCCAAAAGGGGAGGGTTTGTGGAACTTCCAGGTTAGGGAAGCAGAACACTTCTGTGGGCCACCATGCTGGGTCCTAAACTTCACAAAGATAGAAGCTTCTGTTTGAGACCTCACCCTCTGTCTCTCTTCATCTGGCTGTTATTTTATATCCTTTGTAATAAATCGGTAATCTAGTAAAGGTTTCCTAAATTCTGTGAGCCATTCTAGCAAATTAATCAAATCCAAGGAAGGGATTATAGAAATCTCTGATTTATAGCTAGTCAGTCAGATAGACACATAACAACCTGGACTTGGGATTGGCATCCTGAGCTGGAGGAGGTTATTGGAACCTCCAATTTGTAGCTGGTTGATCTGAAATGGAGGGGTCTTGGGGGACTGAGCCTTTCATCTGTGGAATCTGATGCTATCTCCAGGTAGATAGTGTCAAAATTGCATTAAATTATAGAACAAACTACTGGTGTCCAAGAATTGCTTGTTGCTATGGGGAAGCCTCCACACGCACCCTGGAATTGGATTTAGGAGCCCAAAATGACAAGGTAAAAAAAGAAAAAAAGTAACCTGAGAATAAATATTTCAATATATCAAGATCAACAAAAGCTAATTTGTTTTGTAAAGAGATCATAAAAACAATATTAAAGTCAATATAAAAATTAAAAAAATTACTACAACATATAAAATACAATTGACTAATTTAATTAAATGCTAACTAAAATAATGACTACCTATTTTGGCAGAGTTCTGGGTAAAATCTCTCAATCCTCTTTCTCAGAAGTATACAATATTTCAAAATTTCTAGCAATGAAAATTAAGATGTTTTAAAAAAAGAATTTAAAATGTAAAATATAAAGTGACCTTATAATGTGTCTTAGAAACGTCACTATTAGGAAATTAACTTACTTAATATTTACAAAATCATCCCAATAGAATTACTGTTCACAAATATGCAAGTAATTAATTATTAATAAATTCAGTACAAAATGTCAGTAGAGAAATAATTAAGGAAATCACATTATAATAAAAATGTCAATGACTATGAACACCATTATCTAGTAAGTCATGAACAAATACATAAAAGAAAAAAAAAAAAGTGAAAATATGCAATATGTTTTATTAATTCAGTCTATGGATAAAGATACACACACACACAAACCCCAATATGCAGAAAAAACAACAGTGATTGAGTTTGAGGGAAAAGCATTTTGCTGTCATCTTATATTTGTGAAATATGGTGTTATGACATTAAAATTACTGAATTGCACAGTTCTTATACAGTTGTCATACCTCAACAAATTAAAGAAACTGAACTTTAACTACATGACAATTGTTACTTTTATTTTTTCTTATTCTGTTTCTCCTATTGGATTGTAACCAACCTGAAATTTTTAGGCAATTTGAGTCAATTTCTGAAGTAAAATTACTAATAATCCAAAAGTATTAAAGTGATATTTATTGGGGCACCTGGGTGGCTCAGTCGTTAAGCGTCTGCCTTCAGCTCAGGTCGTGATCCCAGAGTCCTGGGATCGAGCCCCATGTCAGGCTCCCTGCACCGCAGGGAAGCCTGCTTCTCCCTCTCCTACTCCCCCTGCTTGTACAAGTTCCCTCTCTCGCTGTGTCTCTCTCTGTCAAATAAATAAATAAAATCTTAAAAAAAAAATAAAAAATAAAAAAATAAAGTGATATTTATTTCAGTAAGCAACATTTCTGAATTTATATTTTTAAATAAATGAGGAACATCAAGGGGCAGTAGTTAAGCGACTGCCTTCAGCTCAGGTCATGATCCCAGAGTCCTGGGATCAAGACCCGCATCGGGCTCCCTGCTCAACAGAGAGCCTGCTTCTCCCTCTGACCCTCCCACCTCTCATGTGCTCTCTCTCATTCTCGCTCTCTCAAATAACTAAATAAATCTTTAAAAAAAAAAAAATACGTGATGGGGCGCCTGGGTGGCTCAGATGGTTAAACGACTGCCTTCGGCTCAGGTCATGATCCCGGGGTCCTGGGATCGAGCCCCGCATCGGGCTCCCTGCTTGGCGGGGAGCCTGCTTCTCCCTCTCCCTCTACTGTTCCCCCTGCTTGTGCTCTCTCACTCTATCAAATAAATAAATAAAATCTTTAAAAAAAAATACGTGGTGTGTGAGAAACTATTACTACTGGGGTTTTTATGATAATACAGTTTCTCAGTAAATACTTTAATCAGAACTGAGTGTAGGGAAGTTGATCTGTCAAGAAGGGATGGGAAGATAGAAATAGGCAGAAGATGGAGGAAGGGGGAATCAACTAAAATGGCTTGACATCGTTAAATAATTAGTGATGAGATTCTACTTCAGACATTTGAAAAATTTGAGCGTGATCACAAATCAGGTAAATTCATAGATAGTCAAACACACTTCTTAAAAGGCTAGTGATGAATAGACCGGAACCCTTACAAAAGATTCATCCTTCAGTAAATATTATTTCATGGTCAATAATTATTTTACACTCTGGGAACACAAAGAAGGAGAGTGAGCTGTTTAGTGAATCTCTCTTTAATCTTCTTCTTCCAAAAAATTAAACTTAAAAAGGCATTTTTTAAGTTGTCAGATGGCACAAACCTAGAGATAATAACTATTATATTAAATATGACAAGTTGATAAGATTTTTTTCCAAAGTCTGAATTTAAGTAAAACATACAGTTTAAAAGCTTTACACTTAGTGAGTGGAAATAATATGGCTTAAAAACAGTTCATTCCAACTACAACTTAAGGGCCCACCATTATGATCTAACTTCCAAAACAAACAAAAACTTTTAAACCTAATAGCTGGAGAGAAAATCTTTTTTTCTGTGTTTTGCACAGAAAAAATGGAGTCAGAACACACGCAAGCAGTACAGTCTGTCCTTTTGAGAGACACAGAGACAGAAAGAGAGAGAAAAAGATTAATCATGATAACATCATTTAATGGTAAATATTTTTCACAGCATTCTAATACATCTGCTCTTCTGTCTGGTTTTTAGACTTCAGAAGTGTTACACAATTCTGAGAGTCATGATTTGACAAGACATTAAGCTGGATTTCTTCCAAACAGTAGCAGTGAGAGAAAATAGGAAAAGAAAACTTGTCATAGGAGTTCTTCTAATGGAGTATATTCTCTTTAGGCAGGACAAAATTTCAAACAAATATATATATTTTTCAAATATTTGCAAGTCTTCCATGACAATTAGGACTTAGATATTTTACCTAGAGCGCTGAAGTGTAGAGTTATTGGAAAACTGACTCATGTGCATTGTCATAAAAGCTTTATAATAATTAGAACTGCCACTTTGAAATAAATAACTTCAGAAAGTCACCTCCAGGGTGAGGATGGTAAGATACTTAGATTGACAGATAATGAATAGCAATTTAGGGGAATGTCAAAGCACAGAAGAATAGGCTAGTGTAGACAATCTTTAACTTCCTTTTCCTTGCTGAAAATTCACAGTTCTGTAAAAATGGAATGCTTTGGACAACAATGTAATAAATTGAAATTAACATTATTACATTTGTCTTCTTTTACTCTTGTTGATTTTGTCAATGCACGAGCTCTCCTTTTGAGCATACATATGGAAGACTTTCCTGGCCTTTAAGATAGTTGTTAAAGAGCTTTTCTTTGGACGTTAATTGCAATGCCCAGTGTTTTGCCTCTGACTTTAGTATGTATAGATAATTTTTAACATTTGAAAGTTGATCTCTATTGGATGAGCTATGGCATGTCAGGAAAATTAATTATTAGCATTACCTAGACACCAAAAGGGAAAACACTCTGGGTTCAGGTTAAAGTCAGAGTCAAGGCAAGACAGAAATATTTTCCTATATCTGGCCCAGCAGGCATGGAGAATCTCAGTTGACTATTTCCAGACAAGGTGAAGCGTCTCATCTGTGAAATCAGTGCTTACCTGCAGGCGATCAAAGACAGCCAAGTAGAGGAAACTGCGGGACTCTAACTTCTCTCCCTGAAACGGGAGAAGCACACCTGCTCATACAGTCTTGTCTTTTGGAACACTGGCAATGGTTCATACAGAAAACAGAAATTTCCGTTTTTATACTTCTGCTGTATGTGTACTAATAAATTATGTATAATATTGTGTGTTTGTGTGTTTAAACTAGGTCTGTGTGTTTTCACATATGTTTATCTTGCCAATTTGTTTTATTCTTAAATTCACATTTTGCTTTAAGATCAGTAATATTAAAATATATGGTATGATTCTGTCTATTGATTAGCTGCTATAGCATATTCTATTTTATGATGTACTATAATTTAATGATCTGTTCTCATATTGGCAGACAAGTCTCATTTTTCTAATTTTTACTGTCATAACCAGTGTCACATATATTCTGGAATATATATGCAAGAGATTCCATAGAGAATATATCTAAAAGCAAAATTGCTAATATACGTAAATATTTTCAAAGTTCCTAGATGTTGCCAGTTCATTCTTCCATCTTTCTCCCTTGATAGCAGTTGCTAGGCTTCCTCGAATACCCGAAAATGGATAGGAAATCCAGTTTGAGGTTCACACTATGAGGTTGATAATAATCTTTGGGTTTTTGCTGATGTAGTAGATACTTTTTTTAGAGAGAGAGAGAGGGCATAAGTGGGAGGAGGGAGAGGGGCAAGCAGACTCTGTGCTGGATGCGGAGCCCCAAGCGGGGCTAAATCTCAAGACCCCCAGATCATGACGTGAACCTAAATCAAGAGTCTGATACTTAACCAGCTGAGCCACCCAGGTGCCTCAGATGTAGTAGATACATTTTTTTTTTTTTTAAGAGAGAAAATGAGAGACAGAGAGCATGAGAGGGAGGAGGGTCAGAGGGAGAAGCAGACTCCCTGCCGAGCAGGGAGCCCGATGTGGGACTCGATCCCTGGACTCCAGGATCATGACCCCAGCCGAAGGCAGTCGCTTAACCAACTGAGCCACCCAGGCACCCAAGTAGATACATTTTTAATTTACCATTGAGTATGATGTTTTATCTAGTTTTTTTGAAATTATTTTAAACTCTAGTCTGTAATAGTTCATGATGTTCCATTTTATTTCAATATTATTGATTTTGATTTTCACCATGAATCAGTATCAAAATGTGTTGAATGCTTCATCAATATCCAATTTCGTAATCATAAGGACTTAGAGCTTTGTTTTTTAAATGTATATAATAAACAATGCTAAAATATCTGCATTCTTCAACTACTTCCTCCCTACTTATCTTCTCATATCTTATAGATTTTGGATTGCTTTCATTGTATATATAAATTTTGCAACTGTTTGTATAAACCAAATTGGTCTGTCTTATTTATTTTCTTCTGTTGTCTCTGATTGGCTTCATGGTCGAACCAGTATTATAAAATGATGCTATATGTTTGTTTTTTTTTTATTATCTTAATATGTTTAAATAAGAGAAGACTTGCTTATTATTTGGAGATTAAACTGCTGGATCTAATACATTTATGGTAAGTACCAGGATGCATATGTAAGAAGAGATGATATTTCTGCTTCAAATTGAATTTCTTTAATGATTTTGCACTATTCAGCTTTGTCTTTCCAATTGTTGCTACTCTTTTCCACTTTTATTTGAGGTTTTTTTTTTTTTTTTGCTCACATATATATTGCCTTCCTTTCTATTTATTCCATAAATGCTGTCACTGTGCCTACAAGTTTTATATAGAGATCTTTCTAATTTTGTTTAGATTAAATATTTCAGTTTTAATTAGAACTTCCTCTTTTACTCAAGATTTATTTGGAAATATAGGCACTTGATTTCTAAATGAATAGTACTGTTATACCTTTATTATATTTAGCGGTGATTTCCAGTTAACATTTTTACCATCAGGAAATGTGGTCTGTATGATGAGTCATTTTTATTTTATTTTGCATTATTTCAAAACAGCTTCAGGGTGGCACTAGCATTATAAAATCATGTACCTATATTTTTCTTTATTTTTTCTTATTTCTTAATAGTTTGAAATTTAAAAAAGAAGAATTATCTAATAGAAAAAGGTTTAGTGAAATTTATACTCCTACATAAACCTCCCATGATTGAATTTACTTTGAATATATAAGATGTATATTTCTACCCTTCTGATTACTGATATATTTGTGTTTATTCTGACCATTTTATTTATACTTTTTATAGTCAATGATCTACCATACTTCTTTTGTTTTTGCTCCTTCTTCTCCTTCATTTCTATTCTATAGGATGCTCATTAAAATTTTCTTTTTTCTCTTTATTCCATGGGCGTGCATTGTTTTCCAAATCCATAGTCTCCCTTTGTCTTATTTCTAGGCCACCAACTCTTAATATATATCTGGTTCCATAACCCCAAAATCTTCCAGTGTCCTCTTATATTGAATTGATTCTTCATTTTCATAATTTGTGGAGGTTTTAGTTATTTAATTTCAAATAAAGTGTAAATTTATTTATTTATTTTATAGTGAATATTTTATTTTATTTTTTTAAATTTTTATTGCTATGTTAATCACCATACATTACATCATTAGTTTTTAATGTAGTGTTCCATGATGCATTGTTTGTGCATAACACCCAGTGCTCCATGTAGAACGTGCCCTCTTTAATACCCATCACCTGAATATTTTAAATATAACATTTTACCCAACACTGTGTATGTGTGCATTAGGTCACAGTGGGGTTGAATTGGAGTTCTACCAGTTAAAAAATTTCAATGAGCATCCTATAGAATAGAAATGAAGGAGAAGGAGGAGCAAAAACAAAAGGAGTATGGTAGATCATTGACTAATGATCATTGACTAATCTGGTAGAACTCTAATTCAACATGTTTATGCTTATAGAAATCCTAAGATGAACATCCAAATATTTATGAACACACACTCACACATACACACATATTTGTGCAATTTTTATATTTGTTATTGCTGTTTAATGACTGTCTCCTCCACTAGACTGTAAGATCCATATATGTAGGAATCATGGCAATACATAAAACAATCTGCATATACTATTAATTTATAATAGTATCTGGGACATTTCAAGAATCAACATTTTCTATTTAATGAATTGCAAAGATCACCATAAGTGTCAATAAAATGACTACAACATGAAACAAGGATCATTAATGTAGTGTTTAAGATACATACAGCAATCGGGGCGCCTGAGTGGCCCCGTCGGTTAAGCGTCTGCCTTCAGCTCAGGTCATGATCCCGGGGTCCTGGGATCAAGCCCCACATCGGGCTTCCCACTCAGCGGGGAACCCGCTTCTCCCTTTCCCTCAGCTGCTCCCCCTGCTTGTGCTCTGTCTCTTTCTCTCTCTCTGTCAAATAAATACATAAAACTTTAAAAAAAAAAAGATATATACAGCAATCTTGGGAAAGTTCAGAAAATTTAATAAAGAAATTTACTTAGAAAAACTGATGATTAAATGTTAAATATCTAGGTTTTATTCATAAGGATAAAACGAATAATATGGTTGACATGAATTTAGATAAATGTGTATGCTCTTTTTCTCATTGTCAGAGATAAATAATTGGGCTTAAATAAAATTTAAAATAAAATAAATCTCCTTCCCCATTAAAAATAATTTCAATAACATTTTGAAAACATGTTAAAATTCTAGCCACAGAATTTTGTTTACACATTGTAGTCTATGTTGTGGGTAGTTTACAATTCAAATTCCTCATAAGGTGAAATATGAGCCAATTAACTCTTAAGTGTTACTGCATATTATTTTGAATATGTGTTTCCATATTGGTATATTAAATGTCAAACTAAAATTAAGTGAGAATGAAAACCATATGGAAAATAATATTAAAATTTGTATGGCACAAATACTTTTACCCAACCCTAGACTGAAGTGTGTTTATGTTTGTGTGCGTTGCAAGTCACATTTGTTAGCAGGCTGTATGAGAAAGGAAGCCTGATTGACAACATGGTGAATAATGTTAATACAATTGCTTAGTCGGAGTGCAGTATATTTTTAAGTTTCTTTTTAAAGCATTTTTTTAATCACTCAACCATATCTTGTGAAAATACTTCCACACTGTTATTGCTCTATTTCATTAGCTTTTTTTTTTTTTTTTTTTTTTTTTAAGATTTTACTTATTTATTTGACAGAGAGAGACACAGCGAGAGAGGAAACACAAGCAGGGGAGTGGGAGAGGGAGAAGCAGGTTCCCACCGAGCAGGGAGCCTGACGTGGGGGCTCGATCCCAGGACCCTGGGACCATGACCCTAGCCGAAGGCAGACGCCCAACCATCTGAGCCACCCAGGCGCCCCTTCATCACCTTTTTTCATGTCAACATACTTAGTATAGGCTGAATGTTTGTGTCCTCCAAAATTCATATGTAGAATTTCTAACTCACAATGTGATGGTATTAGGAGGCTTTGGTAGGAGATCAGATCATGGGAGTGGAGCCCTCATGGATGGGATCAGTGCCCTTATAAAAGCAACCCCAGAGAGGTCCCTTGCCCCTTCCACCAACCAAGAGCATGGTGTAAGTAAACAATCTGAAACCCAGAAGAAGGCTCTCACCAGAACTTGACCATGTTGGCATCCTGATCTCAGAATTCCAACCTCCTGAAATGTGAGGAATAAATTTATGTTGTTTATAGCCACACAATCTATGTTACTTTGTGATAGCACTCCAGACTGACTAAAACAATACATTTCCTTGTGTAGATATTTCATAATTTATTCAATTGTTCTAACAGGAATTTTCTTGAGGAATGATAGAATAAGCATTTGTCTCCTTAATATTACTATTCATTTCTGTAGGATAACTTACACAAATTGGATGTTGTCCCTTATTCTTCACAATTCTATAAGGTTGCTAAGTAATTACACTTACTTTAGAGACCTAGGACCTAAGGACAGGAAAGTTAAGTGCTTTTTTTATAGTCACATAGTACTTTCTCTTTTTGTGCATACCAGTGAATAAAAGAATAAAGATAATTAAGTGATATTTTAAATAGCCCCTGTTAGTATGTTTGCTCACTTTTTTTTCTCTCTGATGTACACAGTATAGCTCTAAGATGAATTACTTGTTTCATCGTAACTAATTTCCACCCTGGGTTTTCTACCAGTGTGCCACTGTCATGTGCCTCAAGTCATTGATACCCTTGTCCTGAGTCCCCAGTGAGATCTCTTCAGGACAGAAAAGAAGCCTCATCTTCCAGGGTGCCAAGCCATTATCTCTGTACGTTAACATGAGAGTGTTTGGGTGGTTGCCTTAATGATTTGGTAAATTGACAAGATTTATAGCTATGAATCGTGTCTCTGGTAAAAAGTGATACAGATGGGCAGAATCATAATTTCTTGGTCAGCCATATAAGTCTGTTTGAATCCAGAGTAATATTTAAGGGCTAGATCAATCAAATGCCCAATATATTATTTCCTAGGAGATTCCTGACTTCACTAAGCAAAACTTAGCAATGTGTAAGTCTTGAATATTACTTTTTCCTCTCTTCTCATTATAGGTTAAGCTAGCTATGTAGTATGTTTAATAAAATTTTAACAGGATGGATTCCAACCTTAAATTTATTAAAATATGCTATCTGTAAATGTGACAGGATGGAGAACTAAAAATGGGAGAGAGGGATGGAGCCAATATCTTACAGATAAAGAAAAACTTGTCCTAAAACAATCAATTTACCCTCCTCTCATAAATAATGCACTTCCTGTTACGTGGTTTCATTTTGGCTTTCTAAAGTCCATTATGACAAAACTTCTCTAAGATACTCTGTTCTTCACTGTAGGTTAAAAAATAGAGGGTGTCTTGTATGCCTTTCTATGTTGAATATGCAGCAAGCCACTGTCAATATCGCTTTTGGAAGTCTATGACCTTAATGCAAATTTACATATTTTTAAATAACCAAATTGAAGCACTGTTGGGAGATAATTCTTTTCCGGTTTCACATTTCTGTATATCTTACAAGCAGAGACAGAGATTAATTAGTTCCTGATTATCTTTTCAGGGCTATCTGTAGAGCAAACGGCCTCGGAAGAGACAGAGATTGCCTCCTGCGTGAGAAAAGGAAAGACACGCTTACTCGACAGTGTAAAAAATTGGATTCCTTGAGCTCAGATTTCCTCTGCAGTAATGTAACTCATTGATTTTGGACGTGTCACCTTGGCCTTCTGATCCCCTTGTGGGGATGGGGGCTCAGAGAAAAGAGTGTTAGTATCCTGCAACTACTATTGTTCTGAGGGATAAAATATCATGTCCCTGACAGGCTCTCGTGCCTTCCCCTGGTATATGGGAAACCGTAGCAGGCCAACTTCTTAGCTTGCAAATAGGACAAAACCTCAGATCTTTTGGTTATTGATGAATGCTAAATAAGATAGAGTTAATTTATTTTTAAAAATAATTACACATAGTGATACACAAATACACACATGAATACACAAACATTTTTCTCTCTTTTTCATGGGTTTTAGAGTGTATTCAAGGACATAAAATAGTTGATGAACATACTTTCCTAAGAAATGTCTATGTCAAGTTTCAAGATGAAATGCTAGTGAGAAAATTTTTAACTGAATTGTTGTATAGTGACTGAACACACTGCTGTGATAATAGTTGTCTTTGAACAAAAGAGGGACCTTAGAAATTCTTATAACCCATTATTTACTTTGTTTGAGATCTACATGCTTTAAATAATGCTAAATTGATGCATTTTAAACATGTAGGTACATGTTCCATGCTTCTAAATATATTTTAGATACAGGTTTCTTTGATCTTATAATGAAATTCCTTAGTTACAAAATCACAGATGGAATGGTAGAAGGATGGTGGAAACTAATAGAATCTCCTTACATAGTCACTAATATATGTACAAGAAAATAGCAGAGCACAAATAAATGGGGCACATCCAAATTAATAGCCTGAGGAATTCATTTAAGGGAGTGTTTCCACCCCAATGGTTAGTACCACAAGCAACCAAGTCAAATAGCTCTGAACTTTTCAGAAGCAATAGAGGAAAAAGTGCAAAGTTCAAATGAGAACATGCTTGATATTAGCTCTGAATAATTAATTTTAAGATCTTTTTCTTCCTGTATGGTTTTAAAAATTGTTACCATACATCATAATCACAAATAATCACAATCATCACAGTATGCATGACACGAAGGCACTGTGATGAGAACATTTCATATTTATTATAGTGTTATTTGAAAAATGGTACCTGATTCAACTTTCACTCAGATTTTCCTATGACAGAATATTTGGTCACCAAGGAAATGTTTATCTTCACTTGTTTGATTTAAATAATACATACGACTAGCCAAAATCTTCAGAGCTACTTGTTCTAAGTTAAAGTAGAAATAAATAGGACTATCTGCAGGTGAAATAATTTTGGAGTTTTTCCCATTCTTTCATATTCATTGAAATGAAATCATGTGGGTCTGAAGATATCATAGATACCATAAGTTTTTTATTTTTCCCATGATAACATAAACAAATAGTTTTTCTCCTAAATGTGGTGGAATATGGCCTTAATTTTAAGTTCCTTAACTTACTTTTCCAACATGGCAGGTTCATTCGAAAATCAATACAGTTCATCTATCTGTAGGTATATACATATGTAAATACATGGCAGTGTATATACATCAATACATGATAAATATATGACAATGTAATACATCAATCTAAATTAAACTGTCATTAGATAATTCATTTATATATATTTTAATTTTTTTTAAGATTTTATTTATTTATTAGAGAGAGACACAGCAAGAGAGGAACACAGGCAGGGGGAGTGAGAGAGGGAAGAAGCAGGCTTCCCGCCAAGCAGAGACCCCGATGAGGGGCTCGATCCCAGGACCCTGAGATCATGACCTGAGCCAAAGGCAGACGCTTAACAACTGAGCCACCCAGGCGCCCCTATATATATTTTAAAGATTTTATTTATTTATTTGAAAGAGAGAGAACACGAATGGGAGTGAGGGGCAGAGGGAGAGAGACTTATTACAAGCTATTTTAAGCTACTGTTGAAGGTACTTATGTTTTTTATTCATGGAAAAACTGGCACTATAAAATAGTGAATCACTGTGATTTTTAAGACAGTGATTAAACAGATTTTAACAGAGTAGATTCTGAGTATTTCTTTATATATATTTTTTAATTTTAAAAGTCAAAATCATTTCAAAGCCCAGTACCAGATGGTTCCCCTAGTGAATTCTACCAAACTTATAAGTAATAATTGACACCCGTCTCCCTCAAATTCCTCTAAAAGTTTGAAAAGGACAGAATACTTCCAAATTCATTTTATGAGGTCAGCTTTGCCCTGATACAAATGCCAGAAAAAGACACTGCAAGAAAGTAAAGCTATAGACCATCATCCCTGATGAACATAGATGAATAAAAACCTCAACAAAACGCTAGCAAACAGAATTTAACAGCACACTAACAAGACTATGCACCACAGTCATGTGGGATTTATTCCTGGAATGCAACGGTGGCCAACATATTAAAATCAGTCACTGTAGTTCATTATGTTAACAGGGTGAAGGGAAAAAGACATACACACACAATCATCTCAATCGATGCAGAAAAAGCATTTAATAAAATTCAACACCATTGCATGACAAAAAAAAAAGGGCACATAATAAATTACAAATAGAAGGAAACTACCCCAGCATAATAAAGACCATAACAAGTTCACAAACTAACATCACACTCAAAAGTGAAAGACGCAAAGCTTTTCAAAGCTCAGATCAGGAATAAGAGTAGGATACCTGCTTTTACTACTTACATTTAATGTAATTTAGGAAGTCCTAGGCAAGAAAAATAACAGGCATCTAAAGTGGAAAAGAGGAAATTAAATTATCTCTGTTCACCAATGGCATAATCTTATATGTATAAAATCCTAAAGATTACACACACACACACTGTTAGACCTAACACTAATCTAACAAAATGCAAAATGTAAAATCAGCCGAAGCCCAGTTGCATTTCTATAACTAATGATAAATGATACCAAAAGAAAATTAAGAAAAGGATTCCATTTACAATAGCATCAAAGAGAATAAAATACTTAGGAATTAACAAGGGAGTAGGTCAAAAACCAGTACACTGAACACTATAAAACATTTCTGAAAGAAATTAAAGAAGACACACAGGAATGGAAAGACTTCTTGTGGTCATGAATTGGAAGATATAATATTGTCAAGATATTTCACTATTCACATTCAATGCATTCCTTAGGAAAATCCCAATTAATATTTTTTGCAGAAATAGAAAAACTTACCCCAAATTCATATGGAATCTCAAGAAACCCTGAATAGCCATAGCTATCTTGGAAACAAAGAGCTAAGTGAGAGGTCTGCTTCTTTGAAAACTTACCACAAGGCTACAGTAATCAAAACAGTGTTGTACTGGCCCTAAAGACAGACATGTAGAGCGATGGAATAGAATAGAGATCCCAGAAATAAATCCTCATATATATAGTCAAATGATTTTCTTTTCTTTTTTTTAAGGATTTTATTTATTTATTTGAGTGAGAGAGAGAGAAAGCACAAGAGGGGGAGAGTCAGAGGGAGAAGCAGGCTTTCCACTGAGCAGGCAGCCTGATGTGGGACTCAATGCTGGGACTCTAGGATCATGACCTGAGTCAAAGGCAGACACTTAACCGACTGAGCCACCCAGGCACCCCAGGTAGTCAAATGATTTTCAACAAGGGTGCCAAGACCATTCAAAGGGGAAAGTCTTTTCAACCAATGACATTGGGGAAACTACATATTTACATGCAATGTAAATGAAGTTGAACCATGTAAGATAATGAACACTTATCTTGCATTACACACACACACACCTCAAAATGAATCAAAGATCTAAACTTAATAACTAAAACTATAAACCTCTTAGAAGCAAAACAAAACCAAACATAAGGAAAAAATTTCATGACATTGGATTTGACAATGATTTCATAGATATTGTAACAAAAGAGTGGGCAACAAAAGACAAAATAAAATGGAGTACATCAAACTTAAAATCTTCTGTGCATCAAATAACGTAATAACAGAATGAAAAGGCAAATCATGGAAAGGGAGAAAATATTTGCAAATTATATACCTGATAAAGTGTTAATATCCAGAATATATAAAAAACACCTACAACAAAGTAGCTAAAAAGTCATGCAATGCGATTAATAAATGGGCGAAGGACTTGAATATTATTTCCCCAAAGAAGATAAGCAAATTGCCAATAAACAAATGAAAAATGCTCAAAATCACTAAAACTTAGAGAAATTAAAAATAAGAGCTACTATAAGATACCACCTCAAGCCCACCAGGATGACTATTGTCAAAAAAAGAAGTGTTAGAGAGGATGTGGAGAAACTGGAACTCTTGTGCTCTTTTGCACCGTTGGCGTGGATGTAAAAAGTGAAATCACTATGGAAAACAGTGTGGTGGTTCCTCAAAAAAATAAAAATAAATTTACCATATAACCTGACAATTCCACTTCTGGGTATATACCCAAAAGAATTAAAATAAGGAGCCTGATGATACATTAGTATGCCCCTATTCATAGCAGTATCATTCATGATTGCCAAAGGGTAGAAGAAAACTAAGTGTCTTTCCATTGACAAATGAATGGATAAGCAAAATGTGATAAACATTTATAAAAAGTATACAATGAAATACTATTCAGCCTTAAAAAGAAAGTAAATTCTGACATGTGCTACAACATGGATGAAACTTGAGGACATTATGTTAAGTGAAACAAACCAAGCACAAAAAACCAAATACTGCGAATAGTCAAAACAAAACCTAGAATAGTCAAATTATACAACAGTAGGAATGGACCTAATGCCAAGCAACAGTATATTTACGAATGGTTAATCTGGCAAATATATGTGTGTTTCACCACAATTTTAAAAACTCATAAAAATCATTTCGTAAGAATATTTTAATTAGTATTGTTTGATATAAATATCACTAGTGGAATTTTACAAACTTAAAGATGTTCTATTATAATAAAGTTCTTTTATATTTTCCATTACATCACATGATTTATTTATTTTATAACTTAGAAGTTGGCACATTTTGACCCCCTTCCTACATTAACTTTTAATGTTTTTCTACAATTGCTAATATCAGCAAAATACATATTACATTTGATATTAGATGCAATAATGACAGTACTAGTCATAAAAAATCTAATTTGAAGTTTCCTTTTAAAATATTGGGGAATTGGGTGCCTGGGTGGCTCAGTTGGTTAAGCGACTGCCTTTGGCTCAGGTCATGATCCTGGAGTCCCGGGATCGAGTCCCACATCAGGCTCCCTGCTCCGCGGGGAGTCTGCTTCTCCCTCTGACCCTCCCCCCCTAACGCTCTCTCTCATTCTCTCTCTCTCAAATAAATAAATAAAATCTTTAAATAAAATAAAATAAAATATTGGGGAATTAACCATGTTCTATTTTAATGGCAAATTAATCAGAAAAAACCTGAAATCTATATCACCAGACTTGTCTTGCACTTGAACTTTAACCATTAGGATATTTCTAGGAAAGAATCAAATCTCAAAGTAGAGAAAAGTTTGGATATGTTATTATTCCTTTAAAATCAGATATGTGTCTGTGTGTGTGTGTTTTTGTATTTATAATCATAAAATATTCTCGGGGAAATATTTAAATCTAGCAAGTAAATTTGAATGCTTTAATAGAAACACAATAACCAATTTTTATTAATATTACTAAAACAGTCTATAAATTTTTGTTCCTAGCTGTAATCCTTTTTTAAATTACTAGGGCTGCTATAGCTAAGTAATGCAGACTGAGTGACTTAAATGACAGAAACTTACTTTCACACAGTTTGGCAGTTTAGAAGTCAGAGGTCAAGGTGTTGGCAGGACTGTTTTTTTCTGAGGGCTATGAGAGAAGGATTCATTCTAGGTCTCTCTCCTTGGCTTTTAGATGGCTGTCTACCCCTAAGTGTCTTCACATCACCTTCCCTCTTTCTCTGTCCATGTCCACATTGTCTTTCCTTATAAGCACTCCAGTCATATTAGATTAGGATTCACCATAATGTCTTTATTTTAACTTAATACCTCTGTAAAGACTCTGTCTCCAAATGCACTCCACATTCTAAGGTACTTGTGTTAGAATACAGTATATGAATTTTGGGAGCAACATAATTCAGCCCATAAGAAACCTGAATGCCAGTAAGTGAAGATTTTATCAAGGCATGGTCATTATAAGCTCCTTAAATTTATTATTGTTGTTGTTGCTGTCATTATTTTCATTAAATCTTTTTTACAAGAATAAGAGGTATCTACTTCTGTATGGAAGATTAAAGAGTAAGAATCATGTCTGCATACCTTATATTAGATACGTTGCATATTTTCTTTTGATTCTATAATGAAAGATATTTTTTTATATTTCAAGGCTTTCAAATGATTAAAATGATTAAACTCAAATGCTCTAGATCATTAGCAATAAGAACAATAACAAATACATGAAACACACCAAGTGCCAAGCATTATTCCTAACAGTTCAGAATCCCAATTTTTAGATGAAAGATATTTAGGAAGAAGTAATCTGAGAGGGAGGTCTGCATGTCTAATGTAGCAGGCTCAAGACAGGTGGATTAATGTGTTTCTGATACACAAAGCAGGAAAAGGGAGAACTGTAAGGCAAATGAGTTTTGTCCAGAAGTGTGAACTATTTTGATTCACAGCTCTTTTGCTTCACATGATAGTTTGAAATACAAATCTATCGATACACTTTTATCCCTCAAATATGTAACTGAAACAGGTGTTCTAGGAACCTCACCAACCACTAATCTTGAGAGATTATGTCAGGACAAGGTTTGTACCAGGCTGTACTATAATTTGCAGTGAAGGCCGTGATAATATCCTGGAGATATACTAATTGTTTCATTTGCTTTTTCTTTCTTTTCTCAATAAATGACTTCCTTCTATAGTATTAAATCCCCAATTGTGGAATCATCTGTTTGATTGCAGGATTAGGTAATGATAATTTGTCATTACATCTTTTGACAGTTTAATAAAGAGGATGGAGGGAGACACAGTAGTTACCATAAAGATGGACTACATTTTTTATCTTTTTAAAAAAATTACCTCTATAAAGTATGGATTCTAGACCTTTCAGTAATAAACTGCCTTCTAATATTAACTGCCATATTTTGAACCCCCCAAATTGCTTCTCTCTCACAGCATATTACCTTCCATATAGAATCCTAATGGATTTTTTTACTTTTAGATAATTACTGTGAAAGTCCTCTCACTACCACATCAAAACTTGTTGTTGAAACTTGCGGATTCTCTGTTGAAAGTCAATGCACTTAATAGGGTGTAGTGTCCAAATGCTTTGATAGGGCTTCATTAACATAAACTATATGTTTCTTGGGAACAATACAAATGATTTAAAAAATGTTCTTGCATGCCTATATCAATATATAAGGATAGGTGTATCGGTGTGTTTGTTGATATTTTTTACTTTGTCTACCTATGTGATCTAAACCGACTAAAATATTGTATAAAATTTAGTACTTGATGTAAGATCATTTGCTATGGTTTCAGTTAATAAAAATTTGGTTATATTCCATGAGATTTATTCATTATTTGTCTCCTTAAACATAACTAGTTTTTAAGCACTATTTATTATTTTTTGATTATGGTTTTATCTTGGTTCAAATCTTTCCTTAAATGTTTAAATTTTACTTAGAGACACAGATAGCTATTCATTTGCCATACCCTTGTTTTCAAAATACAGCATAGGATAAATGTATCTCAGAACCTAAGTGAGAGGCCTAGGCTTCTTTCCTTCAAATTAAAATGACTTTTTAAAGATGTATATATATGTACTGTATTACAACATCAAAATTTGTCCTGAATTAAATTTATTAAATATTAATAGTGCCTTGTGATGATACTGCATTTTGATCAGGATGCCTATCCAGACAAAGTATGCATCCTGAGCAGAATTCTAGATGATCTCATTGGTATTTGAAGAAGGGTCTCTAGGTGACTCTCTGTACTTTGATGTCCACCTGCTTCATTTCACTGGCAGTTTCCAGAGTTGAGATTCCTGCCTAGATGTTACATGGCAGTCGACACAACTTGCCAGGGTGCTGCACTACCTATCAGATGATTGGACGACTAATGAGCTGAATGACTTTGTAATACCAACTGCCTGCAAACCACCCAGTGTGATTGCAGATGGCTTCTTAAGGGTGAGCCACTTCACAACTAACATCCCTTGTTTCTTATATGTCAATAATATAAGTACAAGATGGGGATTTAAATTTTTGAATAGCAGTCCAGCATCCTCCAACACGGGTAGAAATTTCACCTCTTGCTTGCATGTGATATACTATTAAAATTTTCAGATTATTGTAAAATCACCAAAGTTGTATAGAAAATCTTAATATTTCTCTTTGCTAATAAGAATTATGTCTCCACTAAAGCCAGAAGTGTTTTGTAATTTTCTTTATCATCTCAGTCAAAGCGTTTTTTTTTTTTTGTTGTTTTTTGTTTTTTGTTTTTAATTACAGAGATACACCTACGATAATTTAGAAGTAAGGCTCAGGTTCTGAGAAGCATAGTGCACCTGAGGAAGAACAGATTCTTCAAAAATCATTTTTATAAATGCTTCCTACTTCCTTTACCAGATGTTTGCATTTAGCTTTTTATATGTGAAATAAATACAGTTTGCTCAACCTGGCTTGGTTAGGTCTCTTTAATCTCATCCAAAAAATATCTTTTAAAATCAAATCTCTGGGGGCTCCTGGGTGGCTCAGTCATTAAGCATCTGCCTTCGGCTCAGGTCATGATCCCAGGGTCCTGGGATCGAGCCCCACATCAGGCTTCCTGCTCAGCGGGGAGTCTGCTTCTCCCTCTTCCACTCCCCCTGCTTGTGTTCCCTCTCTCGCAGTGTCTCTCTCTGTCAAATAAATAAATAAATAAAATCTTTAAAAAAATAAAATAAAATCTCTGGTTTTTAAAATAACCATTTGATGCTGTCAACCATGGTAATTTTTTTCACTGAGAATATTCTACTAATATTGTTACCAAGAAGGTAGCCATATGCCTATTTTATTTCTAGGGCATTTCATTAGAAAGATATTTCCATTTGATTTCACCCCAGGTCAGGCCAATCAATATAATCCAGGCAGGTAATTTCTTTCCTTTAACAGTGATGATTAAATAGATGTTAGTGAGGTCTAACTCTTTTTAGAAAAATGAGACCTAAGGAGAGGTTACCAGTGTGCTTCTGGGAAGAAAAAAAGTTCCTTTTTTTTTTTTGAGATTCAAGGGAAGTCAGTCTCAACTTTCTACTGAATATAAATGAAGCACATGCAGCAATGATTGTATGGAAACAGGATATTTTAGAGTATATTCAGTTTGTCTTTGTGTCATAAATATTGTATAATTTTCCATCTTAAGGGACTCACAAATCTTTGACAAATTTTATTTTAAGTATTGCCCATTGTATGGATGTTTATAGTTTATTTATTTACCTACTGAAGGACATCTTGGTTGTCTCTAAGTTTTGGCAATTATGTGTAAAACTGCTATAAACATTCCTGGGTAAGTTTTTGTTTTTGTTTTCAGCTCATTTGGGTAAATACTGAAGAGCTTGATTGATGGATAGCATATTAAGACTATTTTTGTTTTGTAAGACACTGCCAAACTATTCTTCATAGTGGCCATACCATTTTGCATTCCCATCAGCAATGAATGAGAGTTTCTGTTGTTCCACATACATCCTCACCAGGATCTGGTGTCACTGTTTTAGATTTTAGACATTCTAGTAGGTGCCTGGTGGTATTTCAATTTTTTAATTTCAATTCCTTAATTACATATGTTGTCGGGCATCTCTTCATATGCTTGTTTCCCATCGGTATGTCTTCTTTGGTGAGGTGTCTGTTCAAATGTTTTGCCCACTTTTTATTTTTTTTTATTTTTTTAAAGATTTTATTTTTTTGTTTGTCAGAGAGAGAGAGAGAGAGCACAAGCAGGGGAAGCTGCAGGCAGAGGGAGAGGCAGGCTCCCCACTGAGTAGGGAGCCTGATATGGAACTTGACCCTGGGATCATGACCTGAGCCAAAGGCAGACACTTAACCCACTGAGCCACCCAGGCATTCCTTTTGCCCACTTTTTAGTTGTGGGACTTTTTATTGTTGGATTTTAAGAGTTCTTTGTATATTTTGGGTACAAGTCCTTTATTGGATTTGGGTTTTACAAATATTTTCTCCCAGACTGTGGCTTATCTTTTCATTTTTTTAACAGTGTCTTTGATGGAGCAAAAGTTTTTTTTTTTTTTTTTTAAAGATATTTTTATTTATTTCTTTGAGAGAGAGAATGAGATAAAGAGAGCATGAGAGGGGGGACGGTCAGAGGGAGAAGCAGACTCCCCACTCAGCAGGGAGCCCGATGCGGGACTGGATCCCGGGACTCCAGGATCATGACCTGAGCCTAAGGCAGTCGCTTAACCAACTGAGCCACCCAGGCGCCCGGAGCAAAAGTTTTTAACTTTAAAATAGTCAAATATTGTTTGTTTGTTTGTTTGTTTGTTTCTATCACTGATAATGCTGATAGTATTGTATCCAAAAACTCTGGCAAATTCAGTCACCTACATTTTCTCATATGTTATTTTCTAGTCAGACTACATTTTTAAAAAATTTTTATTGTTATGTTAATCACCATACATTACATCATTAGTTTTAGATGTAGTCAGACTACTTTTGATTCCCTATTAAGGTTTATTGTTTTGTTCTTAGTTCCAGAGCATGGTTCTTATTCTAGCCATAGTCTTATCTTATAATATTTGGCTTTTTAAAAAGGAAAGGCAAAGATGCATGATGATCTTCACTCTTGATTATAGACATTTATTGTTATTTTTTTCTTTTATAAGTTTTTATTTAATTCCAATTAGTTAACATATAGTGTAATATTAGTTTCAGGAGTAGAATTTAGTGAATCTTCACTTAAAAACCACACCCAGTGCTCATCATGACGAGTGCCCTCCTTAATTCCCATTACCCATTTAACCCATCCCCCCTCCCACCTCCCCTCCAGCAACCCTCAGGTTTTTCTCTACAGTAAAGAATCTGTTTCATGGTTTGCCTGTCTCTTTCCTCAATGTTCATCTGTTTCGTTTCTTAAATTCCATATATGAGTGAAATCATATGGTATTTGTCTTTCTCTGACTGACTTATTTTGCTTAGCATAATACACATAGTACACTCTAGCTCCACCCATGTCATTGCAAATGACAAGGTTTCATTCTTTTTTATGGCTAATAGTCCAGGGTATATATTTACCCCCTCTTCTTTATCCATTCATCAGTCAATGGACATTTGGACTCTTTCTATAATTTGGTTATTGTTGATAATGCTGCTATAAACACTGGGGAGCCTGTATCCCTTCAGATCAGTGTTTTTGTATACTTTGGATAAATACCTAGTGGTTAAGTTGCTGGGTCATGGATAGCTCTATTTTTAACTTTTTGAGGAACTTCCATACTGTATTCTAGAGTCGTTGCATCAGTTTGCATTCCCACCAGCATTCCCACTATAAGAGGGTTTCCCTTCCCCTGCATCCTCACCAACACTTGTTTCTTGCGTTGTTAATTTTAGATATTCTGACAGGTGTGAAGTAATCACTCACTGTAGTTTTGATTTGCATTTCCCTAGTAATGAGTGATGTTGAGCATCTTTTCACGTGTCTGCTGGCCATCTGTATGTCTTCTTTGGAAAAATGTCATGATATTCATGCCTTCTGCCCATTTCTTAACTGGATTATTTGTATTATGGGTGTTGAGTTTGATGAATTCTTTATAAATTTTGGTTACTAAGCTTTTTTTTTTTAAGTTTATTTATTTATTTGAAAGAGAGAGAATGAGAGAGAGAGCACATGAGGGGGGGGGTCAGAGGGAGAAGCAGACTCCCCGCTGAGCAGGGAGCCTGATGCAGGACTTGATCCCGGGACTCCAGGATCATGACCTGAGCCGAAGGCAGTCGCTTAACCAACTGAGCCACCCAGACGCCCCGGTTACTAACCTTTTATCACATATATCATTTGCAAAATTTTTTCCCATTCCATAGGTTGCCTTTTAGTTTTATTGATTGTTTCTTTCACTGCACAGAATCTCAATGTCTCTAGTCTCTACTGCCTACTGCAGGCAATGAAGACAGCTGGGAGATGGCGTCAATGTCAAACTTTGGGAATAAAGTCCTTGTTGTTTTTCTGAAAGACTTTGGCATTAGAACTGTTTTTCTGAAAAATCAAGAACACAGTTGTTATTGAGAGATTTCAGTTACTTCTGAAATCAGATATTGCTCCAAAGCTGTTTTTTTTTTTTTTAATACTTCTCTATTCTTCTTGAAACCCATCCCTCCCCAAAAGAAAATAAATCAGATTTAGACCATTGTGTGATGATTGTATCTTTTGTCTCCCTGGCCACTCAGCCCCCAGCTCCCAGCCACAGATATCTGTACATTGATTTTGTATTCTGTGACTTGACTGAATTCATGTATCAGTGCTAGGTATTTTTTGGTGGAGTCTTTTTTTTTTTTTTCTACATAGAGTGTCTTATCAGCGAAGAGTGAAAGTTTGCCTTCTTTCTTGCTGATTTGGATGTCTTTTATTTCTTTTTGTTGTCTGATTGCTGAAGCTAGGACTTCCAGTACTGTTAAGTAACAATGGTGAGAATGGACATCCCAGTCTAATTCTTGACCATAGAGAAAAAGCTCTCAGTTTTCCCCACTGAGGATTATATTAGCTGGGGGTCTCTCATATATGGCCTTTATGATGTTGGGGTATGTTTCCTTTATCCCTACTTTGTTGAGGATTTTATCAAGGATGGATGCTGTATTTTGTCAAATGCTTGTTCTGCATCTATTGAGAGCATCACATGGTTCTTAACCTTTCTTTTCTTAATGTGGTGTATCACGTTGATTGATTTCTGAATATTGAACCACCTCATAGCCCAGGAATAAATCCCTCTTTTTTTTTTTTTTTTTTTTTTTTTATTCATGAGAGACAGAGTGAGAGAGAAAGGCAGAGGGAGAAGCAGGCTCCCAAGGAGTAGGGAGCCCGATGCGGGACTCGATCCCAGGACCCTGGGATCATGACCTGAGCCGAAGGCAGACGCTTAACCATCTGAGCCACCCAGGCGCCCGGAATAAATCCCTCTTGATTGTGGTGAATGATTCTTTTAATGTAGCATGAGGTTTGATTTGTTAGTATTTTGTTGAGAATTTTTGCATCCATGTTCATCAGAGGTACTGGTCTGTAATTCTTTTTTTTTTTTTTTTTAAGTGGGTTTTTTGTCTGGTTTTGGAATAAAGGTAATGCTGGCCTCATAGGATGAGTTTGGAAGTTTTCCTTCCATTTATATTTTTTTGGAACAGTTTGAGAGGAATAGGTATTAACTCTTCTTTAAATGTTTGGTAGAATTCCCCTGGGAAGTCATCCAGCCCTCGACTTTTGTTTTTTGGGAGATTTTTGATTACTGATTCAATTTCTTTGCTGGTTATCAGTCTATTCAAGTTTTCTATTTCTTCCTGTTTCAGTTTTGGTAGTTTATATTAAATTACAATTATGGTATAGCTCGAGCTTTGGCAACTGAAGGAATTCTTTCCCATACCTTCAGCATGAATTATTTTGCTCTCCTAACCCTTATAGATATCCTATATATGGCATCACCAATATTATACTTTTCTTGTTTATTTAGTTTACCTTCTTCCCTACTGAATACTAAATTCCTTTTTGGTAAGGTATGCTTATTGCATTTCTCCATTTCTAGTACTTTTACACAGAACAATTTTTATTATTTTGTTGAAAGAGCAAAACTTTGTAAAGTAGAAGACATTTTATTTCTTTTCTTTCTTTCTTTTTTTTTTTTTAAGATTTTATTTATTTGACAGAGAGAGATACAGCGAGAGAGGGAACACAAGCAGGGGGAGTGGGAGAGGGAGAAGCAGGCTTCCCGCAGAGCAGGGAGCCCGACGTGGGGCTCGATCCCAGGACCCTGAGATCATGGCCTGAGCCGAAGGCAGACGCTTAACGACTGAGCCACCCAGGCGCCCCAAAGACATTTTATTTCTAATAAGCTACCTCATCTTATACTAACTGGAAAAAATATGCTTGCAAATATTATCAATGATATATCTCACAAAATGCGTTTAATAGAATTTGGGGTAGGTTTTATAGACTCCATTGAATTTAGGTGAGGAAAATGAAGCAGTTGATATAAGGCTTCCTCAAAATCTCTCATAACTCAAAAATGTTTTCATGTTTCTTCCTTCTTTAATATCAAAGGTCACTATGTCCCAGGACATACACTTAAAAAATATTTGGACACTAAGTTTTAGTGTTTAATGACTAATGACCCATTATTGTGAGCTACAAATACAAAATTTAAGTGTAGCCTTCAGCAAAGAAAATGAAAAATTTGCCATTTTTTAGACTTAGTAATATTTTATTAACATGTATTTTAATTTGATATATAATTTTAAAAATATCTGATGAATCTCCCTTGCTCTCACTCTCTCTTTTTTTTTTTAAGATTTTATTTATTTATTCGAGAGAGAGAGAGAGCACAAGCAGAGTGGTGGGCAGAGCAAGAAGCAAACTCCCTCCTGAGCAGGGAGCCTAATGCAGGGCTTGATGCAGGGCTCAATCCCAGGGCCCCAAGTTCATGAGATCATGACCTGAGCCAAAGGCACACACTTATCCGACTAAGCCACCCAGTGCCCCTCACTCTCTCTTTTCTTTCTTTTGGTAATGATGGAGTGATTAAAGAAATATGTTTTTATAGTGATATTAATAATAATTCGTTTTCCATAACAATTTTCAATATTTTCAAATATTTTAACCTTAATTTACAATAATAAACTATACATAAACGCCAATATATGTACCGTTAAGTCTTTAAGTGCATACTTTTTTATATTAGAGATTAACCAATTTCCTTTAAAATTTCCTCTGGAATATTAAAATCATTTTGATAAAATTAGTGATATTTAATCTATCTAGTTTGATTCCCATACATATTTACTTAATTTATATTTTTATTTTTTTCTTATGAAGCTATCATCGTTCTTTTGTTATTACATTGTCATCGCAACATGTAACTAGTGTGATATGATTTTACTGGCACAGATTTAGCACAGATATTTCCCCATATTTGTATTAATGATAGACATGGCATCAGGAGACTATATTTCTTGTACTTATTTTAGATCATTTAATGAATAAAATCATCATAAAATGTCCAGCTAACAATACCTAGATTTCTTGGCCTTAATTTGTTCTCATTTGATTCTGTAAGTATGTGAAATAGTGTTTACACTCTCCTTGGGCAGGATTTATTTCTCATTTAATGTTTATAATAGTTTCAAGGACATTTAAAATGGCATGATGTCAATAAGAAATGTTAAATGTTTCTATATTGAAAATGCATTTCAAAATCATAACTTATTATAAATTATTACTGTTCAGAATACAAATGGGTTTTCATTAACCATTCATATTTTTATTCTCTGTTCGTTTGACTTTATTTTGTTCTATTTATATGTTAAGGCAAAATTATAAGCCACCATTTAATTATGCTTTCTGGGAGTATATTTTGGATTGCTTAAACTTGATATAAATTAAATGATATTTCTACAATCCTACTGTCTCTCAAAACATATACATGGAATATTCTGAGGAACTAATAACATTCTGAGATGACTAATACATGGTTGCCAAAAGTACTCAGACAATTATAATTTATCATATGTTAGGGTGTTCTATTATCTGTGGTCCATGCTAAATCCTGAGAAATAATTTTTAAGGAAAATTTCATGATTAATTTCATGATAAAGGAAACATGCTTGAAAAAAGGCATGCTGTCTTGTAAAAACATAGAATAAATGAAATTAGTTCTCATCTAGAAAAGTAGAACCACTTGCCAAAACAAAATCTAAATCTAGCACATACCCTCTCACTAAATTTATTAAAGTGGATAATGGATCATATGTGTTAATCCCTACATCTTGAGAAAGTTAGTACCTGTGTACTAATAATTTTACAGTCCATACTGACCATGCATGGCACCATATGAAGCCAAATACCCATTATTCATAAATTGTTTATGTATTTTTCAGAGAACTCAGAGTAAACACAGTTACCCGATTTTCCAAGTTGGTTGCCAATGTTTAAGAATTGATTTCAGGGAGACAAGTTGATAATGACAGAAAACACAAGATATACAGAATTGATGTGAAAAATTTATGCATATATATTCATTTCAAAAATAATTTTTTAAATATATTTGAATACATATTTGGTAAACCTAATTATATAGTGAAACGATGAGATTACTATATGATAACTGTCCTGGAGACTTGTTGGAAAGAATGAGTCACATAAATAGAATGTCACATATAAGACCTAACAATGATAAAATAGAAATAATGGATGGTGATGAAAAGGGGCATGAGAAGACACTGGAAGGGAAATTTAAGAGATGCCAGTTTGACGAGAATAAATAACATAGGCCAAGCTGAAGTACTATTTGTTTATAAAATGAAATATGGTCCAGGAGAGTTGCACAAACAGTGTAGTGTTTAGGGAGAAAATATATAGAATAAATAGGAACAGGAAACCTTGAACACCTGGAAAATAATTAGAAATTATACTGATACAGGAAAGTTAGACAACGAAATAACTAAATCCTTGAGATTTCTGGACTGAACAAATCATATTTTGGGGAAAAATAAATCCTTTTAATTATTTAATTTTTTATTGTAAAATATAATATATATAGTAAAAGTACACAGGACAAAATTTTACAATGCAATGAATTATTCAATAATAATTACATATAACCATACCCAAACCTAGTAAAATAATATATTTTAGTATTGTCCAAGACACATGCCTCTTCAAATCACTCCATTCTTTCTTTTCATAAAGGGGCAGAATTCTGTTTCCTAATAGTGTAATCTCATTTTGGCTATTTTGGGACTTCATATAAATGGATAAATATATTTAGTGTTCTTGGATTTCTTGCTAAATTTGAGATTTGTGATGTTTAACCATATTGTTGCATGTAGATGTCATCTGTTCATTTGTATTGGTGTATTTTTCCTCAAACCTTTCATATATTCTGGTGTTAATGGACATTTTGTGTGATTTCTGATGTGATGTTGCTATAAACATTCTTTTACATGTTTCAGTGCTCAAGTACGTATATCACAATTAAACACATGTCTAGGAGTAGAATTACTTTTTTACTGAAGTTGTGTATATCAAATTTTAGTGGCTATTGTCACATCTATTGCCATAGTTGACCAATTTACATTCCTACCAACAGTGAATAAATATTGCCATATCTCCTCAATTCTAAAACTTGGTAGCCAAAGCTGTATCTCATATTATCCTCTAAAAGTTTTCATTATTTTTGATTTTGCTTTTAATCTTTCCTTTACAGGGAACTTAATTTTAAATATAATTTGAGAATTAGCAAACTTAAAGTTTTTTTTTTCTTTATAGTAGTGAATTGGACTAAAGTTACTTATTGAAAACACGGTTCTTTCTTTCCTACTCTGCAATCCTATTTTTTCCCATTAATTAAGCAAACATGTATATATTGGTCAGTTTCTGAGCCCTTTCTGCCAGTTCATTGGTCCGATTTCCTCATTGTTAATTTCTGCAGCTCTGAGATAAGAGCTACTTCCCATTAGATTGGCCCTTCCACCATGGCAGTCTTGTTACTTATGATCCTTGATAGTTCCATATAAATTTTGTATTTGGTTTGTCTAGTTTCACACTTACGCAAATGCTTACACATGAAAACACATACACTTGTAGGATTTTGACTGGAATGACACAAAAGCTATAAAGCAATATAGGTAAAAATTAAATCTTTAAATTACTGAATATTCAAATTCATAACAGACTTCCATTTATGTATGTTCTCCTTAATTTTTTCTTTAATCTTTTAGAGTTTATAAAGTTTTCCTCATCATTTCTAAATGTTTTTATTGTTATTTGGTATTTGGTCTTATTGCAAACAGTATTTTCTTAAATGTCAGAGTTTTGTGTGTTTGTTGCAGATACTAAAAATGCTATTAATTTTGTATTTAGTATATAAAATTATTTTGTACAAATGGCATATATAGTTAAATGAAATAGAAAAACTTGTTAATGCATTGCCTTTTCTAAATGAACATATTTATTTTAATAAATTTTCTGTAGATCTTTTTTTTTTTTATTTAAAATATTTTATTTATTTATTTGACAGAGAGAGACAGAGAGAGAGCACAAGCAGGGGGAGAGGGAGAAGCAGACTCCCTACCGAGCAGGGAGCCCGATGCGGGGCTCGATCCCAGGACCCTGGGATCATGACCTGAGCCGAAGGCAGCCGCTTAACGACTGAGCCACCCAGGCGCCCCTGTAGATCTTTATATATGTATACAACCATATGATGCTGTTGTAAATTCACCATGCCTATTGTTTTACCTTTTGTGGAAGGACTTTTCGAGAGATTTGGATGGAACACATTATTATATGGAAGGAGAAAAGTAATTTTTGTAAGTCTACTTCACTACTACTAATACTTTAATAATCAATTAATAACTTCAATGCATTCTGAAATAATTGAGCAGAACTGTAGAATAATTCTAAGCATTTCTCTCATCTCTTCTCATCTTTTCCAGGTTTTAACATGATTGATGCAAGCGACAAGGGGGCATGTACGGATATTGACCTAGGAGTCCCACTATGACTTCTGTGTCAGCCCTGGTTTCAACTGGCTGCCCTACCAACTGTTCATATCAGAAAACTTTGAGCTAGTTTCACATTTTCCATGCAAAAGGCAGGATTCAGGAATTACTAAGGTACTATCATTAAAGGCATAGGAAACCTGAAATCAGAGGGGTTAATAACTTGGTCCTTTGGCCTACCTGAGTAGTATGAGACAGGAAAAACAAATATCCTAATCTGTAGGTAAATTAGGTAAATACCTTTACTTTATACTAAAATACTTTAGTATGGCTCTATATTATTTTATGGTTCTGTGTATGTATAACAAAATAAAGCTATAAATATAAATTCTAAATGATCATCTCTTCATAGAAATGTCTTCTAGGCATAAAAAGACAAAAATAAGATTAAGGATGTTATATCTGATGGATTGAAATTCTCAGAGACTTAGTGGGACATAATTGGGACATAATGATGTTGGGTTCTCCATTCTGTTCTGCTGATCTATCTGTTTAGTCTTCTACCAATACCACACTGTCAAGATCACTGTAGCTTTACCTCTGAAACAAATAATACATTATATGTTTAAAAAAAAATAACATAGTTAGGAAGGGAAAAATAAAGGGGGGGAATGGGGGAGTCGAACTATGAGAGACTATGGACTCTGAGAAACAAACTGAGGGTTCTAGAGGGGAGGGGAGTGGGGGCATGGGTTGGCCTGGTGATGGGTATTAAAGAGGGCATATATTGGGAAAAAAAAGAATTACATAATTATGAGGAAGACTTAAAAAAAAAAAGGATCACTGTAGCTTTATAGTAAGTCTTGAAGTCAAATATTAGTCCTCCAATTTTGTTCTTTTTCAGTATTGTGTTGGATATTTAAGATCTTTTTCCTTTCCATATAAACTTTAGAATCAGGTTGTTGATATTCAAAGATAATTTGCTAAGATTTTGATGGATCGCACATTGAATCTCTAGATCAAATAATTAACTTAGATTTTGTCATACATATATTCTATGGAAATCTGTTAAATGTTCTTAGTGGTGGGTCTATTACGTGTAGTAAGCCTTATGATGGCTACAATATTGGGATTATGATTAATGAAACTTGTATGGGTTTAGAAATAAGTAGTTATGGATTTGATTTCTAAATTATTCACTCATTAGCTGTGTGATCCTGGCCAGATTATTTAAACCATCTGAACCACAGCAAAATAGGAAAATTATTATATTGTATAATTAGAGATTAAATTAATAGCATATATGCTACCTTAACTAATTAAAGCCGTATTGCATCGCATGATATATTGAAGCTTTTCCCTTCTTGGGGTGGCAGAGTAAAAGTAATAGTTGTACATGTAATGAAAGCAGGGCCAGTAAGGCGGCGGTGAGAATAGTAGTAGAAGTGCTGCTGTTCAAAGAAAATTTAGGGACATTATTTTGAGTTTTATAGTCTAATTAGATACATTTTAAGATCTTTCTGGATGGGGATAATTCCAAAACAAGTAGCAAATAGTAAAAGTTTTAAACAGAAACTTAATAACAAGATGGTAATTCGGGTATAGTTTGTATCATCCAAACTCATTTCCTACATCAAAATCTTTTATAAAACTTCACCTACCCAGGAAACTTCCCTGGACTCATCCTCAGCTGAATAATGCATCTCTTCTACTTATCTTTTATTTTATTATTTTGGGGGGCAGCTCATTACTTAGATTGTATTTCAAAATTACTCAGTAGAAAGTCATACTTAGGCATTGATAAGGCTGACAATTCTCTGATTTATGTACTTAGTGTCAGCCATTGAGCCTGCTGACAACAAATACAGTTTTCAGTGATCACAGTAGTAGAGAACTCCCCTGGTTGGAATATTAACACTTTTAATCATAAGGGAGAATTAATGACTTGTGCAGGTTGCCTGGAAATGCACCTTCATGTGGATCTCTCCAGTCCAGGAAATTATGAAAAATATCTGAAGCAATAGAAGATACATGGAATCAATGAACAGAACCAGCAAAATGAGATTGTGCTGTGCACTTTATTATTGCTATTATTTTAAATGTATGTGCAAGGTCATGCAACTAGTTTGCCCATTTGTCTACTTGAAAGAGAGGCATATTAAAATAAAATATATAAAGCTACAAAACAGCACAATTCTTATGAGTAATGCTGGGAATTTTATTTGTAAATGTAAATAAGTAGTCTATATAAGAAAACAAATCTAAAACTACTTAACAGAATTTAATTTGAAAATATGATTCAACATAAAATTTCTCACATTAAAAAGTTTTACTTCTAAATATTATTAATAGTAATGCCAACCATTATATGGGTTTGCATATGTTGGTATCATATTGTATTCTTAGAGTTTTCATGTACAATTCCAAATCTGAATAACATCCAGACTTATAATGTTCTTCTCTCAATACAATTATATTTTATTGATTTTAAACAGCTTTACATAATGTAATTTGTAAATCATTAATTTAGAAATGACTATTGAGCATACATTATCAATATGAACAGACATGGATCCTGACAGCAAGGTGCTTATAGCCTGCTGCAGGTTAATAATAATTATTAAATATAATTATCATTAAACTGTTTATAAATAGTAATGAAAGCTTAGGTGTCCCTAATTCTTCTTTCAGAAATATTAGAATAGCTAAAACTTGAAAGATGTTTACAGTATTTCAGATGTTGAAAAGTGGAGGATATATTCTAGAATATGTTTACCGTTAAAGATAAAAGAAAATAATAATAATTATGAGGAGGATATGAAGAGGAAGAGGAAAGAAGAAGAAGAAGAAAAAGGAGGAGAAGGAGTTCGTCATTTATTGAATCATACATAGTTCAGAGTTTCTGGACTGTGAACTTAAGTGGAGAAGTAAGATTACGCTTGATTTGAAGGCAAAGATGACATAAAATACTAGTATAATATGCAAAATATTGAGAGTTGCACTGCGAGTTCTAGAAAATTACTAAATACTTTGGAGTTTGAGAGTTTGTGGGATAGTTTGTTAAGGATGAAAGCCAAGGTGTTGAGACCGTGAGCTATATAGGAAAGAATGCTAACTGTATTCCAAAATGTGTTTCTCTTTCTTCCTGTGCACCTAGCTACATTTTCTGGCTTCCTTTGTATTTGGTTTGATTAAGTTCTTGTCAAAATGATGGGAGCAGCAGTAAAATATGCCACTTTTGGGGTTTGTGCTTAAGACTCTGAGTGCACATTTTCATGTTCTTTTTTCCCTTTCTCCTGGATGAAGACAGAAGTGACTAAACACAATGTAGGTAATGACAGATCTTAAGGAGTGATGAAAGGAAATTTGGAAAGGAATCAAGATGACTTGTTGTCATGGGCCACCCACTTTGGCATATTAACATAAAAGGAAGAAAAACAAACTTGTCCAATAAGTTACTATATAATTGGGTCTATTGCTTCTTCTAGTGTGAGCTTCCATTCTATCAATATGAGATCTCAGCATGCTAACACAAAGTGAAGGGGAGAATCCGAGCTCTGCTCCAAGCTTGAAAATCCAACAATAGTTTTGAGGGATTAGAGAGAAGAAAAGGGTCAAAATTAATCATTTATAGGACAAAGGATTAAATGGATATAAAAGTTAAGAGATACAGGTATTAAGAGTAATTTCTACCTCTGATATTTTTTTAGACCTGGCAGCACAATTTATTGAGTTAAAAGTAAGGTATGTGCATTTGAATTTATAAAAGCAACATTGTGGAAGAGTTTAGTTTAAATTTGTCTACATTTGAAGTGCTGTTAGTACATTTATTTATTTATTTTTTTAAAGATTTTATTTATTTATTTGAGAGAGAGAGAATGAGAGACAGAGAGCATGAGAGGGAGGAGGGTCAGAGGGAGAAGCAGACTCCCTGCCGAGCAGGGAGCCCGATGCGGGACTCGATCCCGGGACTCCAGGATCATGACCTGAGCCAAAGGCAGTCGCCCAACCAACTGAGCCACCCAGGCGCCCCGTGAAGTGCTGTTAGTACATTTAAGTGGAGGTAAATAGAAGTGAGATTTTATGGTGGGATTCAACATAAATTTCTAGGCAGTTGTTTTAAATTTGAGAATTGTAGAAACATCTGTGGCAAATGAAAGCAAGCATTGGTAATTTTTCCTGAGTATATGTGAAGAATGAAACAAAAAGGAGTCAAAGATAAAATTTCTAAATAATTTTTTAAGGAGCATGAGAGGAAGGTAAATTTCCAACAAAAGAGGTTGTCAGAAAAGTAGAACTGGGAGAGGAATGGCTCATATAAGCCATTAGAAAAGGCAGTTTCAAATGGAGGCCCCTGTCAATAAGGTGAATGCTACAGAGAGGTAAAATAAGTTTTTTTTTTTTTTTTAAGATTTTATTTATTTATTTGAGAGAGAGAGAATATGAGAGGGAGGAGGGCCAGAGGGAGCAGTAGACTCCCTGCCGAGCAGGGAGCCCGATGAGGGACTCGATCCCAGGACTCCAGGATCATGACCTGAGCCGAAGGCAGTTGCTTAAACAACTGAGCCACCCAGGCGCCCCGAGGTAAAATAAGTTTTTAAACAAAAGGAATTATCGGGGCGCCTGGGTGGCTCAGTCGTTAAGCGTCTGCCTTCGGCTCAGGTCATGATCCCAGGGTCCTGGGATCGAGCCCCACATAGGGCTTGCTGTTCAGCGGGAAGCCTGCTTCTCCCTCTCCCACTCCCCCTGCTTGTGTTCCCTCTCTCGCTGTATCTCTCTCTGTCAAATAAATAAAATCTTTATAAAAACAAAACAAAAACAAAGGGAATTATCGAGAATTTGTCATTTTTAGACAAATTAGATAGCTGCAACAGGAAGCTATACCCTGATATTACAAAGACATTCTTGAAGGGTCATGAGAAATAAAGTCCATGTGAGGCAGGTGTCAACTATGAAGGACAGCCAACTTAAATTGACTGGGAGATTGGATTCCACAATGTGTAGTATAATCAGGAAGATGGTTTCACTGATCCAGGGGAGTGAGACCTGGAAATCATAATCAGGCTACAATCAGACATTAAGAGTTAAGAAAATGATAAAGCTAGAAAGGTAAAAGTTGTTTAATTATTCAATATATTTTAACAAATACTCATTAATTTATTTATTTTCATATTTAAGGTCAATATTTTTCAAATGATTCCCGTTTTCCTAAGTATTCATGAATGTATTTACTATATAGTGAACATATATAAATAAAGTTATTATGATAATACAGGGAGCTCAAAAAATGCTTGCTTTGAATAAATAATGCATGAACGTTATGACTCTCAGCTCAAGGCTCAATACACAAGAATCAGATGAAAACATCCAGCTTCAAAACACAAAAACCTTGGGGCGCCTGGGTGGCTCAGTTGGTTAAGCGACTGCCTTCGGCTCAGGTCATGATCCTGGAGTCCCGGGATCGAGTCCCGCATCCGGCTCCCTGCTCGGCGGGGGGTCTGCTTCTCCCTCTGCCCTATTCCCTCTCGTGCTCTCTGTCTCTCATTCTCTCTCTCAAATAAATAAATAAAATCTTTAAAAAAACAAAAACACAAAAACCTCAAGGAATCTAATCCAGGGCTCAATTTTGTAACAACTTCTGGAAATTTTATTATCAAACTAAATTGAACACTTCTGAAATTCTGAACTCAACCATTCTAATTTCAAAATAGAATACTTAATCTTTCCAGCTTTACAGTAAGTCTACTAATAGCCTGCTCTTTTCCTCTTTAAATGTCACATTTACTGTAGTATAATTATAATATTTTATATCCTTTACTTCGCTGCTTTTCATGTTAGATTTTGGCATTCTGTCTCATTTTCCCTGGTATCTGATTTCAGCACACATGTGATTTTGGCTCTGTGATTCTATTCTCAAAGCTTGTAACTGGTGTTAAACTTTTCTTATTTTGTAGTTAATAGAATTCATTATGCAAGGCATTGCATATAATTACCTGTGTATCCAATATTCTGGTTGCAGAGTAATGTCCCTCCTCCAGTTTTCCTCTGTTCTTACCTAATCATTTATTCAATAATTTTTTTCTTAAATTTAACACTTATCGGATAAAAAGTAAATCAAATGGTTCAAAATATTTTCCAGATTTTTTAGATATTTATATCTGAAGGCATTTGGACAATCAGTTGGGTTTTTCTTCCATTGATGACAGTCATATTCTGAGGAGGAAATAAAAGCACAGATAAATAACCTGTCCTCAAGTTCTTGTAGGTAGATTGACGTGATTACTCAAAATCAGGATTTTCAAAAAGAAAAAGAGGCTATTTTTTCAAATGCAAGATATAGCAATGTACTATTTTGCTTTATAGCATTTGTAACATTTAATAGTGTTGCATATCTTTCAAAGTTCACGTAAGTCAGATATATCTTACAAAATGTTAGGTAAGATCTATTAAGGCAGGTGCTATTATTTCAAAAGATATATCCTTCATCATCCAGTACAGTGATGAGTTCAATAAATATTCAATGAATAAGTGAATAAATGAACAAATGAAGAAGACTTAATGAAGCAATTCATTCATTCATTTGCCCATCTTCTGTTCAAAAACATATGTCTTGTTACTTCATTCTGGGCTGAGTGTTGCCAGGGTCCTATGCTGGTATATGACTTCACTGCTGATCACACATAATCAACAGCCAAAATGTTAAGTTGTATCTGAAATAATGTGGTACTGCAGCAAACAAATAATGCACCCTTACAGGTCATTCAGAGAGCTGACCATTTAATACAGGTACTATTTTCAATTCTTATTGGTCCAAATGTCCTAGAATTTGCTGTATCAGATATGTCCTGAGTCATAATCATTTATTTTTAAAAGCACTCACTAAAAGTAATTGTCTAATTATTTTTTATTCAACTACTGCATATATTTTAGTGGGACAGAGTTAAGAAAAAATGCAAATAAAATTATTTTTTTAAGTTTTTATTTTTTTTATTTGAGAGAGAGGGGGAATGAGAGGGAGAAGGAAAGAGATTCTGAAGCAGACTCCACACTGAGCACAGCCCAACACAGGGCTCGATCCCATTACCGCAAGATCATGACCTGAGCTGAAACCAAGAATCAGACACATAACCGACTGAGCCACCCAGGCACCCAGCAATTAAAATTATTATTTATATATATTTCATATTTCACACCCTAGAACAGATCTTTATCAATCGATTAATACATTCTGGTATGGTCAAGGGTTAGTACCATTAATCCAGACATCTGTGGAGGTAAACATATGGGTACAACAGACGAGATGGTATTAAACTTGCCCACAACTGTGTCAAGGTGATATTCTCCTATATTTTGATTTAAAAACTGGGATTTTAGAATGTAATGTTTTGTTATTTTTTTTCCCTATTGTCAATGTCAAAGTAATTTTGAGTGTTATGTGAGGTACAGATTAGGCTTTTGTTTTTTGTCTTTATGGATATCCAAATACTCTAGGTCATGTTTTTGCATTAATATTACTTTCCCCATTAAGAAATAGATGATTTTAGTAAAAAAATAAAATACCTATTACATTTAGATTTATATCTAGGTTTCCTATTCAGTTCTGTATATCTATTTATTCTTCAGCCAATGTCACATTCCTTTGAATACCCTAGTTTTAGATTTAGAGTAGAACTTGAAGTGAGATAATGTAAATCAACCAAATTGGTTCCTTTATTTCTTTCAAAAGTTATTTGTATATTCTAGATATCTTGTATTTTCATACATAATGTTAAAGCTGCTAGTCAGTTTCTACTAAAATATTTTTTTAAAACATATTCTTTTTTTTTTTTTTAAGATTTTATTTATTTTTTAGAGAGCGAGCGAGAGAGAAACAGCATGAGAGGGGAGAGGGTCAGAGGGAGAAGCAGGCTCCCCTGAGGTGGGAGCCCGATGTGGGACTCGATCCCAGGACCCTGGGATCATGACCTGAGCCGAAGGCAGACGCTTAACCATCTGAGCCACCCAGGCGCCCAACTACTAAAATATTTTTAAAAATGGCTATGAATTTTCTTGACAGTGGATTGAGTCTAGAGATCAAATTGGGGAAAAAAAATCTTTTTTTTTTTTTAAAGATTTTATTTATTTTTTTGAGAGTGAGAATGAGAGAGAGAGAGATTGAGAGCATATGAGAGGGAGGAGGGTCAGAGGGAGAAGCAGACTCCCTGCTGAGCAGGAAGCCTGATGCGGGACTCCAGGATCATGACCTGAGCCGAAGGCAGTCGCTTAACCAACTGAGCCACCCAGGCGCCCCACAAATTGGGGAAAAATTCTTAAAAGTATTCATCCAGGGGCTCCTGGAAGGCTCAGTCAGTTAAGCGTCTGCCTCCTGCTCAGGTCATGATCCCAGCATCCTGGGATCAAGCCCCACATTAGGCTCCCCACTCGGCAGGGAGTCTGCTTCTCCCTCCCCTGCTCTTGCGCTCTTGCGCTCTCTCTCTCTAATAAATAGATAAAATCTTTAAAAAGGTATTCTTCCAATCCATAACATGACACGTGTCTTTATTTAGGTCATTTTACATCTGTCTCCACAGGTTTTTTTAGTTTTTAATACAGAAGACTTGATATATATTTATTTTTAATTATCCCTACCTTCTTTTAGTTTGCTGATGCTATTATAAATAGAATTATTTTTATTTCCTTTTCTAAATGTTTTTAAGATTATATGAAAAATATTTGATTCTTGGTTTATTAACCTTGTATCCTGAGAACTTCATCAATTCATTATTAGTGTGAGTAATTATCTCGACTCCTTTATGCATTTTACATAAATAATTATCTTCTGAAACAGAAATAATATAAATGACAGTATTTATTTCTTTCAAATCTCTATAATTTTATTATTTTGTTTATTACAATGCCAGGAACGTCTAAAACAATGTTCAGTAAGTTGATTAAAGTGGGAATTTTTGGCATTTCCTAATCTTAGAAATATACCTTTAGTAATTTGCCTTTAAGTAAGTTTTTGTAGATGCCCTTTACTGGAAGGTACAAGTTCCTTTTCACATTTAGTTTAACTGAGAATTTTTCTCATGGGATGGATATTAATTTCTGTCAAATGCGTTTTTGCTTCTATTGCCCTAAACACAATATACCTATATTCTGTTAATGTAGTTAATTTTATTAATCCAAATATTAAACCAAACTTAATTTGCTGAAGTTGACCTTAACTGATTATGATTTATAAGCTATTTTTATCTGGATTTGACTGAATTATTAAATTTTTGTGTGTTTGTGTCTGCATGTATGTATATGTTCATTTGAGAAATTGATTTGTTATTTTTATGTTTTTATTTTAATTTTTTAGGTCTCACTAAATTCTTCACTCCCTATTTTCTCGGGGCATTTAAACAAAACTGATGCTAGTAGTACCTTAAAAATTTTTAAAAATCCATAAGTAAAACAATCTAAGCCTGGAGATTTCTTTTGGGAAAATTTGGATAAAATTTAATTTATTTAATGTTTATAGGGCTAGTCAGGTTTTCTGTCATTTTGTTTCAATTTTGACAAGTTATATAATTCAAGGAATTTGTCTATTTCCTCTAAAATAGACAACCTGTAGGCATAAAGTGATAATCATAATATGTCATTTTATATCAAAAAGTTATAAATCATAATATTATGAATATTTTAATTTCTGTAGAGTCTATAGTGGTGACTCCATGTTGATTTCTGATATGGGAAAATTTTTCTCCTTTTTATCCTTAATTGGTCTAACTAGATGTTAATGAATTATATTAATCTTTTCAAGAAAAAATTTGTCTTTGAAGATTTTTCTGTGTTGTTTCTCTCTCATGTTTATTTTGGGTCAAATTTCTTAATTATTTTCCTCTTTTTGCTGATATTGAATTTACTTTTCTCTCCCAAGGAAGAGCTTTAATTCATTGGTTTTAGACCTCTCTTGTATACTAATATTATATTCTAATATAACCTGATATTAAACTAATATACACTATGAGCTACTATTAATATAATATTCCATTGTTATATAAATATGTAAAGCTATATTTTTCTAGGTATTGTTATTATTCATGATTTTGAAGATAAGTTATTAAATGCATATAATGTTTATTTCCTCTTGATGAATTGCTGCTCTTTTTAAGACATTTCTTTTTTTCTTTTTTTGGAAATGTTATTTTACATTAAGTCTATGGTATCTGAGATTACTGTAACCAGTTCATCCTTCTTTGCTTACTAGTAACATGGTATATTTTTTGTGTGCATTTATTTTCTAGCCTATCTCTGTATTTATATTAAAAGTACATCAATAGTAGACATGCTTTTTCTCCATTCTGAGAATTTCTACGTTTTACTGACACCAGAACTGATTTTCTGTGATTAACAGAGACCAAAGATAGTACATTCTACAGGTTCATCGAAGTCCATATGAATATATAATAAAAACCACTGCATTATTTATGTACTTTCAGTTTTCTTGTATTATATGATATAACCTTTATACTCACTCTTCAAACTCCCAGAAATCTGAATGAATTATTTCTCTTTTATCAGTTTTTAAGCCATTTCTCACTAAAGACATTTTTTTCCCACAAAAATTGTATTAAAAGATCTGTTTACATCCTACAGCTTTCTTTCTCTTCTACTTCTGTTCATGTCAGCCTTGCTGTTTAAAATATTTAAAAATAAAAAATAAAAACAATGGATGTGGAATATAGCAAAAATTAAACAAATATTGTTTGACTGAACTTATTATTTCAGTACACTAGAAATATTTGGACTCCAAAATCATAAGCTTTTATGTACTATATTTTTAAGCCCATATTTATATTATTTTTAAGTAAGAAGGAAACAAAATATATTGATTAGAATGAGCAAAATTGAAACGGCAAACATAAACAAAACATTTCAATGCCCATTCTATTCTTTGAACTTATTAAGATATAATACATACTTTAACACATATGCTATATAAAAGGTCATTTCAAATTAGAGAAGAAAATCCATAATTTTTTAAAAGTTCATTTTTCAGGCATGCTTGGGTGGCTCAGTTAGTTAAGCAGCCGAGTCTCATTTTGGCTCAGGTTATGATCTCAGGATCCTGGGATCAAGCCCCTCATTGGGCTTCTTGTTCAGCAGGGAGTCTGCTTGAGGATTCTCTCTCTCCCCCTCTCCTTCGGTCCCTTCTGCCATTCACACATGCTTGCTCTCTCTAAATAAATAAATAAATCTTTTTAAAAAGAGTTTATTATTATATATATTCATCCACTTTTTGGGAGTAGAAAATAAAAAAGTTTATTATTCAATAATAAATAATGATAAAGAATAATAAAGAAGAGCTATGAGCTTAGTGACTGAATATACAATGACTTACTTGAAATGTTCTAGATATTCTGCAGTTAAAAAAAAACCTTCAAATTGCTTTTAAAATAAAATGCATATTAAATATATACTTTTCTTTGTTTTATTCTTTTTTTAAGATTTTATTTATTTGACAGAGACAGAGAGCACAAGTAGGCAGAGAGGCAGGCAGAGGGAAAAGGAGAAGCAGACTCCCCGCTGAGCAGAGATCCCAACATGGGGCTTGATCCCAGGACCCTGGGATCATGACCTGAGCTGAAGGCAGACGCTTAAATGACTGAGCCATGCAGGCATCCCAGTTTTATTCTTTTAACTTGGCTAGTATATCACTTTTTTGATCTTAGAAACTGAGATATTATTAATTATGAGTCCTCAAATTTTTATAAATTTGAGATGATTTCATAAAAAGTTTATGGGGTGTGTCACAGAATCATCTTTATATTTAAAGGTATAATTGAAACGATAAATTGGTAAGTTCCATGACTAGAGCTATCACTATTTTAAAAAGTTAGAAGATGGTAAAAAGTATCAAAAATAAAGTAAAGGTTAATGGAAATTATAATGTCAAATTAACATTTCTTTCAATTACTGAACTTCATTAGTGCTAATCTGTACATGATTTATGGTCATTGGAGACAAATCTAAATGGCAATTGTTGAATAGGACTTACTGGATAAAACAAACTTCTTCTCATTCTTTTTAACTTTAGATGTGTTCCCAGCTAAGGTGTTTTAAGAAAATTTTATAAATTTCTCTTAAAAAACATAGCTTAAAACAACTTTTGTACAATTTCAAAATTATTTCTACCTAATTATGTTTCAGTAGTAAATGAAACATACAGAATATCCTAAAAATTTGTGTGTAAGTGCAATATATAATTAACACAATATTTTCTTTAGGAAGATAGTTGGTAAAGTTTTTATTTAGTTCACTGTGTATTCCTTTCCCCCATATATTAAAAAACGTTGTCATGACCAGGAGAAGAGATTAATATCCTGTAAGCCTTAGTTTATGAATACATTTTTAGCTTAACAAAATGAGTATCTTCATTTTCCCATGCATGACACCAGCCACTAAACTTTCCCTAAATAATTTGACATTTTCTTAGTATAGCATGGGTATAGAATATCACACCAGAATTTTCAACATAATGTAGAAAGTGCTATTCCACTGAGTATGTATTTTGATTTGTATTGAGGATCTAGGACTCTAACCTCTGAAGAGATTTTAATACATTCTTCAGTTTCCCAGCATTTCTTTCAAGGAATCTTGAGGTTGAAATCGCCTAATCTGCTAAGTGGACAGCCTGTAGCTATGCTTAGTGATTTCAACCTCAAGAGATTATATTAGAATAGTTAATTGAGATTTAAAATACAACTCTCTTGTTTAAGATTTTATTTTTTGGCATCTATTTGTTTTTCTCTCTTAATGGTAAATAACTGGGGACAAAATGCCTTCCCTAAACAATGATTCTAAACACTAACATCTAGCTCGTCCCTCTGTTAAGTTTTATAGGGTCTGAATTGAAACAAGAAAAATAAGGTCAATGTGCCTATGTTTTTAAGATGAGATTCTCTTATCAGAACAGCTATTAATGTTGAACATATTACCCTGTGAATTTAGGTTGATTATGGGTGGATTTCATATGCATTTGCTTGGAAAAATAATGTTTTCACAAATTTGATGAATGCTAAAAACAAAACAAAACAAAAACAATAATTTACCCTTTTAAAATAACCACTGCTTCCATATTGCACCACACATTTTCACTAAGTAAACTCACCGTATCAAATCCCATGCATACTATCAAAGAGAGCAACTCAAAGTTTAGGGGCATCTCACTTGGTGTTAGGAGTTGAATTCAGATTCACATAATACCTGAGTTTGAAACAGTATCCCCCATTTACTATGTTAGGTAAGTTATTTGAATCTCATTTTACTTCCAGAAAATGGAAACACTGAGATAGAATGCCAGGAATAGCCAGCAATCCCTGCACCGACGGATGAAAGATGACTCCAAACATTGCCGTGAAAGAGAGGAGAAGGCAAGGGGGTCAACGCTCAGAGATGAAGACACTATGCTCTTCTTTGCTCCTGCTTTTATTGATCCTTCAGGATAATCACAAACCTTTATCACTGTTTCTCAAGCACATGATGTGTGACAAAGGGTCTTACTGAAACTGGGAGGATCTGTTTACGGGAAAGATATGATATGCTAATCTGCGTGTTCTACTAAATATAGCCTAAGGGACAGTGCATACATCTCTTAGATCACAGGGCAGCTGTTTGGGCTAAGAAAGCTTTGGGGAAGGCAACTCCCTGAGGTGGCAGGAGTGGTCACACAGGCCTTGACATTCCAAAGGCCTAGGCTTTTCTCCAAAAACTTCCCTGCCCTCAGTGGCCTCCGTTACATTTTGGCAAGCCGGGTATTATGGCTGATTTCATGCCCTACATCAACCCCAACAATAGAAGCCACTTTTAATGTAAACAATAAGGAGATAATACATACCCAGTGCCCAGTTGACTTGAATGTCGTAAAAACAAATTAAATAATACCTATTACAGCATTTTGATAAGTAACTTTTTTACCAACCTTGTTGCCTGAATATAAGTACAAAAAATGAAAGAGCTGGAATTATTATATTGTAGAAATAAAAACAGAGATTAAAAAAAAGAAAAAAGAAAACAAAAGTAGATATCACAATTATGTCAAAAAGCCCTTCAAACCATAAGTAAACAAAACAAAACAAAAAAACACTCATTATATTTGGTCAATTATTTAATATTTATTGGTTTGATAAAAAATTATATGACTATAGAATTTTCACGTTGAAATCTTGTTTGCATTGGTTACTTGAGCAATGAACATCTTTACAACCTTGTAACATGTAGCTCATTATCTGAAATAGAGTTGACCCTATTTAATGTGTAAGATCTTGGTTAGGTTAAACGTTCATTGAGAACAGGCAGTCTCTTGTTTTATAATTTGCTTATTAGCATAATGACTAAATACAGAAGGGTAAACACACACATGCATACACTCATACACACATACACGTAGAGCTAAATAGATGACAAACTCTGATCCTCTAATCGATACAATTTCAGAACAGGTACTCTTTTTATTCTGTTTGGTATCTGACTTGGCTTGGCTGATCTTCCTTAATTACCATTTGCTTACCTGTCTACAACTAATTTTTAGGTTCTAATATCTTTCCAAAATTTATAAAGATATAATCTATAATTTTTAAGAGACTGGGGTTCAGAGTGATATAGTAATGGTTTTAGAATCTTGCATTATGCCTCACAAGCTTTGAACTTGGGATATTATATAATGCTCCTTAGATTTAGGTTCTTAATCTTTTTTTTTTTTTTAAGATTTTATTTATTTATTTGAGAGACAGAGAATGAGAGAGAACACATGAGAGGGGATAGGGTCAGAGGGCAAAGCAGACTCCCTGCTGAGCAGGGAGCCCGATGTGGGACTTGATCCAGGGACTCCAGGATCATGACCTGAGCCGAAGGCAATCGCTTAACCAACTGAGCCACCCAGGCGCCCTAAGTTCTTAATCTTTTAAGGGGGATTAAAAATTGTTAGGATTAATGGCAAAATGCGTATAAAGCCACTAGAATGACTCCATATTATTTAATACATTGTGTGAAAAAATCTGTAAATATTGTGCCATGATTTTTGGTGTATAGTGTTCCAGACAGTGGAGATGATCTGGTCTTCTGAATTACTTTGATATTGTGACTTTTTTCCTTTTTGTTACCTAAATAAATAAAAATATCACCAATATATGTTTAATCTTAGTGCTATTCACTAATATAATGTGGCAGATGGAATATTTACTATAACTTTCCAGCTACTTCTTCAATCCCAGTAAATTATTTTCTATTGTATCTTTATTCTCTTGGCGTGTTTTTCTTCTGGTTCATTTTTGAAAATCATAATTATTAAACAGATCACTGTTTTTGGTATTATATATCAATATTTTTCTTCTATTACTTGAATAGGTGAGTTTAACAAGTTTTCACTCTCCATGTTGTTAATTTTATTTTTCCACTGTGCCATGTCTACAATATATTACCTATAGTTAAAGTTTTATGAGACTGTAAGGATATGTCTTGTTTTTAGTTTTTTCTTGCTTTAAAAAAATTTTAATGTGCCTACTTCAAGACATTTATCTCTATATAAAGTATATGCTTTCTTATGCTTTATTGATATTAAAACTACATGTATTTTAGAATCATCCTATATCATAATTTTTACAACAATACATTTATATTCTCCAATTTAAAAACCTCTCACGTTTTGCCTGGAGAATAATTTAAATTGTTAAACTTTTTTTCTTATTATTTTGACCTTGAGTCAGAAAGAGCACATGCTTAATTTGTTATTTTCCTTCAACTGAAGAATTATAAAAATCTTTTTTTTTTTTAAAGATGGATTTATTTATTTGAGAGAAAGTGTGAGCATGCGTGGGCGGAAGAGCAGAGGAAAAGAATCTCAAGCAGACTGCCCCTTGAGCGTGGAGCCCTAAGTGGGGCTCAAACTCAGGACTCTGAGACCCTGAGATCATGACCTGAGCTGAAATCAAGAGTTGGAAGCTGACTGAGCCACCCAGGCACCCCAAGGCTTACAAAAAATCTAACTTTATTTTCGAGATGGAAGACAGCTGCTAAACTAAATGTTATGAAGGAGTTGATTTTCAGTTATACTAGGCTGTGATAATGAAGAAATCATATTACGATTTTTAAAGTAACGATTTCTGTTTGATTGTTTTTCTTGAGAATGTGGATTTTGATTTACTCTTTGATAATCAAAAGCAGTTCAAAATTTTATTTTCTATTCCCAAAAAGTGGATGAATATATATAAGCTACAACATTAGTTAATTTTTTTGCAAATGTTTTACTGTCTTTTTCCTTACATGTAGCTCACTTCTTTTTTTTTTTCCCTAAAGATTTATTTGACAGAGAGAGACACAGCGAGAGAGGGAACACAAGCAGGGGGAGTGCGAGAGGGAGAAGCAGGCTTCCCGCGGAGCAGGGAGCCCGATGCAGGGCTCAATCCCAGTGTCCTGGGATCTTGACCTGAGCTGAAGGCAGACGCTTAACGACTGAGCCACCCAGGCGCCCCACATGTAGCTCACTTCTAAAGCCAGCATGCAATTAACTCTTGCCTTTCCCGCCTTCTCTCCAATGTTTTGAAATAAGAGCTCTGATCTCTTAATGGCTGCCCAAAGACTGTAACTATAAAGGCATGGCTGGGTGTGGGAGCCTGTTCTATTTTCTTGGGAAATTGTACAGGTGCAATTGTTCTCTTTCTTCTGGTTGATATAATATTAGGATTCTGATAAACTGGTCACTGGCCGCATTCATAGGGGGTGTTTCAGAATTTGAACTATGCATTGGATTCCAAAAAATTTATGTAATTATTTATTTATTTTTTTATTTTTTTTAAGATTTTATTAATTTATTTGAGAGAGAAAGAATGAGACAGAGAGAGAGCATGAGGGGGGGGAGGGTCAGAGGGAGAAGCAGACTCCCCGCTGAGCAGGGAGCCCGATGCGGGACTCGATCCCGGGACTCCAGGATCATGACCTGAGCCACCCAGGCGCCCCGCAAAAATTTATTTATTGTGCTTTATCAATATTGATATGCTAATGCCTTTCAGATGATAATACCATCAGAAAACCTATGATGGTAATATACTTTTGTTTACTGTGTATGAATTTTCATGTATTTCTGGTTCTACAGGAGTTTAATTATATAAATTTAAAGGAGAGTTAGAAATCATTAGAATAGTCGTCTTGAACAAAAAAATATAGAATTTCTTAAATGTTGAAGAATCTGAAAACTATGTCCCTATGATCTATTTATGTTGATTTCTTTCAAAATTACAAAATTCCATGTAAAATTTGGTGCCTCAATTTGGGGACATTATACTATAAAAACTTGATATTCTAGACTACAATCAATCATAAAACTTTTTCCTCTGTTTTTGCATTTCTAATCATATATTATTGGGTCAGGAAGTTAAATTGCACAAACTCCTAACAGCATTGACATCACAATCACCTTCATTAAAGCACAATATATTCACATTTATATATTATAATATATTTTAAAGATGTAAATTGTATACATAGTATACAAATATTGATTTATTCCACAACACTATATTTTAACTAAATAGTACTAAAGTCAAAAGCATTTGCTTTTAAAGTTACAATTTTTTAATAACAATAATTATAGTTTCAGACCTATTTCTGGGCTTTAAAACTTTTAAATGATTCCCTACAAAATCATTATAAATGAATGAATAAATAAGTAAGTAAATAGTGTTTTTGTGTGTATATACATATATTAAGAACAACCAATCAGTACAAAAAATCTAATAATATATTAAAATCTTTATTATGGAGTTGTATAAACTGAAATATAAGACATATTTCAGAGCATAAGCACAATCATTTTCTGAGGTCAGGAAGGTATTTCTTCAAGAATTAATATAGCCCAGCTCAAAAAAGATTAAGGTTGCTAGTATTTTTTTGTTTTCAAAAATATGTGTAACAAGTCTTGCTGAAAACAATAGCTCCTCGAGCCCGTCTATGAATCCCATCCTGGCTCTACAATCTCTGAAATCATTTTAAAAGTTTTGTGTTTGGCTGTGATATGTTCCTATGATATTTAATATAAAGTGAATCATTCATTTTTTTTATTTAAAAGCAACATATCACATTTTTAAAAATTGTGTTTGCCACACCTTTGTGACATTATAATGTATACCTTTCTCTTGCAATCTCTGGAGTTCAATTCGGCAATCTAAGTATGTTTCAAAGGAAAAAGACTAAAGCAATTGCTAATTTCATTTGTGCTTACCTCAATTCTGATTTTTCCAATGTCTTAAACATATGTTAGCACCTGTGGAATTAAAATACAAAGTTGATATTTAATACTTAGCAATGTCTTATGAGTACAATCATCTCTTATAGCCACATAAAATGTGATTTGTTGAAGCCAAAGTCAAAGCCCAAGGATAAGTACATATTAATATTAAATGGTTCAAGAAAGGCAATAAGAAAATCACAACTTGCTCCCATTTGAATTTTTCTTTCTTAGAAGAATGCTAAAATTGGATATATTTGCCTTAGAGTTGCTGGAATAAGGGCAGTATGAATGTAGCAAAATGGTGAACTAAAATTAAATCAGGTATATTCATATCCTTAGAAGAAATATGAAATAATTTTAGCATGGTTAATTTTCAAAGCAGATTTACATACATTTTCATTTTTCTAGTGTTCCCCTTTATTATGCTAAATACAGCAAATGTTAAATGATTGCTGTATCCTTTTTTCTACAAAACTGTGGCATTATGGATTTTACTATATGTAAGCCATATGCTCAGTGATATAAAATGGTAAACATGCCTGAGATTTGCCACGAAGTTTATAACCTAGATCTTAGAAGAAATGTGAGACATTCACCAAATTAATATTGTAGTAGATACAAACATCCATTTTCTGGCACTGCCGAAGAATGGGGATTTAGTCTCATTAAGAGGACATGCTCAGACTTTTGGAGGAGTGAAGACTTGAAAAAGATAAGACTAATGCACAGATGCTGGATAAAAGCATCTGTTATGTTAGAAAATGGAAAACAGCGTGTGTGCGCACACACATACACAATCTTTACTACAACGAGACGTGCAGACTGAACCAATAGGAATGAAAATATAAAGAACAAAACAGAATAATGTTATACATCTAGTTTAATGATTATGAAGACCATCACATTACTAGAAGAAGCAGGAGATGGCTATGTTTCTATTAGGAACATGATTCAATTTTTTGGTATTTGACGCCTACAGCTTTTATGATTCTAACCTCCCTTCCCCTTCTGTGCCGTATTTGGGCAATCTATTAAGAAATCCTGGGTGCTCCCTCTTTTGGCACCAGTGGGAGATTCAAACTAAGTAAGATTTTGCTCAAGTGTGGTAACCCACACCCCAGCCCCATCCCTAAACCATAATAAAAACCCTGAGCTAGGCTCTTTTCCTATTTTGCAACCGCTTGAGGCTTGCTCTGCTCTTCCTAGAGACTCCAATTGTGTAGATAATAAAATTGCATAGGCAGGCTACAACCATAGTTTTAGGCAATTCTCATTTAACAGTGTTAGGTACCTTTAAAAAAGTTCTTAAGTGAAAGTAAACTGAGAATTAAGTAAAAGACACATTGTCCTTTGCTTCCAAATATAAAATATATTGTTATTGAGTTAAAGCATAAGATATCTTTAAAATAGTCCACAATGACAAATTTTTAATTAAATTCTAGATCCCCTTTTAAGAGGATTCCTAAGATGGTCAACAAAATGTAAAGGCAAGTCACTTCATTGATAAGCTTCATTGTTCAATTTACCTATAAAGCCATAGGAACAAGGTGCACAGTGTATTAGTCACCTCAATATTAATTTCTAATTTTGCATTTTTTACTCTTATAAATAATGCAGATAATAAATCAAAGGTGAGTCATCTCTATATACCACTTAGTCATCCCATAATTAGAATTCATCAGTGATTAATTCAGAGTATGATTGACAATTCTTTCTCATGACGTCTCTCATTACAATGTTTTTAATGGAATAGGTCATTCTTATTCTCATCCCAATGAGATTGGGCATAAGTAGTATACAGAAGTTGTTCTAGGTATATTTATTGGGTGTAATTTCCATTTCCCAATCTTTCACCTAGATGTTATTAGCTAAAAACAAAGAATATTTGTCCAGAATGAGTTAGGAAAGACAATAACACGCATGGGAATCTAACCAATTAGAATGTTTATTTTTCAGAAAAGAAATGATGGGGGCACCTGGGTAGCTGTCAGTTAAGCATCTGACTCTTGATTTCAGCTCAGGTCATGATCTCCGGGTCCTGAGATCGAGCCCCATGTTGGTGAGTCTGCTTGGGATTCTCTCTCTCCCTTTCCCTTTGCCCCTCCTCCCTTTCTAAAATAAATAAGTAAATCTTAAAAAAAAAAAAAAAGAAACAATATCTTATTTTTTCCATGTATTTCCAGCATTTATCCCCTTATCCCATCGAAAGCAAAGTTCTCCACTTACTTCCACTTCCATTACTGTTAATCTTCTCTTGGATTCTCCCATTATTTCCTTTCATTTCTATGATGAGTTTTTCTCTCCTAGATGATCACTTTTGTCAACCTATAGGAATGCTTTGAAATGTTTCATCTTTTAAAAAGTAAAACAAATGATTTGTTGGAAAAGGAAGTCTCATTTTTACTATCATATATTTCTCCATCAAGTCACCTCATAGCTATACTATGAAGCTAAATCCAATGGTAACTCATCTAAACCTATCTTACCCAATTTTTCCAACACAGTTATACAACTGAAATTTTTTTCATGCTTGAAATTCTTTCTTACTTCTCTCCTGAGGCAACACTTTCTATGGGTTTCCCTCATAATCAATTCCTCATAATCACACTCTCAATATTCTATGTGGGCTTCCCCATCCTGGCCAGATGTCCAAATTTTCGGTTGCTTAAGGGCATACTGCTATTATTTCTTTTTAATTGTTCTTATGAATGTAATTGACTCCTAAATTAATCTCCATGACAATCCTATTATATAAAATACACAATTTTATGTTTGAAAATCAAGCATCAGGCATTTAACTGGCTGAGCCACCCAAGTGCCCCAAAATAAAGGTATTTTTAAAGAAAAGGTTAGAAATAGACAATGGGTGTGAGGTAAACAAATATGGCATTTTGTGATAATTTTATAAGAGAATCAACTTGGAAGATCATTGGTTACTGAAAAATAATTTTATTTAAAATAAAAGGAATTGTTAAATATACTTTAGAATTGTATAAGAAAATATAATATGTTATTTCAAATGCAAGTGATATTCTGCATAGACAATTCATAATTTTAGGAGTTTATGAAGTTAGGTAGGAAATGGGCTAAAAATTACTTTGTTCTTCTCTGGATTATCTTTTTAATAAAGTTTTTCATTTTAATCCAGTATTGTTAACATACACTGTAATATTAGTTTCAGGTGTGTGATATAGAGATTCAATAATTCTATACATTACTCAGTGCTTATCATGATAAGTGCACTCCTTAATCCCCTTCACCCATTTCACCCATCCCCCCCCACCCACCTCCCCTGTGGTAACCATCAGTTTGTTCTCTATAATTAAGAGTCTGTTTCTTGGTTTGCTTCTTGCTCTCTTTTTTCCCCCTTTGCTCATTTGTTTTATTTCTTAAATTCCATATATGAATGAAATAATATGGTATTTGTCTTTATCTGACTTATTTCAATTAGCATAATACTTTCTAACTCATCCATGTTGTTGCAAATGACAAGATTTCATTCTCTCTCTCTCTCTCTATATATATATAGAATATATATATTATATTTACTTCATCCATCCATCTATTTATGGACACTTGGGCTGCTTCTATAATTTGGCTAGTGTAAATAATGGTGCTATAAATATAAGGGTGCATATATCCCTTTGAATTAGTATATTGTATATTTTGTGTAAATATCCAGTAGTGTAATCACTGGAACATAGGATATTTCTATTTTTAGCTTTTGGAGAAAACTCCACACTGTTTTTCACAGTGGCTGCACCAGTTTGCACTCCCACTAACAGTGCATGAGAATTCGTTTTTTTTCCCACAACCTCTCTAACACTTGTTTCTTGTGTTTTACATTTTATCTATCCTGACAGGTGAGAGGTGATATCTCATTCTAACTTTGATTGGTATTTCCCAGAAGATGAGTGATGTTGAGCATCTTTTTCAAGTGTTTGTTGGCCATCTGTAGGTCTTCTTGGAAGAAATGTCTGTTCATGTCTTTTGCCCATTTTTAATTGGATTATTTGCTTTTTGAGTGTAGAGTTATATCAGTTCTTTATATATTTTGGATACTAACACTTTATCGGATATGCCATTTGCAAATATCTTTTCCCATTCTGTAGGTTGCCTTTTAGTTTTGTTGATTGTTTCCTTTGCTGTGTAGAAGCTATTTTATTTTGTTGAAGTCCTAATAGTTTATTTTTGCTTTTGTTTCCCTTGTCTCAGGAGACATATCTAGAAAAATGTTCCTATGGCCAATGTCAGAGACATTATTGCCTGTGCTCTCTTCTAAGATTTTTATTGTTTCAGGTCTCACATTTAGGTCCTTAATCCATTTGAGTTTATTTTTGTGTATGGTTTAAGAAAGAGATCCAGTTTCATTCTTTTGCACATAGCTGAACATTTTCCCCAACATTGTTGAAGAGACTTTCTTTTTCCCACTGGATATTCTTTTCTGATTTGTCAAAGGTTAATTGCCATATAATTGTAGGTTTATTTCTTTATTTTTTAAAGATTTTATTTATTTATACATGAGAGACAGAGAGAGAGAGAGGCAGAGGGAGAAGCAGGCTCCCAAGGAGCAGGGAGCCCGATGTGGGACTTGATCCCAGGACGCTGGGATCATGACCTGAGCCGAAGGCAGACACTTAACCATCTGACCCACTCAGGCGCCCCTATTTCTGGGTTTTCATTCTGTTCTACTGATCAGTGTGTCTATTTTTTGTGCCAGTACCATGCTGTTTGATTACTATAGTTTTGTAATATAACTTGAGTTCTGGAATTGTGATGCCTCCACTTTTGTTTTCCTTTTTCAAGATCGCTTTTGCTATTGGGTTTTTTTGTGGTTCCATACAAATTTTAGAATTGTTCTATTTCTGTGAAAAATGTTGTTTGTATTTTGATAGGGATTGCATTAGATCTGTAGATTGCTTTGGGTAGTATAGACATTTTAATAATATTTGTTAATCCAACCCATGAGCATGACATGTCTTTCCATTTATTTGTGTCTTCTTCAATTTCTTTCATCAGCGTTCTATAGTTTTTGGAGTACAGGTCTTTTACCTCTTTGATTAAGTTTATGCCTGGGTGTTTTATTATTTTTGATTCAATTATAAATGGTATTGTTTTCTTAATTTCTCTTTCTGCCCACTTCTTTATTAGTGTATAGAAATGAAACAGATTCTTATATCCCGCAACTCTACTGAATTCATTTATCAGTTCTAGTAGTTTTTGGGGGGTAGTCTTTAGGGTTTCCTATATAAAATTTCATGTCATCTGTAAATAGTGAAAGTTTCACTTATTCTTTACCAATTTGGATGCCTATATTTCTTTTTCTTGTCCTATTACTGTGGCTAGGACTTTAGTATTACGTTGAATAAAAGTGGTGAGAGGGGACATCTTTGTCTTGTTCCTGACCTTAGGGGAAAAGCTCTCAGTTTTACCCCATTAAGTATAGTGTTTGCTGTGGGTATGTTCCCTCTAGACCTACTTTGGTTGAGGTTATTATCATGAATGGATGTTGTACTATGTCAAATGCTTTTCTGAATCTACTGAAATGATCATATGATTTTTATCCTTTCTCTTATTGATGTTATGTAACATGTTAATTGATTTGTGAATTCTGAACCACATTTGCATCCTGGGAATATAACCCATTTGATCATCATGAATAATTAGTTTTAATGTATTGTTGGATTCTGTTTGCTAGTATTTTTTTTTTTCTCTTTGCTAGTATTTTTTTTTTTTTTAAAGATTTTATTTATTTATTTGACAGAGACAGAGACAGCGAGAGCAGGAACACAAGCAGGGGGAGTGGGAGAGGGAGAAGCAGGCTTCCCGCAGAGCAGGGAGCCCGATGCGGGGCTCGATCCCAGGACCCTGGGATCATGACCTGAGCCGAAGGCAGTCACTTAACCAACTGAGCCACCCAGGCACCCTCTTTGCTAGTATTTTGTTGAGGATTTCGGCATCTTTGTACATCAGAGGTATTGGCCCGTAGTTCTCTTTTTTGTGTGGTGTCTTTATTTGGTTTTGGTATCAGGATAATACTGGCTTCATAGAATGAATTTGGGAGTTTCCTTTCCTTTTCTTTTCTTTTCTTTTTTTTTTTTCATAGTTTGAGGAGAATAGGTATTAACTCTTCTTTAAGTGTTTGGTGGAATTTGCCTATGAAGCTCTCTGGTCCAGGTCTTTTGTTTGTCAGAAGTTTTTTCATTACTCTGGATTATTTTTGATTGAATTAACTATAAATGCTTCTTATATCTATTTAAATAGACCAAGTTTGAAAATTTAATTAAATAAATGAAATTTTGGAAACTTACATGCTAGACAAAAACAGAACTGTGTTAAAGCTGAAAGAAAGAAATTGAAGATATATGCACTTGAAATAAATCCCCCTTGCTTATTTAAATTTAAGGACTATTTTTTCCATATATGTTTATAATTCTCCTGCCATTGGATTTGTTACTTTGGAACTATAATCTCCTTCATTTAAAATATTTAAGTTACTTACACCACAAAATGTATGTTTTACAGGTTAATGAAAAACTATTATGATGCATGTAATCAATAATAATGTTTTATTTAAATGTGGATGTATTATTTTTATGACTGAAGTCAATAATTATTTTCTAGGAAATAACACTCTGACAAAAATACACTGCACAGAGAAACGTGTTCACCTCTACTCTTATAATAATTTCTATTAAGCAAAAATTGCTTACTGAAGTAAATCAGTACTAATCATCCAAAATGTCACAGAAATATATGCATCTAAACTCAAAATAAATTACTGTATTGTCTTTTCAGATTAATTGGTTTTATATATGCACATTTTAATAAGCCTACAGCATTTATTGATATTAATTTTTATGAATTATTCAATTTTAGAAAAAATATTTCTTTTTCATATCTAGCCACTTCTCATACAAATGGAAAATAAACTGAAATATTATTTTAGTTATAAATGTAATGCAATTATGTTTGTTACTTTTTATAATTCATGTTAAGTTTTATAAGTGTCAGGACTCTCTAACAAAGTTGCAACCACCCTGAGCAAAGGACAGATCCTCAAAATGTGTTATACGTTTCATCCCCATATTATCTGGTATAAGAGAACTAGAAACTATATTTTGACAGATTGATTGATGGGGTGATGGATGAAATGAGTTGAGAGTTTGTAAGATGATTTATTGAGTCTCTTTTTCTGCCCTTGGAAAGGCTGTCCATGTGCGTTGTGTTACTTTGTCCCTTCCCCAACTTGGGCATTCTCTCTCTCTCTCTCTCAAATAAATAAAATCTTTTTTTAAAAAAAAGACCATTGCCCTGATACATATTGTTAATGTGATTTTTCTGAACATCAATTTTCCGGAATAATGTATGAGCAATCACTAAACATTCCCATGATACTTATTTTCATTTATCTCAGAAGCTTATGGAGATAAATTGGGATTTTTTTCATTTATTTAGGTATTTCTGTTTTTGGACAATGAGCTAATGTTTAAAAAGAATTATGAGGGGTGCCTGGGTGGCTCAGTCAGTTGAGCCTCTGACTCTTGATTTCAGCTCAAGTCATGATCTCAGTATCAATCATGGGATGGGGCCCCACATTGGCTCCATGTTTGGTGCAGAGTCAGCTTGAGTTTCTCTCCCTCTCCCTCTGCCCCTCTCCTTGCTCATGCTCTTTCTCTCTGTTTCTCTGAAATAAATAAAATTTTTAAAAAATTATGAAGCCAGTGGTTGGAAGCGATCAACTTCAGGATTACAGAAATCTTTTTTCACTTGACAGAAGTAGATTTCATTTTCTTTTTTTTCCTTTCTTTCTTCATCTCTCTGTTTCCTTCCTTCCTTCCTTCCTTCCTTCCTTCCATCCTTCCTTCCTTCCTTCCTTCCTTCCAGTTTGCATTAATTTCTTTGGCTTATATAAAAATTATCACAAACCTAGTGGCTTAAAAAAAACAGAAAATAATTATGTTATATACAGTTCTTATATATTAAAAGTGCAACACAGGTCTCACTGTGCTAAAATTAAAGTGTTGGCAGGGCTTCATTACTTTTCAGAGGCTCTAGAAAAAATAAGTTTCCTTTCCTCTCCCAATTTCTAGAGGCCACCTACATTCTTTAGCAGTGGTCGCCTTCCTCTATCTTCAAAGACAACAACAACAATAGTCTCTCTGACTACTTTGTAGTGATATCTCCCTGACTCTGACCTCATCAGAGAAAAGTTCTCTGTTTATAAGGACTCACATGATTAGACTGGGCAGGACTGGATAATCCAGGATAGTCTCCCTGTCTCAAAATACTTAATTGAATTACATCTGTAATGTCTCTCTATCCAAGTAAATTAGCAAATTCAGAGGTTCCAGAGATCAGGACGTGGACATTTGCAAGAGGACATTTTCAGCTCACCATGTAGTTTAGCACCTTTTGGTGGGGGTATGTAGTACATAAATATTACCTAGCAAAGATGAGTTGCTAATTATAATAATAAATTAAGGACAGGGTTTTATATCAATTTTAGCCATACTGTCAACTAATATCTATATATTATTGGAAGACATCATATAGAGTTTTTTCCCATAAACTATCTAAAGGAACGTTTTATACATTAGTCCTTTGGCAATGTGTATCATGAATTTTGAGTTTGTATGGTAGATCATTTGTATAAGTTTCATGATAACACAAATCTTTTGGAAATGGCTAGATTTTTGAGCAATGGTTCATACCTTAGAAAATATGAGGGAAATACTTATAATGCATATTATAACACCAGCAGTATTGGATATAATTGGAATTATATTTTCAGTAAGAATTAATGACTATACATTCTGGATGAATAGTAGAGTACTACGGGAAATAATTGACTTATAATTTTAAAAAATCAGCTTAATTTTTTTTTTCACTTTTCAGTTATAGGACCTAAGGTTTTAGTTAACCTCTTAACCTATCTGAGTGTTAAACTTATATGTTCTGTTAAGCAGAAATGGTACGGTTAACTTTTAGAGTGTGTGTGTAGATTACAATTATCCAACACAGAGTAAATATTCAATAAATATATGAAATGAGCACATTAACCATAAGTTCCTTATTTAGTGAAATGGTGTTGCTCCATTTTTAATTGTCTGAAATAATTCTTTAATAAGGGGTCTGACCCATTTTTGGTGTATGACTGCTGACAGCTTTTAAGCCTCACCCCTCCATCTTCCTGTCTGCCCTACATCTGCTCAAGTGGATAAGAATGTTGGATGCTCCTACCTGTGGCACCACTGGAAAATTCAAGCCACATCAGCTCTTACTATGTCGGGGGACCCTCACTCAGGCCTCACCACTAATCAATATAAAATATCCAGAGCCATGTAAGACTTGCTTGAGAGACCTGCCTTCCAACCCCAAAGATCTCAAGTATGTCAGTGGCAAATATTTTCATACCCCCTTTTTGTGTGTGTGTGTGTGTCATCATCCGTCTACACATCTGAACCAGATTGTGTGTGTGTGTGTGTGTGTGGAGGGAGGGAGGTTCCTCCTGTTTCTGCAGAAGTTACTAAACACTCCCATAAATTGCTGTAACCTGTCTAAATACTGTTTCTTACCATCTTCCTCATTGACTTCTACTTGTTTTTTTATCTCTCATAGGTTCTTTGTAGTTTCTTTTCTCTGAAGCACTGGTATTTATGTTTATGAACAGAAACCTGCACTTACCAATATTTAACATATTTTAAGAATTACTGAGGCTCAGTGGAAAGCAGTAAGGTCATAGAATGTGCCCTATGTCCCATCTAGATCAGAAGTTCCTAAGTGGACTTTGTGCAATTCTTACTTCTAATTCATATAGACATGTATTTTTTTCTGGCAGCTATAGCCCTATTTCAAAAAATGTAGAAAATGATTAGAAATAGGAGTGACCTTATATTTTTTTTGTAATTTCAATAGTACATATCAAGACTGCAGAAAGTTTTTTTTTTCTCTAGTGAGGTTTCTACTAGTACAGTTATATATCCTTAGTAAACACTATTAATTTCAAAAACCTAAAGTGAGTTGTAGAAGGTAACTAACATATGGAATTGTCAGCCAAATGCATATTTCAGTAACAACTGTGCATTTGAGGAAATTCTGTCTTATTCGTTTACTTCATTCATTAAACCACAATCATCTTAAATACATAAAATATTACTTTAATGATAAATTATTATTAAGTGTCCACTGGATGTCATACTTTTTTTTATGGAACTTTTACTTACCAAACAGATTTTCTTTTTTTTTTTTTTTTTAAGATTTTATTTATTTATTTGAGAGGAGAGAGAGAGAGCACAAGCAGTGGGTGGGGGTGAGGAGCAGAGGGGGGAAGAAGAAACAGACTCCTTCCTGAGCAGCGGGGCTCAATCCCAGGACCCCAAGATCATGACCAAGATCATGACCTGAGCCAAAGGTGGACGCTTAACCCACTGAGCCACCCAGGTGTCCCCCAAACAGATTTTCTAATATCTAGAATTTCAATAGCTCTTCCTCTCCCACTGAACTTTTCATAGTAATAACATTTCAAAAAATATGACCACAAAACTCCTTGATAAATGATTTTCCTTTTTTTGATGTTGTAACTTTCAACATATTAGATTAACCTTTTATTTTTCTTTGCACTTTTTAAAAAAATTTATTTTTTTAAAGTATTCTCTATGCCCAGCGTGGGGGTTGAACTCACCACTCAGAGATCAAGAGTTGCATGATCTACAACTAAGCTAGTCAGGCGCCCCTCTCCTCTGCTTAATACAGAAACCAGTTCTGAGGGAATTTTATCTATTTCTTTACTCACTGTTTTGGAAATACAACCTGGACAGTATCTTGCGTCCCATTTTTTACATCTGATTAGTAAAAGTCAATCCCAAATGCTGAATTGGTAAAAATTTATGGAATACTTGTCAATACTTGGTAGGCTTGGCCTTCAGATGGTATCTGCAATGAATCCTTGTTGACACTGTTGGTGATACAGAAACCAGGCATATTGGGTTTTGATGATTATTATGCAAAGACTCAGTGTGAAATGATGTGAATGATGGTGACTATCTTTTAAGTTTTGGAATTTCTGCTCAGTTGTCAAGCAATCCACCCGGAGGAAAGCAAGCTGTGTGCTCAGTCTCAATGCAGACTTGTAACGGACTCTTCATATGAAAAAAAAGGTGTTTGCTAAACACTATTTAGAATAAGAAATATCCTGTAATTTCTAAAAATGTGGAAATACAAGAAATTGAAACAAATTCAATTGAAAATATAGCAACAGAAGAACAATTTGCACATATAAAATTTCCCTACTAAGTCAGTAAAATATTGAAGTACAGAGGCCACATAGTCATGAGAGAAATGACTACATTTGGTATCATGATACTAGGAATGGAAACTAAACTGAAATGAACACTGAATATGATTTCAAGTTGCTTTTACTTACTCTCTTCTCAAGCTATTTACACTGTATTTCTATTTTTACATCATTACTGTAATATTATTTTAATAATATTTAAATTTATTTAAATAATTAGCTTGACCAAAATTTGAGAGATTTTTTGCTATTTGAGAAATACATTGCATATTAGCAAATGAATGAAAAAAATGTCTCATTTACAAATAAATTTCAGTGGGAAATTATTGGATATTTTAAGATTTCATTTTGAAATTTCAGCCATCCTAACATAATAGTCCATAGTCCGTTGATAATTTCCATATAATTCAATAGTAGTAGGTCAAGACATATATTGATATTATATGTATTTTCCCCTATAAGAGCATATATGACTAAATTTCTTTTTCTCAAATTCCCAAAGAGATTATTAACATACAAATAAGAGAAAAAGTATTACTAGAATATACTTTATTATGATCTAAAATTTCCAATTACATGGGAAGGCTTGATTTATGCAAGAAATGATAATGGAATATTTATGCTATTTTATTTATTCCTTGATTATTATTAAATTTTATGAAATAAGAAATCAATTTCAATAATACAGAAGGGTATATATGTAATTAGGTTTAAAAGCATGTCCCAAATAAATGATAGATAAATATATGTTCTGTATTAGTTTAGTAGGGCTGTCATACAACATACCACAGATTGGGTGGCTTAAATGACAGGTATTTATGTTGTCACAGCTTTGGAGACTGGAAGTTTGAGTCCAGTATCAGGGGGGTTGGTTTCTTCTGAGGCCTCTCCCCATGACTTGTATATGGCAGTTTATTCCAGTGTCTCCCCACAGTCTTCCCTCTGAGTGTGGCTTGTGTCCCCACCTCCTCTTCTTATTGAGACACCGGTTATACTGGGTGAAGTCCCATCCTATTGACTTCATTTCAATTTAATTATCTGTTTAAAGACAATAGTTCCAAATACAGTGAAATCTTGAAGTATTAGGGGTTAGGACTTCAACATATGAATTATAAGAAGTCACAAGTCAGCCCATAACATATACATGTATACTTTCAAACTCTTTATCAAAAGAATACCATAACTAAAATTACAATAAAAATGAAAACCGGTAAATATGTGCACGATTTTTGGTGATATGTGCCATGTAAACTGCATTCAATTTCAATAATAATCAAATACTTAGAACTAAAACAATATATGTGATATATTTCTACATGCTTATAATAAATGGATAAAGTTTTAAAAGAATTACAAAGAACTGAGTTCTATCCTTGTCACCTGTTAGCTGTGTTACCTCAGGCATGTCATTTAGCTTCGTGCTCAATTTCAACTAAAGTAATTTAGTATCTAAAGCATGCTGGACATTTGTAAGGTTTTAATGAATCATACAAGTAAAGTGTTTATCATTATTGTCAATTCCAATTCCAATTTTGTATTATGATATGGTAGAATATTTTAAAAGAAATTACTCTAAATATTTAAAAATAGCAGTTTTTTAAATTTAAAATAGCAATTATTCTAAGATTTACTGAAATAATGATTTTTTTTAAAAATTTCAAACAAAATGTTATTGACATGCCACATAAATTGGTATCAACTTGTACCCCTTGTACCCACATCAATTTGTCCAAAGTAGTCTTTTGCTAGCTTAGTACTGCTAGTTGTTAGTTATATTCTCTTGATGGATGGGTCCCTTCATGGGTCTCTTGGGGTTTCTGAAACATCACCTTCTTCTGCATTTTTAAATGTTTTCCAATGTTAGTTATTGCTCTTTTTAATATCTTCTTTTTTTTTATTATTATGTTCAGTTAGCCACTGTATAGTACATCATTAGTTTTTGATGTAGTGTTCAATGATTCATTAGTTACATATAACACTCAGTGCACATCACATGTGCCTTCCTTAATACCCATCACCCTGCTACCCCCTTCCCACACTCCTCTCCCCTCTGAAACCCTCAGTTTCTTTCCTGGGGTCCATAGTCTCTCATGGTTTGTCTCTTTCTCTGATTTCTCCCACTTCAGATTTCCCTCCCTTCACCTATGGTCCTCTGTCCTACTGCTTATGTGCCACATATGAGTGAAACCATATGAAAATTGTCTTTCTCTACTTGACTTACTTCACTTAGCATAATCCCCTCCAGTTCCATCCATGTTGATGCAAATTGGGTATTCATCCTTTCTGATGGCTGGATAATATTCCATTGTATATATGGACCACATCTTCTTTATCCATTCGTCTGTTGAAGGGCATCTCAGCTCCTTCCATAGTTTGGCTATTGTGGACTTTGCTGCTATGAACATTGGGGTGCATGTGCCCCGTCTTTTCACTACATCTGTATCTTTGGGGTAAATACCTAGTAGTGCAATTAATTGCTGGGTCATAGGGTAGCTCTATTTTTAACATCTTGAGAAACCTCCATACTGTTTTCCAGAGTGGCTGTACCAGCTTGCATTCTCACCAACAGTGTAAGGGGGTTCACCTTTCTTCACATCCTTGCCAACATTATCTTCTTTGAAATAAAAACCTAGGTGCTAGTTTGTTTTCTTTCCAATCAGAGACACCATGAAAACGTATAAAAGATTCAAGGGAAAAATTTTTTTTAAAAAAAGGGTTATTGAGTACAAGGTGCCTAATTCAAAGTTGTGAAAAATATCCTTGTCTGCCTTAAAACAAATAATATCTTATGAGATAAATCCAACACATTCCCTACCAGAGAACATTAGTTTTATTGATTTTCCATGTTTTTACTTATTTAATTTTTTTAAATTAAATTATGCAGCATCTGTGTGGTACCTTTCTAAGACCCTAGCAAAACCTATAAATGTGTTTACATTATCATCTCTTCAGTAACATTTTCAAGGTATAATTTTTTGTATTATTGTTTTAAGGAGCTTACCACCTCCACCACTAATTGTGAAAGCTTTAAGTCTCACGAAACAAAGATCTGCCACTATAATATATTTTATATACAGAAATATCAGAGAAAATGCACATTGTCATTTCTTTCAGTATTGTGACTGCAATAAATCCCTTTCATTTTTATCAGGCACTGACTGATTTGGATTTGTGCTGGGCATTTTTAAATAACTCTGTCTCTCAAGGTAATGCTCCTAAAATAAGGCTGAGGCAGTAAAGATATGCAGAATTTAGGATGATTGGGAGTAGAAGGGAAAATCTGGACTGGATTGTCGTCAGATACTAATAAACCTGTGTAAAATCCAAGGAAGTAAATACGGATAATATTTTACATAATCGATATTATCAATTAGTGCTCCACCATCTCAGAAGTCTTTCCATTGTCTTACATCCATGTGTGAATAAATGTTAAGTAAGTATCACACATCTCAGAGGTTTCAGAAAAGATTTGATAAATTTTTCACATATTTAAGAGAGGGAAACATGTCACTTTTATAGACCTATCAAATTCAAGACTGTTAGTTGTCCTCCGTCTCTGTTCACTAGATGAAGAATTTTGGATACGGACTGACATTGTATTACTAACTAATAAATATTAAAACCACTTCTTTATCTCCGACTTTTCTTCCATATTTCTCCAGTGATTGACTGTGACTCAGATCAGGTGAAATGGGAATGAAGTACACACTGAACTAAAAAAGTTAATAAAAATGTAATTCAGTTCATTTTATAGGAAATTTATTTAAATGCTCATAAATTATTCATGATCTGATTTTAACAACAAGGTAATATGATTCTGGAAACATAAATGATTATTCCTAATGAATAGATGTGTTGACATATTTTGTATTCATATTATATATTACTATAGAGATAAAATAATATTATCTGTGTTTCCACACTTAATGACCACCCTACATGTTTCATCAGTACAACAGATGTTCTCTTATGACATGATTGATTGGTGTCTGTTAAAATAAGTCCTCCACTTGCCGTTCCAGCTCATTTAACCTTGAGAAAAATGTTTTGGTCATTCTTATTTTATGTTTCTCGACAAAGATAGCCCTGCCGGGGATGATTAGAAACTGGAATAACTCCAAACTCAACTCATAAAATTTAATATTTCAAATATCTCCTATAAGTAACCATTAAGAACGTATTCCCTAAACTCTTTCCTCAGTCCCCTGAATAACCGGGAGCTCCTTTAATCACTGGTAATTATGTTCAATAAATACAGAGAGAATATTAAAATAATTTTACACAGACTTTTTAACTCTCTAAATATCTATTAAAATTTGTTTTTACCCCTGAGGACATTCAAATAAGCAGCCTCTTTAACCACTGAATACAATGGCTTATCCACATAACTCATCTTCTTTCAACACTGGAACAGTATATATATATTTTTAATTTCCCACCTTCCTTCAGTGACATTATATCTTTGGTCCTTTCTGGTATTATTTACTATCCCTCCTTTGCACACAACATGTTTTTTTCTCCTATAAAAATTAAAAACTGCCTTTTCAAAAATTACTAAAAGCCGTTAAGTATAAAGTGAAAATACAAGAAAAAATAGACAAAACAGACATTAAAAAGCTAGTTTTGTTGGAGGAGGTGGTGTAGGCTTCTTAAACTTTGAGGTATTCACTAACTACTTAAAATTAAAAATGCATTTTACATCATTTCATAGTAACTGATACCTGTCACCTATCATTTCCTATAAATCATAGACTCTTGGTGTCCCTAATAAAGTTCTTTGAAAACAAATGACAAATTTACTTGTTCTAAACACAATTTTAAAACCTCAAATAAATTCTGCTCCATTCATCAGAGTGCCTTACAATAAATGAGTATATGTTGGCATATTTCATTCTTCCTCAATAAAAAATTATAATTTGAGTTACTGTAACTCCATCATAGTTAATCCTTGGATTTTGATTTATTCTGTATATTAAAACAGCTTCACAATGGTATAATTCATTTCAAAAGATAGGTTGATAGACATACCTGAAATATATACAATCAATATATTAGAAATTATATTTTAATTTATAAATTATATACATATTTACTTCTAATAAGTATTTTAATGCTTTTAAGTGTATATCTTGTAGCTATTTCAAAGAAGTTAATTTAGTTAGATAAAAAAATTAGCATTGTTTTCCATTTTGAAAATCCTGCAACACAGATCTACCCTCCAGTATCCGTTCTGGAAAGTGTTTTAGTTCTGTGGGCAGCCAAGAGTAAAAGCCAAAGAGAACCCTGATCATTTACCTCCCATGTTTTCTTCTTTCGGCCTATTTAACTTTCCATTAGCTCACTCAAACTCCTGAGAAGTTATCAGTTAAGTTAAATGGAAATAGGGACTTTTAACTGTTGAATTCAGTTTATATGTTCTTGTTTGAGCACTTAAAAGCTTTGTTAGGGAAATATGAACTGAAACTAAATATTCAGTGGTTCTCCTCACATTTGAATAAAAGGACCTACATTAAATTCAACAGAGCCAGAACAATAAGCTTGAAGACTTAATTTCTTGGGGAGTTATGAAAAATAAATGATTTTATCAAGGTATAAGAAAATATATTGATCAGCTGAGACATAATTTTTTAACAATCTCATAACCATTGTTGCTCAAAACACTTGCAAATATTAATTGTTGAATTTTCCAATTAACAAATGTTATGCATTAGTCTACTGCACTACATTTTTTTAAATATTTCAAAATATATTTTAGCCAGGTATTGTAAGTATTGAAGGACATTTCAAGTTAGAAGGTAAGGAGGTATCATATAGGAAATTAAAATTAATTTAGCTCATTTAGCATATGGCATTAGTTCAGCTTATAAGCATAAATGTCTATAAATGATTTTGTAAGCTTACACAAAATTGTGCAATCATTTGGTCAATTACTGGAAGAAAGAATGACTACACAAAGGGCTCATTCAGCTGGGAGGTACCTGCCCAGTCTTTGATCAGTGTCCATTCTGCACACATTAAATATTGTCAATGTCACCTTGAATATTAAACATATCAAATGCTACTCTTTAAGAAGGCATATCTGTCAAATGTGCATGAGTATTTATTAAAAACTTAAAATGTGCTTAGTTCATAATTACTAACGCACATGTTTTCAAGCCTTTCCTACTAATTTGAAATAAATTTTGCCTGAGTGGTCATGTTTATTAATTGAAATGTAGTTCAACCTTTAAGTTTCTAGATTCCCATTATCTAGCACAAGAGCATAACCATCATATGACACCAACAGGAACAGGGGATGAAAGATGAATATTGCTAGGCTGCACCCTCAGTGAGAGAAGGAAACAGAAATTTTCCATTTCCTTTTCTCTACTGCTTTCACACCATAGACTAAGCCTCTCATAGCTTTGGAAAACATTAAGCATTTAAAAATATTGACCGTACCTTTCTCCATCTTGATAAATGAGTCCCTAATATTGTCTTTTATAAAATCTTCCCCCAGGAGTAGGTTGTGTAATATAATTTAAAAGATAGCTTCCCACCACTCTAAAAAAACAATATCCTATATAGCTTCAAATATTGTATAGGACAGATATGTGTTGACGGTATTTGCCTACATCTTTTGTAGAATTAAGGTCAGTCCACCCATTTTTCACCTTCCATTTTTATTTCTTAAAACAGTCAATTTGGTTTTCTATCTAACAGTCATGAAGCAATGTGAGTTTCATGGGGATAAAGGTAAGAAAGAAAAAAACAAGGTTAATTGTGGGGTTATAACTGATTTAGACCTAATGGGCTATTGACATCCAGAGGTAGCAAGAAGGCACATATCCTGAGGAATGGGAACCAGGAGAAAAGTGTGTCAGACATATATAAAGTTAGGTTAAATCTCAAAGGAAAAAGAATTAACCAACTCAGAAATCCTCTAGTCAACCAAGGCCTTACATCTTCTCTTCTTCTCGAAGATACTAAACAGAATTTTTCTTTTATTCTTAAGTTCTTATTGATACTTGAAAGCACTGCAGCAGTCTGCAAGGGCAAGGCTGTGGGAACAAGAGAAAACAAATTAGAGTAACTCTAATAATAAAGGTGAATTCTGATCCTGCTATGAAGACAGGAAGATAAGTTTATCGTAAGTTTATGTTCTATCTACCCATATCTCAGAGTAACTGATTCTGCTCAGGTTTTCAAGCTATTTTATTTGGACTTAGAAGAAAGAAAAAGTGTGGAAATTGTCTAGTTGTGAGAGTCTAAAATTAAAATAACTGTGTCTGGTCTTAGCAGAAAGTGATCCCACTTAAGAGTATTAAATATGTGTTTGTGGGTAAGTAACTCATTAAAGACTTGCTGTCTTGGAGGGAGTAGGTAGAATAACATCATGCCCAGAAGAATTCAGTTAATGAAGTACCAAGCTCTAAAACCCGTAACAGCTAGAGGCTATCTATCACAACAATTTCATTTGCTGCAGGGGCTCTTGGAATCACTGAATCTCAAAATGAACCCAACATCAGGGGACTAAATGGTAATTTCTGCTTCAGAAAGCTGGGAAATATATTTTGACATTTCTTATTTTTTCTGTAATAAATTATATCTGTGATTTCTAATAAAATATGCTCCATATTTAAGAATATATTTGGATAAAATATTTAATTTTCCTAAGTTGAATATTTTAAACACATTGATTAGAAGAGAAGCTCACTACCATGTTTGAACATCAAAGTTTTTAAAATAAGATCTAGAATTAGCTGTGCCAACTGCAGGTGTTTGCTACTTAAGTGAAAACACACACATACACGCAAACATGAGAAGTATATAAAAACAAACATGAATACTGGTGTTTTGTAAATATAAAAACTGAAGATATAAGAAAAGATACAGATTGCAGATGAAAACTCTGTTTCTCATCCAAATCCTCACAATTTACTGGAGGGGGTAGGGAGAAAAAATAATCAGTATTATCTCCAAGAGGGGACAAAAACAAAAACAAAAACATAGGGATCCTTGAAATACCGAAGTCATGTAGTAATTGCCTGGGGAGAAAACAACAGTCCAGGATATAGGTGAGAAAAACTGCAGCAAAAGGGACAAGCTTTGAAGGTGGTAAAAGATACACTGAGGCACACTAACATTTATAAGAATTTATTTGAGCAAACATCAGTTTGATTCTGGTGGTGTCAGACTAAAAGTGGTTGGGATCTCTCCACCACAGGAACTAGGAGGGAGGTTTTTATAGAGAAGATGGAAATAAAGCAAGGACATTATATGATTGCCTACAACTGAAGCATTTGCTTTGTTTAAAAAAAAGCTCAGTTGACTGTTGATGATTGGTTGTTCTTAAGAACACCAAGAACACCAAGAAACTTAAGTTTCTTTTTCTCAGATTTGAGTGCATGGACTCTGGCTTAGATTTTGGTTTGCCCGTGCAGGCTGCCAAAGCACCAGAACCACCTCAGTCTAATGAGCACCTTGTTTAAGTTCTTTAACGAAGGGCTTCTCCAACCTGAGAGAAGGTAGTGGCAGGAGGAAGGAAGTGGAAGGACCTTAGGACACCCTTCATTCCGTGTTTTGGTCAGAAAGCTACAAGAGGTCCTACAAAGTGTGTTTGCCCTTTCCCTCTGCTCACTGTGCCCCAAGTCAGAAAGGATAGGTGTCTTTTTTTTTTTTTTTGCCTTTTTAAAGGCAGAGACAAAGATCACTAGGATGGGAGAGGCAGGACAGGATGGGAGCATGCTACCAGGAGAGGAGTGACATGAATGAAGGTTAGTGGCTGGCAACATTCAGAAGGCAGAGGAAACTCCTAGGGCAAGAACTTCTAGATCCCTCCTTGGTGCACCCCACCAAGCAGGAGGACATTTGGTCTTCAAAATCACAGCTGGTAAGTTTTGTCCAGATATTGCATCAACAAAGCAAAATGGACTTGATATCTTAGAAAGTAATGATGCTCAAGTTAAAACAAAGGCAGAAACAAAGATGTACTGAGTGTCTAAAAGGGTACAATTGTAAAACACCTTGTGAGAGAAAAGATGGAACTGAAATTTTCTCCTAAAATGCAACAAAAAGGTCATTCTGATGGGTGACATATTATGCTCATCATAATAGATCAAGAAAAAGTAATAATTTAAACATGAAAACATGATTAAAACCCATTGTAAATATATGAAAACTGCCTTTAATTATAAAGAATTTCTTCCAGAAACATACTTTAATCACCAAATGTGTTATTACATCATTGGCAGTCTTCCCATAAATATCAAGAACAGGATGCTATCTGGTATTTATATTCACAACTACCTTAAGAAATATACTATAAATATAGTAATTGGTTAGATGCTATAGAGAATAACAGAAGATAAAATCTAAAGCTCAGAAAGAGGACTTTTGCTTGTACTAGGAGAAGGGTGCCATATTCCCCTAACATATTTGCAAATATATCATCAATGGAGGTGATTTGGTTATTAGAAAGTTGAGTGAGCTAATTCATGATGAGCTCAGTTTCTCTGTAAAGAAAATTGTGGGTTCTGAGAGTATTGACGGACAGCACACTGACTTCATCAATGTTCAACCCACTCAATAAATTAGAATTATATTCATATATTTTAATATATAGTAATTATCAGTCTTCTCATTAAAAAGAGCACAGTTATTCTTTAAATTATAACACATTTTTCTACACTAAATCTCTCTTCTATCTATATTTCAGGTAGAGAGCAGAGAATATTTATTTATTGTGTTTAATCCTACTTTAATATATGAACTATAAATGCCTCATGATTTTTAAATATTTAAGTTACATAGTATCAGGTTAAACATATACTGGCTCAAACCCAATGTCCTTTCTTGATCTTCCCTTAGTTGTTTTAGTTCATGATGATCTCACTCTCATTTTAAGGTATTTAGTAATTTTGAAAGTAGCTCTTCATATTACCCTTTACATGTATTATCATGATTTCTTTTTATTAAGAGCAATAGAGCAATCCATGATCACATCTATAGACCTATTTTAGCTTCTACCCTTTACTTCAGTAATGTTTTTCTTTTCTTAAACAAATTAACGCTTATAACTAGATCCTTACTTTGATGTTCGAATTTGATTTGTAATTCACAATATATTTTTGTGGATAGAATCAATGATGTGGAGCACCTGGGTGACTCAGTCAGTTAAGCATCTGACTTTGGCTCAGGTCATGATCTCAACAGGGATTCCGCCTGTCCCTCTCCATCTGTCCCTCCCCCTGCTTGTGCCCACTCTTTCTCTCAAATAAATAAATAAATTCTTTAAAAAAATTTAAAAAAAGAATCGGGACACCTGGGTGGCTCAGTCGTTAAGTGTCTTCAGCTGAGGTCATGATCCCAGGGGTCTGTGATCGAGTCCTGCATTGGACTCCTTGTTCAGCGAGGACCCTGCTTCTCCCTCTGCTTGCCGCTCCCCCTGCTTGTACGCTCTCTCTCTCTCTCTCTCTGGCAAATAAAAAAATAATGAAATCTTAAAAAAAAAAGAATCAATGATGTGAATTTACTAACACTATAGATTTGAGAAAACCAAAGGGCTTTTTCAGAGTACAAGTAATCAAATAGTGGTAGCATTTTTAAAAGAATTCAAATATGATATATATCTCAATTTTATTTTCCAGTCAAAAGTAAACCAGAATATAAAACTGCCATTCATAATCATTCAGATGTAAAAACCTTGAATATTAGCTATACATACATATACATGTAAAGCTAGGTAATATATGGACATAGATAGATGAAAGATAAATAGATCTATACATAGTATAGATAGATACAGATATAGTTATATAATTAAAGAGCTCTACCTTTTTCCATTAACATTGATATTTATATCACAATATGTAACACTGTATTTCATGCCATGTTTTGAGATCTTTGAGTAGGTCCAATAAGAATTACCCTTCTTTTCTGTTTGATTTTTTTTTTTTAACAACCTGCAAGATAACAACACAGAATTGGCTTATAGACTCAAAGTGTCATTTTGTAAAGCTGACATTTGGGAATATGCATGACTGGTCATTTCATATGTGGGGCCTGGCTAGGTATACAGAATGGAAGAGAGAATCAGAGGGAAAAGAGGAGAGGAAGGGAAAGAACAAGTTGCTGCATGACAGTTTTTCCTGACATAATCACCCATCAGATAATTCGCCCTCTCCCACACAGGAGACTAAATATGGGAGCAGATGATAGACAGGGCTTTTGGGGCTCTTGAGGCTCCATTCACATGAGCAAATAATAAGCATGCCCTGACCATATGGTTTTGCACCTTACATGGAAGTAAGCAAGAAAAGTTAAAGGAAAACAAATCAGATATATTTTTAGTCATAGTAATGAAATTTTTCTATATAGAAAATATCTTGGCATCAATGAATATTTTATAGCAGGAGAATATTTATAAGGTGATATTCAACCTGTTTCCCATCAAATGCAAGATAAATTATAAAACTCTTCCCAAAGGCAGCAAATTATATACTTTGACAGTGCATTTATAACAGGATTTTATTTTGTATTATAGAAAAGTGAGCTTCATTATATTCCAGAATTGTGTGTAAATTTGTGGAACAAATATCTCAAGCTAGAGTTGGTGAAAATATTCCAAAATTTTAACAAGAAGTTTGAAGAACTCATGTGGTTTCTTTAAGTTTTATTTTTTGTTCTTATTTTTTTTTATTTGAGTATAGTTGATGCACAATGTTTTATTAGTTTCAGGAGTACAATATAGTGATTTGACAAGTTTATACATTACAGTCTGTTCACCTCATGAGCTTTCTTTAAAATTCACATGCAAAGACCTGATGTTTTCAACACATGTGGCATAAATATGGTACAGATAGCATAGCATAAAATTTTTAAAAAAGCGAGAAATTTGACTACGTAGCAAACATAGACCTTATCTACGTCTGATAAAGAATTTCCCCCTATTCTTAAAGATTATTTATTTATTTGAGAGAGAGAGAATGAGAGAGAGAACACCTGAGAGGGGATAGCGTCAGAGGACGAAGCAGACTCCCCGCCGAGCGGGAAGCCCCATGCGGGACTCGATCCCGGGACTCAATCCCGGGACTCCAGGATCATGACCTGAGCCGAAGGCAGTCGCTGAGCCACCCAGGCGCCCATTTCCCTCTATTCTTTAACAAGGTGCTATAAGGAGTTAATTTTTTATCTGTGCTTATTGCATATATATCTGGCTTGTGCATATGCTGAGGCAACTTTTTTTCTAAACTTTTCTTACTTCATTATAATACTGTGGGATTATTCACCCTATACGGACATTTTGTACTTTGTACTCTTAAAAAATTTCAGTTTTGGGGCGCCTGGGTGGCTCAGTTGTTAAGCGTCTGCCTTCGGCTCGGGTCATGATCCCGGGATCCTGGGATGGAGCCCCGCATCGGGCTCCCTGCTCCGTGGGAAGCCTGCTTCTCCCTCTCCCACTCCCCCTGCTTGTGTTCCCTCTCTCGCTGTGTCTCTCTCTTCAAATAAATAAATAAGATCTTTAAAAAAAAAAATTCAGTTTGAACACTCATTGGATGCCATTGAAGAGAAATTCTTAATTTAGGGATCTCAAATGTTTTGACAGGTACTCTCAACACATTGGAGTTAGCACTATGTGGGTTAAGTAAGTAAAATGGAATCACCATGAGCTCTATCTGTCATATATTTGGGGGCCAAGGGGAGGTGGGAGCATGTTTCATAAAAGTCTCTGTGGTAGGGAGTGGTATTTGTCCACATTTTGAGGCAATGCTGGTCTCGTGGAATGAATTAGGAAGTTGTTTCTTACTCCTCATAATTTTTTTAAAGTTTGAGAAGGATTGGAGTTGGTTAATCTTTAAATAGTTGGTAGAATTAATTGGTTAATCTTTAAATATTTGGTAGAATTAATTAGTAAAGCCATTAGGTCCAAGATTTTTCTTTGTTGGGAGATTTTTGAATACTGAAGTCTATTCAGATTTTCTATCATGATTTAGCCTTGGTAGGTTTTACATCTCTAGGAATTTGTCCATTTAATTTAGGTTATCCAGGTTTTTTGGTGTTCAGTTGTCCATAGTACTCTTTTATAATTTATTTCTATAGAATGAGTAGTAATTTCCCCACTTTCTTCTATGATTTTATTAATTTTTGTCTTCTCTCTTTTTTTAGGCAATGTAGGTAAAGGTTTGTCAATATAGCTGATCTTTCTGAGGAACTAACTTTTGCTTTTGTTGATTTTCCCTATTGCTTTTCTATTCTTCATTTCATTTATCTCCTTTCAAATCTTTATTATGTCCTTCCCTCTGCTAGCTTTGAGTTTAGATTGTTCTTCTTTTACTAATTCCCTAAGTTATAAAGTTAGGTCATTGATTCAGCTATTTCTTGTTTTTTCAATGTAAACATGAAATATCTAATATAATACAAATATAATAAAACAGCCATAAATTTTCCCCTTAGCATTGCTTTTAATGTACAGACATATAAAACAATCCTCATTCTCATTAACAAACAGGGAAATATACATGTAAACCATAATGTAAACTGCTATTCAAACACTAAATTTGTAATTGTAACAAATCTAATATGCCCAGGATGTGAACTAAAAAAAATAACATTTGGGGGGGTGCCTGAGTGACTCAGTTGGTTAAGTGACTGACTTGATTTTCATTCAGGTAGTGATTTCAGGGTCTTGAGATCGAGCCCCGTGGTGGACTCTGTGCTCAGAGGGGAGTCTGCTTGAGATTCTCTCTCTCTCTCCCGCCCCGCTGTTCTCTCTCTCTCTCTCAAAAAAAAAATCAATAAATAAAATAAATAATTGAAAAAATATTTGGGAAATGCATGACTATTCTATGATGTGGCAATTCCACTTTTAAGTTTGTAGCAGAATTTCATTATAATCAAACTTGAAAACAACACATGTCCATTAATGAATGACTTAGTGAATCAATTGTAGTCAAGTCATTCAACAATAAAAATAATGGATTATAAAAATATAAACTATAGATTAAACTCATAATAGTGAGCAGAAGAAGCAAGTCACAGAGGAATATATATAACATGATGGTGTCAAAGTTAAAAGTGGAGGGGTTATGTTATGATTGAAATGATGCAAGTTTTGATGTATTAGGGAATTTCTAGTTGGACTTTGTATCATGTCAAAACCTCTTAAATAGTTGATCAAAACCCCTTGGCCTTCATAATGAAGTAGATAAATCTTTTTTTCATAGATTTTGTGTTAGATGCAAGCCTCTCTATATAAAACAGTGTATCTCAATGATAAGGTGAATATTTTTACACTAAATTAACAAATATGATTTCTTATGATGTCTCTAATTATGCATTCTGTGTACAGAAATCCAAGAGACCATTCACCCTTTGACATTTTAATTTATGTGCAAACACTGTTTTTTAGTTTCCACAGGTTGGTTTTTTTAGCTGAGTTCACAAAGAGAGACTTATACTTTGATATTTTCAGAGGTCATATAAGCAATGAAAACCAGGAACTGCCTGCACTAAGTGACATCATAAAGTTTTACACCAATAATTACTAATGGAAAATGTTGCAACTGCCAATTCCACAATGACCTACTTCAGAGAATTAGAAGAAATTTAAGACTTTCAGAATATGATGTCATTTTTCATAAAAGAACTTCTACTCTATTTCAAGCCACAAAAGGTATAAATGCTTTTGGGGAAGAAACATTTCCTTTATCCTTCAAGATCCTTCTACATGGACTTAGAATCAGATTCTCATGAAACAGATTAGCAGGAAGGTGGAAGGAGATGTTTAGAAAACAAAGGTTGTCCATTTTGGGGTGGCCTGTCCTTGGCACCTATAAGGCCAAGATAGGCTACATTGGCATGAACATTATTTTGAGTTAAAAGCCATCCAAATCCAGCAATTCAGAAAAAGCTCTTTATCTCCCTTTCAACTGCCTGCTTGTATGAGAAAGAGAGCTATTAATAGACATTCTTCTTTACCTAAGAAACGTATCTGCATAATAGGGCAACCTTTGTTTTCCAAACATTTGTGCTTTCTGAAAATGTGAATTCACATTAATAACTCTGATCATTTCAAAGTCATTAACTTAGCAAATATTTCTTAACTCATACTCTGTTTTGTTTAATGTAGAACTCTAATTAGATATATGACGGGCCTTCTCCTGTGTCTACACACTTCTCTCATGTTAACTTTCTCCACCATAGCTGCTTGCAATGTAGAGTGTTCAAATTTTTACCTTGGTATTTAACATTTCACTGAGTTTTTCATTTTATTCTTCATATTTTTGTCATTATAAATTATATTTATTTATCCATCAATATTTCTGGTCATTTTAATATACTCTTGCTCATGGCTCATGTTTTTATCCATTCTTGCATTAAATCATATTAAAATATTATCCATTTCATATTACTAGACATGAAATTCCTCCTATCTGGTTTTGTATTGTTTGTTTTCTATTGTTTGTTGTTACCACTCCCTCTCACTTAACATGATACTTTTCCTGAGTGTTGAGAGCTTACATTTGTTGGAAATCTATAGTGGTAATTATGTATGCCTTAAACATTAGGTGTATGCATGTATACGGTTGTGAGTTTGTGTGTGTGTTATAGTCCATGACAATAACATAAAATAGGGTCAGAAGCCATGTAGGACTGACAGTGGAAACTTTTCAGGGAATTCGCTTTTTCTTTATAGAGAGTTAAGTCTGAGATAAACATTTAAATATTTTATACATGCAGGGATTTATGAAGTGTTTTTCCTATTGTTCCCATTTTCTGTGTTACAGGTCTATGAGGTATAACCTTTAATTTAACGCCTCAAATTTAGCCTTAATCATCTTCCTATGCACTAAGATTCTAAGCTACTTTAATTCATAGATTTATTTGTGATATATTGTAGATTCAGAACTCTCTTAACTTCATAGAACTTTGTCCCAGGCTTACTACTGGCTTCAGATAATTTCTCTTAATTTCTTTAAGACCATTTTCTCAGTTAGAAATATTCTTTAACTTAATATGTATAGACATTTAGATGTTTATGCTGTGAAGATTTCACAATATTATTGAAATTAGAGTTAAATAGTTTCCTTAAATTCAATCAGCAATTTAAACACACAGTTCTTACAACCAATGTGAGAAAACAAAGACCAATAATCTCATGAAATCATTTAATTTATATTATCAAGATAGATAATATTAATATTTGCCTTGATACAGATACATTTCTAGAACAGAGCACAACTGCCATATAAATTTGAGTGTACTCAAACATTTTTACAAATGGAGTTTTTAATTTGAAGCATGGAGAAAATAATACCAGTTTTAATAAAACTATGAATATTTTCATAACGTTCATAACACACATGTGACATTATATTTGAAATTGCATTTGAAGTTCTTTTAAGATAAATATTCTTAAAAAGTAGTAGGGAATATTCCTAAAATCAGAGCTTTTAACACACTACAGTTAATAAACATATTTTGGATGTACAATTTCTCTTGAGAGCACATTGGAATACTTAATATTTTTTGGAAGCTAATTGCACTCTCATTTAGTTTAATGAACATTTTCAGTAGCAATATTATGATTCATGTTTCTTTGGGAAAGAGCAGCTTGATACTTATGAAGTGTTGAGTTGTTCTGTGCATGACATGTGGCTACTTTGGGAATTTTCTTTTTAACAATTAGCTCAGTTTTACATTGCCAATTATTTCTTAAAGAAATCTATTCCTGTATTGAAAATGTGTCGTTAATACTTGAAATAATGAAGCTCATCTTCAACAGCACTATAACTGGTTCTAGAGAGAATTTTGCTTGAATGTATCAGTCCCATTCTTTTCCTTTACTAGCAAGATTCCCTTTGGAAATGATCATCAACTGGCCACCTCACATATCAGGGGTTGCCCAATGCACCTAACCTCAGCCAGTAGTTTGCAGCACTGATGGCTGCATGCCTTTAACTTCTCCTTTGCACAGATTCTGGAACCTAATTGTTTTTTTTTAAAGATTTTATTTATTTATTTGACAGAGAGAGACAGCGAGAGAGGGAACACAAGCAGGGGGAGTGGGAGAGGGAGAAGCAGGCTTCCCGCGGAGCAGGGAGCCCGATGTGGGACTCGATCCCAGGACCCTGGGATCATGACCTGAGACGAAGGCAGACGCTTAATGAGTGAGCCACCCAGGCGCCCCTGGAACCTAATATTTCTTGAATGAATGAGGCCAAGCCAATTTGGCCAGATGCCATGTTGGAGAGGCCCACATGGCAAGGAATAGAAAGCAACTTCTAGTCAGTACCCTGCAGAGAATTGAGACCTTCAGTCCAATGTGCATGAGGACCTAATCCTTTGCCAGCAACCACTGGAATAGGATTATCTTGTGGTTTGGAGGAGAAGAATCAAAAAGAAACATGAAATTGCAGGCAGAGGTGCTATGGAAGCACCTCTTTTCTCTCTATCTGCTACTTTAGGAACTCTTGGAGGATAAATTCCAAAATGTCTGGATTCGTTCTCCATTAATCTAACTAAAACATTTCAAATCAATAATAACTGATAGTGTGGCAGAAAAATATAAGGTAACATAACTGGGGCACCTGGGTGACTCAGTCAGTTAAGCATCCGACTCTTTCGGCTCAGGTCATGATCTCAGGGTTGTGAGATCGAGCTCTACATTGAACTCTGCGCTGAGCGTAGAGCCTGCTTAAGATTCTCTCTCCTTCTCCCTCTGCCCCTCCCTGCTCACAATCTCTCTTTCTCTCTCTCAAGAAAAAAGTAACAAAACTGTTGGAAATTTGAAGCTTAAATTAAGATAATATATAAATTCAAACAGTGGATACGTATCTCATAAGAAAGGTATCAATCATAAATAATATTAAGAGTTTCCTCCAACCAGTAGGATATTAAAAATCCCTTTAATATATTCACCAACTTGTTCAGAGGCATAGAAACTTAATTTATAAAATAATGTCAAACAACAGAAATACTGCACATATTCACAGCCCAATTTTAAGTATAAATTCACGGGCAAAATTCTTAAAGAAAATTTAGCAGATTAAATACAAATGAACATTAAAAGAGAAACAAAGTCATGATTAATTTAGTGTTTTCAGGAATACAAATGAATAAGCATAAAGTATTCTATGAACATTTTATACTTTAACAACATTTTACAAAAAGCAATCTTTACAATGTCATCTATATATTTCACCTCCAATAAGTGTTCCAAGTATTCATCATTATTTATTGATAAATAATAAAACAAATACATCTATAAATATAGAATTAGGTATTTGTGGTAGAGGAGTTGGTAAGAAAATGGGAAGAAAGGTATATTGTCCCACTAAACAACGTACACCAAATCCTTGGGAGTAGGTTGGTTTGTAACCTCAGGAGCTTTCCAGGTGAAATCTGTAACTGGCCACCTGTACATGGAGGCAAGGAGAGACCAAATAAAGATGCAAACCATTCAAGATTGGTAGGTGGCAGTTTTAGTAAGCAAGGGCTTACATAGGAGGCTTGTCTTGGTTGGCTATAAGACAAGTACATTTCCATATCCACCTGCCAGAATCTTTAAAGTTTTTATAGAGGTCTTAACTAGGTTTAGTCACATATTTACTTCAGATGGTCTCAAAAATCCCCTACTCTCTCAAGGCTATGTCCTTGAAAATGTCTCCAGTTATGGGAATGGTTAGCTGAAAGTACATTCTGAGGAGAGAGGAGGGCGTGAGGAGCTTCTGATTGCCCAGGTCCAGCTCAAAGGTCTACTGGCCATCCCCTCAAGACCTTGTCCAACAGAGTGACAGAGCCTTTAATATCCTGGCCCACAGGTTTCTGTCCATTCCATTGCACCATGTAATAATCTTGCAGGTAGACATGCAGAGGTCCCAAAATTTGGCCTATGAACCATAGTCCCAATATATTTACCCTTATCATAGATATTTACCTAGAAAAAAACTTAAGGACCTCTACTATGTTTGCTCAGAAATAGACTTTTGAAAATTTTATTCATTTTAAGAACTGAGTATATGTTTACTTAATCATCCACAGCATTCCCTATAAAATGTTATTTACTTATACCATTGTAATAACATCAATAACTATAAAATATTATTCTAGGTCATGAATAATATTGCTTTATTTCACATAACCAGATTATATTGCATACAATTTCCAATACCTTAAAAGTGAGGTGTTTTCACTTTCTTTAGAGAAAAGACAAACACATTTAGTATTACTAAGTACATTTCCTCTAATAATTTCATTTTCTGAAGCCAATTACATGCATGTTTAAGTGTGTTGTATTTTTTTTAAAGCTTTATTTATTAGAGAGAGTGTGATTGTGGAGGTGGTAGGGAGAGAATCTTCCAGCAGACTCCCTGCTGAGAGCGAGCCCCGGGGGGCTTGATCTCAAGACCCTGAGGTCAGGATTTAACAGAAACCAAAAGTCCGAGGCTAAACCGACTGCCCAGGTGCCCCTGATTGTGTTGTACTTATTACACAAATTAACTTTCATATGTGCTCTTTCTATATATATATATATTTTAAAGATTTATTCATTTATTTTATTTTTTAAAAAAATTATTTATTTATTTGAGAGAGAGAGGGAAAACAAAGGGATGGAGGGGCAGAGGGAGAAGCAGACTGCCCACAGAGCAAGGAGTCCAGTGAGAGGGTTGATCCCAGGACCCTGTATCATGTCCTGAGCTGAAGGCAGATACTTAACTGACTGAGCCACCCAGCTGCCTTATTCATTTATTTTAGAGAAAAAGAGGAATAGCAGGAGGGTCAGAGGGAGAAAGAGAGAATCTCAAGCAGACTCCACACTGAATGTGGAGCCCAAGCCTGGCTTGATTCCATGACCCCGGGATCAAGACCTGAGACAAAACCAAGAGTTGGTTGCTTAACCAAATGTGCCACCCAGGCATCCCTATGCGCTCAATAAATTTTAAAACTCATATAGCTTTACCGTAAAAGCCTTCTTTACCTTCTTTTACATATTTGGAATTATGAATTTTTTCTTGACAACTATTTTTTAAAGAGAACATACTATATATATAAATCTCTTATCCAAAATTTGGTGAAAGATATATTATGCATGCATAATCATAGAGCTAAGAATACAAAGATGTCTGTAAAATAATCACTGCTATTGAAAAGTTAATAGAACAAGGGGGAAACAGGTAAAAGAGAAAATGGCACAAGTGAGCAGTCTATGCCACAAGATACAAAATTTATGTCATTTATAAAATTATATTTATGTAAATCAAAATTATATTTAGATATAATATAATTTATATTATATTTTTATGTTTATATAAATCAAATAGAGAAAAATAAATACTTGAATATTGGGATGGGTATAGATATACAATCATGTAGTAACACATGAATAATAAATGTAAAACTGTCCCTTTGTCCCTCTTATATAATGTGCATGAGTGCATGTGGTAGAGTTTAGCCAGTAAGAACAGATGCCCCTGACTTCTCATCATTCTGTCTCTCTGTCTTGTCTCAACTGCGTTATTACATGGCATATTTGGATACTTTAATATTGAAAAAAATGCAATATTGAAAGATCCATTTTACTGAAACTTTCTAAAGACAAAACAGAGAAATGGCCAAATCCGCTGATGGATAATATAAAGTAGTAGATAAGGTACCAAATCATACAAAAACATAAAGCTTGGTTTAATAAGGTATTAAATCATAAAAGGAATATTTTATAAGGATTTTGTTCATTTGTTTTAATATAACTAAGTAGATACTACATTTCTTTTCTTTGTACCCATTGGCCAATCTTAGCCAGTTTTTTTGCTCTCATATATCTATTTCTTCACTACTGCCATGAAAAAAGTTTTGAGCAGGAAGATACATATAAATTTTAATTTTATTACAATCAGAAGAATGTTTAGAATTTGTAGAGTACAAAGATATTGAGAACAGAAGGAAATATATTTTATTTAGATCATAAAGTTGTACTGAATTGATTCAGAATTATGGGCATAATGTCCTTTTCAAAATTATAACTGAACTTCCAGAAAAATTGGCTAAGAGAAGGATAATTATCTATGGAATGCCTTAAGAAGGATGTCTCTGATTAAGAAATGTATATAGTTAAAAAGTCCAGAATCTATGGGTTAGTGAGGCATGACTTCTGAAATAATGACCCATGAATAGTCATATACAATAAAGATACCTCATAGATTAAATGCCTTTCTACTGTGGATGTAAAACCATGACCCACTTCATGATTATGAAGTGAGTTATTCTAGGACAGATGGTCTAGGTTTGATATGGAGACAAATGATCTGGGGAGCCACTCTCAATATGCCAGACTGTCCAGGCTTTTTCTGAGACTGTTGATCTCCTATATACTTGTATTTATAGCAAAGTTTAATTTTTTGTAAGAGCTCAGATTTGTGTGTTTGATTTGAAAATTCAATCCTTTGTGTTAGTTTAATCATAGATTAATTTGTCTGTTTTCAAATTGTATTTAAATAGCAGTGAATAATACATATGTGTTTGTATATGACTTCTTCACCTTCATATTATCTTTATGACATTCATCCATTGGAGTCTGTTTTTCTATGCTTGAGCCAATACTATTACTTTATGATTTAATTCCACTTTACATACACATGTGTAAATATACATTCTGAGAGAGACAGAGAGAGAAAATCTTTCAGTTTCACTCTTCCGAATTGCCATTGTTGTTTTTTGTCTTTTATACTTCCATATAAGTATTAGAAATTGCTCATTAATATTCATAACACACATGCTGGGATTTTTACTGGGGTTACAATGATACCATAGGTCAGTTGATGACATCTTAACAATACTGTCCTACAAGTTATGAGCATGGTACATCCTTCCATTTATATAGGACTTCTTTAATGTCTTCCACGTATGTTGAAAATTTATTACTGGGTATTTGATGTTACCTAAATGATATTATTTATTTTAGTTTCTGGGTTTTTTGTTGTTGTTAAATATATAGAACTAGAATATTTTGTATTATACTGATCTGGAATCTGCAAACTTGCTAACTTCAATTAACAATTTGATGTAAACTGGTATTACTTGAATACATACGTTACAAATTATTTGAAGTTTCTTGTTTTACATTATCTGGGTCAGTTCTGTTGATTTTATGAGAGGTTAGAAGTAAAAAGAAATAGGTATTATTAAGTTACCTTACTGGACCAAAAGTAAATGCTAAAATTAATTGTAGTCACATTAAAAAATGAAAAGAAATAAAATTTGTAAGGAAAAAGAACTTGTGCTTTATGTTCTGTTTATAAACTAGGGGATTAATTATTTCTAACCAATTAGATTGTTTTGAGGATTAAATTAAGATATATACAGCTCTTAAAACATACCAAGAACTGTAATTTTTGCTGATACATTTTATGCAATATTTGCTTATGTAGACATGATTATGAAGTGAATGATATTTGCAGAAAAATAAAAACTTAAAAGGAACTAAAACAAAATATTAAAGAGTTATCACTTAGAGTGCAGCTGTTTTACTTTGTTACTATACTTTCCCCTTTTTACTTTTTTTTTTATAAGTGCCTGTATCACTTACCATTTTTGACACAGGGTTTTTTTCTCTTTTTTTCACAAAATTTATATGATAAAATGGGAAATATTAGAAGCATTTTATTACTTTAGCTAACACAAGGTAGAATCATCAACATGAGAAGTAACATTTTTTTTTTAACATCCTTGACTTTATTTTTCTCCTATCTATAAAACTCTTTGGCAAAAATATACTGTCACACCTGCCTGTCAACCCTGCTGTTCCATCAGCTGATTGATGTCAGCCAATACTGATGTTTTAGAGTTGGTGATTTATTAGATTATTATTTCAACCCATACAGATTATTGGAACAAGAGAGTACACTGAATTGCATAATTTTCATAGGTTTTCTCAAGGTAGGAGTGAGGGAAAGTACCACTATTGAACAAATGGGTAACATCAGTTAGTGATGCAAACTTGTACATTTCACTCCTCAGCGCTGGAGAAAATCTTTTCCTCATGCTGAAGATGATGGAGCCATGGTGTTTCTGAGTGTCTACTCTAAAGTATAATAGACAGAGTGGATTTGATGCTAGCATTACACTTTTTACCTCTGTGACCTTAGGAAAGGAACAATACTTGCATAAGTTTCATTTTTGTAAAACAAAATAATAATTACTACATAGATGGTTTAAAAGCTTTCAGAGAAGTAAAGAATGTGGCACATTGTCTAGGACTTGATAAATTGTTCAGTAAATGTAACTTTAACCAATATTATCATGTTTCAGATAAGAAGATAAACAGATTTTTATTTATTTATTTATTTATTTATTTATTTATTTGACAGACAGAGAGATAGCGAGAGCAGGAACACAAGCAGGGGGAGTGGGAGAGGGAGAAGCAGACTTCCTGCCGAGCAAGGAGCCCGATGTGGGACTCGATTCCAGGACCCTGGGATCATGACCTGAGCCGAAGGCAGACGCTTAACGACTGAGCCACCCAGGCGCCCAACAGATTTGTTTTTAATCTAACATTTGGATGAAGGTTTTACCTAATGTTGCTATGACTTCACTAATTGATAAATATCCTAAAATATAAAAGCATGTTAATTAGCTAATTTATAGTCTTTTGATAACTTCTGGCTAAAGATTTTAAAAAATATATCAGATATTGATGTTCTATATTGTCTTTAGAACACCACCAGGAAAGCCATGGTAAGTAATGCATTTGATTTTCTTCTTGGATTTAATAATGGAGGCAGGTCTGTGGTGGATAGGGGATGTCAGTCTAATTATGATTGTGGAGAATATTGTCACTTGTTGATAATGCAAGATAACTTCAAATTAATTGTTTCTAAACAATTGTCAGTGAACTTATCCATTATTGAGTAAAATCTTACTGTTACGTTTCAATAAAATGTGAAGATACAATGATTTTTTTAAAAAGCAGATCTCAGACAAACCTCAGTTGTTGTGGAATACATTTATAACCTTCACTGATCCAATTTATACCACTGAGATTAAGGCACCAGAGAAAAAATTTTAGTATCCCCTTTAAGCTACATTTCATAGTTATCGGAGCGCCTGGGTGGTTCACTCGGTTAAGCTTCTGCCTTAGGCTCAGGTCATGATCCCAGGGCCCTGGGATGCAGGACTGTGTCTTGGGCTTCCTGTTCAGTGGGGAGTCTGCTTCTCCCTCTGCCCATGCCCCCACTCGTGTTCTCTCTCTCTCTTTCTCAATCACTCTCTTTCTCACATAAATAAATAAAACGTTTAAAAAAGTTACATTTCATAGTTATCATTTTACTCATCCAACTTAATAATATCACCATCAATATATTAGTTTTTTATGAATTCAGCATCATTCAGTGAATCTCTATATCACATAGTACAGACTAAATTTTTTTCTTTTTATCTTTGCCAAAAAATTCCATTTTCTTATGAAGATTCAAATTGCTCAGTAAGGAACTAGCATATTTGAAATATGTAAATATATTTCTGAACAGATATTTTGGGTCTTTGCCCAATTAAAATGTCAGTCAGGCATGTGATAGTGATATCTTTAAGGAAATGAGAACCACCTTTATTTTTTTGTTTTAGCCTTCTTTTTCTTTGCTAATGACTGAATTGCAAAGCTTATTTAAATATTTTATATAATATAAAATGAAGACCCAGTTAATATAATCCTCTAAAATTAAAAAAAAATGTGGGGGTCAGTGATTAAAAATTCATTCAACTCTAAAGCAATTTCCAAGTGTTATTTCCAATAGAATTTGAACATTAAATCATGGATTTGCTCTCAAAAAGTTTATTATGAAAGTGTTTCATATATCTTAAAATGCATGCCCAAGGCACAACTAGACAATACTGCTCACTATTGAAGTTTGCATCTACACTGTAGGAAAAATAATCAAAGAAAATATTTCAGGGAGACAACCTGTAACATAGGCTTTGCATGTTATTTAACATGAAGTAGTTTCACTGTAGTAAGCAGGAATCCATTGTATTTTCAGCCCTGTACCCTCCTCCCAAGATGATATAAAATAACTCAAAAACAAAAAAGGATGAGAACGAAAATGCCCCACCCCTCATGTCCCAACTTGCAAAGTATACCTCCTCCGGTTTGGATTGCATCTCCCATGGCTGGACCGAAACACCTTTCTCAACCCTTTGCCTATATGCGGAGCTGAAAGTTGAGAAGCAATCTTTAGAGTTATGCTGATAGGGATAATCTTCTTCATGATGTGCTGATCTTGAAAGTATCCCTGGTATCCCTGGGGTTGAATTTGGAAAGATGTAAATCGGTTTCCTAACACTACATTTTGCAAAGTGTAAATTAATAACTTGACATTTCACAGCTGTTATAAAGGCTGTGCTTTAAGAATGAAATATCAATCACAAACATACATCTACCCAGAAATGTCAAATCCCACCCAAATGAATACCACTGCAAATTAGCAGCAGGTCACATTGTTCTGCTGTCTTTCACCTGTGATGCATTTCCTTCCTTTCCAGGTTAAGAACTCCCCGGGAGAGGCTTAAACCTATTTTCTACCTCATATAAAAGATGGGTGGTGAGCTGCTTTAATAACAGAACATAGTATCCAAATGCTAAACCTATTTATAAGAGGCAATGTGGTACAGTAAAAAGATAAATTAAAATAGGAGTCAAAATATCTGGATTAAATTCCCAAGCCTGTGTTCAAGAGTTATTCAGACCAAGGTCTCTCGCCGCCTCAGTTTTTACATCTTTAAAATTGGCCTTGACTATTTCACAGGATTATCTAAAATTGCCTTGCTTATCTCACAGAGGCTTGCATAGTTACAACAAGTTAATAAATATTCCACTTTAATTTAAATAATAAGCTTGGAGAATTACAAGGGATTATTAATACCCTAAAGAATAATGTTTCCTCTCTCATTATATTCACTCGTCATGCTGTATACCTTCCTCATCAAGTCACTAGGGGAATGACAATTTGTCCCACATAAGGAGTAATTTAGTAAAATAAACTGTCATTCAGTGATTGAGTCCATGTGAGTAAGAACAGGCAAGAGCCGCTAAATTACATTTCATGGCTAAAGGACTTCTGTCTTCTTTTTGTTAATTTTCAAAATATAGTTTGTGTGTCACATAAAACATTTCTGATTCCTAAGTAGTGATTAACCCTTGGAATTCTTTAGAATATTCCTGCACTTTTGCTCTATGGATGGGGTGTATATTGTATAATAATTAGCTGTTGCATTAAATTTGTTTCTTCCAAACTGGATTGTATAATACGTGAAGACAGGAGGAGTATTTTATTAGCTTCTGTGTACCCTTGGCATTGAGCAGTGATCTGCACAAATTAGGGTTCAAAAGAAATATACTGAGTGATTGAATAAAACATAGATGGATTGCACATAATCTCGGTTATCCGGTTCTTGGGAGGATACCCTGATTTTCAATGTAAGAAGTTTAGGAATGATGATGCAAAGTTCTACTTAATCCCAGTCAGCACCGGAATTAACCAATAATTTTTGATGTTTTTATTTTTTTATTTTAAAAAGTTATCAATGTGAAGGATGTACTTGTAATATATTCCACCATTTATTAATGTGCTCATTTGAATGAATTGTACTTGATTGTTTAAGAACAAATATTTATCTGGAAAGAACTATGAGTTGACACACTATTTCCTTAAGGAAAAATTCCCAAACCATGTGGTATGGTAAATTTATCATTTAAAATTTTCACACTTGGGGCACCTGGGTGGCTCAGTTGGTTAGGCAACTAACTGCCTTCGGCTCGGGTCAGGATCCCGGAGTCCTGGGATCGAGTCCCACACCGGGGGGGGGGGGGTCCCAGCTCAGCGGGGAGCCTGCTTCTCCCTCTGACCCTCTCCCCTCTCATGCTGTCTCTCTTTCTCTCTCTCTCTCTCAAATAAATAAATAAAATCTTTTAAAAAATAAAATAAAGTTTTCACACTTACTGTGTTGTATCTGTAATGAATTTACCAAACACTTGCGAAAGATTCAAGAAATGCAATGAATGCATTAGTGTCCATACTTGTCAATTGCTTTAAATTGGAATCAATTATATATGCAGGGTTTATTATAACTGATTCATAAATTATTTTGATTTAATTTTGTGTAGTATTATATGAAACAAGTCACCCACAAATTAAAATAAAAATGATATTATCTTTCTATGTGATATTCAGGACAACCATACCCTAAGGAAGTAATAACAAACAATGCGTTTGTAAACTGGGGAAGCAAATCATAGATCATTCAAAGAAACTATTAAGCATTAAGATTCATAAGAATTTAAAGACACCCACAGAAATTATAAAAGTGCCTTAAGGATACCTATTTTCATCTTTCACACAGTTTTATTAAAATAATAATTATAAAATGAATCTAAGAATCAGTGACATCCTTCTCTATCTGTATCAGTAAAGCCATAGAGGATGGCTTCATTTGTTAATGTCTCCATGGTAAAAAATAATGTTATGTTTCTTATCCTGCACTGAAATTAGCTTTACGTAATTATGTCCACACTAATACAAAATAAAATCTTGTTTAGATCCTTCACACTAATATAAAACCAATTTTCAAGACACACCGATTAAATGGAAGATTATCTGATACACAGTAGGACTTTGCTGATGTTCCCGTGAAGACTCAAATACAGAGAAAAGTTGAACACCCATAATTAAATGCAAAACCAAGTTGAGTTTTGAATGACTATGAAGTCATAACTTGAAAAAAAAGATTATTTTCTGCAAGGACATAATTACTAGATATATTTTCTTAATTTTAAAACAAGCATGCACGCCCTAACTCATATGCAGACTTTTCTTTTCTCACTAAACATAAGGCTGATAAGTCACCTCACAGACTCTGAGTGACACTCCAATGAGCTGTCTTGGGCTGGGATGGGGGGAATAGTTTCTTCCACAATTACTATTACTTACCTCCTACATAATATCCGGCTTTGTCAGTAGCAGGATTGAATCTTCTCTGGTCCTAGCTACAAATGTTGAAAGAAAGAAAACAAACAAAAAATAAATCAACTCCACGTATCGGTCCACAGTTTCTAGGCCTGATTTATCTTATCTCGGATTTTTTTAGCTTGATAATGTTGGAAGGGGAGACCAATATCTGGCCTAACAACTTCATAGCTAGAAGATGCTGGTAAAAGTGGCAATTGTTAATATCTTTCTGAAAACCGTGAATATATATCAAAAGTCTTAAAATATCCATACACATTTTCAAAAAAAATCTATATGTAGGAATTTAGTTTAAAAAACAAAATAATTTCTATATCTGAATTTATGAATAGTATAGCCTATTTAAATGAAAAAACAGAAACGTGGGTTAAATGTATTAAAATACAATTAGAATACAGTATGACACCTATAAAGTTGAAATTCTTACTTATAAAGCACTATTAAGTTAAAAATATAAGACTAATAGGTGATGGGGATTAAGGAAGCCACTTGTGATGAGCACTGGGTATTGTATATAAGTAATTAATCACTGAATTTTACACTTGAAACTAATATTACACTGTATGTTAACTAACTGGAATTTAAATAAAAACTTGAAAAAAAGAATATTATGTACCAAATTAATGAAAATAAAACAAAAGAACTGTTAGTAGATAAATACACAGATGTTCTTTTTTTTAAATATGCAGGTGTTCTTAACCATAAATAATTGGTAAAGGACTTATCTTTTTACTTATTATATCTTGTTTATTTTCTGAAATGCGCAAACATGTGCTTTGAAATTTAAAATTTTGATTAGAAGCAATCTAAAAAAAAAAAACCTCCTACAAATAACAAATTTCTGTCATTTGACAATTAAATTCCACTGATAGAAAGATCTTCAGAGGCACCAAAGAAGAGATGTTCACTTAGATCTATGCAAAATGATGTTTAAGGCCACTTTGTTCATAAAAGGGAAAAAATAACTTGAATATCCAGCATTAGGAACAGCTGAAAATACATATGGTAAAAACCTGTAAAACATCATGCTTAAAATATATATTTTAGGATGCTTTTACAGAAATGGCAAATGAAGAAAAGATTGAAAACTATATTTCAAAATATGTGTAATATTTCAAGGTTTGGTGTTTTTAAATCAATGTACTATAAGAAAAAAATTGCAATTATAAGACTGAGATATCATTGGCTTTCAGATGCATATCCAAATTCAGAAAATTTTAAATGTGAACAATTTACTTTTTTATTATTATTATGTTATGTTAATCACTATACATTACACCATTAGTTTTTGATGTAGTGTTCCATGATTCATTGTTGGTGTATAACACCCAGTGCTCCCTTCAGTACATGCCCTCTTTAATACCCATCACCAGGCTAGCCCAGCCCCCCACTCCCCTCCCCTCCAGAACCCTCAGTTTGTTTCTCAGAGTCCATAGTCTCTCATGGTTCGTCTCCCCCTCCGATTTCCCCCCCCCTCATTTTTCCCCTCCTGCTATCTTCTTCTTCTTCTTCTTTCTTCTTCTTCTTCTTCTTCTTCTTCTTCTTCTTCTTCTTCTTCTTCTTCTTCTTCTTCTTCTTCTTCTTCTTCTTCTTCTTC